>NC_136527.1:159994265-160219265 GCF_053919585.1 Euprymna scolopes | reverse complement strand
TTTTTTTTTATTCATTGAAAAAACATCTTTAAAAAGTCAATGAAGAAATGGATTCATTTGTAAAACAATTTCTTGACAAAACTTGTCAAAACAATTTGTAAAACAATTTTTTGACAAAACTTCATTGAATTTTTTTTTTTTTAAATTCATTGGAAAAAGTGTTTATTTGTGATACATGTTTTTAGTTCATTGAAAATATCTTAAAAAATGGCAGCGTGTTTATAGTTGATTAGTGTTCGTTTATTTGGTGGAATAACTGAATGTCAGAATTGTAGAATGATTAGTTCTCATGCAATCAGCGGCGATGGATATTTAAGACGGAGAAATCATTATTTTTGTTGGATTTAAGTGGTAAGAGTATGCGTATTAGAAATGTGTAATCAGTTAATGACGGTTAACACTCAAGAAAAGTATGTAAAAATATAAAAGTACTCGGTGTAGAATAGTGTCGTAAGAGTGGTCGGTAAAGTGAGGATGACATTTTAGTTACTTTCTCTTTAGGTTACGACGACGGACTAAATGTAATTTTTAAATATAACGAAATAATGTGTATATAATTGCGGTCTACACTTAGATAACGTAGTTGCTAATGACGTAAACATAGTATGTTCTTATGTGTCATCTGCGTTGTCAACCTAAGGAAGTTTCGTCCACAGGTGGAAATTGCGTCTCTTCTAAAATATAATAAATAAATTTAGGATAATGAGCCTGCAGGATATCTTCTCCAGCGGTCTCAGCATTGTAAGATGCGATAAATTGTTTTATCTGAAACAAAAATTCAGCCGATTCAGCAGCTTCCATTTTCAATATGTAATTTTGTTTTTGCAATTAAGAGACACATAATTTAAAGTCCTGCAGCATAAGATATCTAGTTAAGCTCCAGAGGGAGTGTGTTGTATGCTACAACCCGGAATAGCAACAGTAACTCTTTATTTCTGTCGTTGCAATTCTTGTAGTTTGACATTTCATAACGGATCTCTTCCCTACATTTCCAGCTATGGCAGTAGCCTTTTCATTGATAGTAACGAGCAAGAACGAGCGGGTGATGGTGTAATAGTTTTACATTATTAGCTGTTGATGATAAGTGACGTATAGGGGAGTCAATTCACGAATAATATCATGGTTATAATTAACGAGTATTTGATTAATAGCTGACTTTATGATGCAAGTATCTTCGTTGCAGGTCCCATCAACCCCCTATAAAGAGAGACTGGATGCCAAATAAGCATTTCAGTTATTTCCAGTAAGCATTTTTTTTCAGAATAAATTTTTATGTTTCAGTAAATATGATGTATAAAAGCAATAAGTTACGCGTTGTTTACAAGTTTACTACGTGTGAGTTCTGAAATGTATAGAAAGATTTTGTTTACGAGAATTTTAATATTGTTCACATGAATATGGTTTTCACATTTTATGGTGTCTCATTATGTAGTGTTAGATGTTGTTTAGTAAAACATGAAAATGCACATTTTTCACAAGAATATGGGTTTCCCCTTACGTGAAATCTCATGTGGTACGTTAGATGTTGTTTCTGTGTATATGAATAATCACATAGTTCACAAGAATATGATTTTACTCGAGAGTGAGTTCTTCTGTGTCTCTTTAGGTCTGATTTATTTGAACTTGAAAATTGACATTCTTTACAAGAATATGGCTTAGCTCGAGTTTGAGTACTCGTATGTATCGCTAGATTTTGTTTCTCAGAACGTGAATATTGAAATTGTCCAGGCGAATATGGATCTTCTCACTTTTTTTATTTATGTTACTTCAGTAAGTATTAAGAGATCAAGGGGCTCCCTCCTGGAGCTAACACTTGATTCTGTTATGATTTAAATTTATATCCGAGGGCTCTTTTAAGAATAGATGTTGTTCCCTTTATGGCTGCTATTTGTATTTCGTTACAGCTTGGTCTTCCAGGGATTGCTTCTAAGTATTTATGAAGATTCTTTTTTATTAAGCCAGTCACTCCTATCACAACCGGTATAATGTTTATTTCTTTCAGAGACCATGTGAGTTCTCATATGTATTACTAAATTCGATTTATTAGTAAAAGAATATCCACACACTTCACAAGAATGTGGCTTTTCCCCAGTATGAGTTCTCATATGTTTCACTAAAGATGATTTTACAGAACAAGAATATCCACACACTTCACAATAATATGGCTTTTCCCTTTTTTTATTTATTTTACTTCAGTAAGTATTAAGAGATCAAGGGGCTCCCTCCTGGAGCTAACACTTGATTCTGTTATGGTTTAAATTTATATCCGAGGGCTCTTTTAAGAATAGATGCTGTTCCCTTTATGGCTGCTATTTGTATCTCGTTACACCTTGGTCTTCCAGGGATTGCTTCTAAGTATTTATGAAGATTCTTTTTTATTAAGCCAGTTGCTCCTATCACAACCGGTATAATGTTTATTTCTTTCAGAGACCATGTCGTTTTTAGATCATTTTTTAGGTCCTGATATTTTGTTATTTTTTCCCGTTCAGCTCTGTTAAGGCCAAAATCATTTGGGACTGTAACAAATGATTTTGGCCTTAACAGAGCTGAACCAGTATGCGTACTCATATGCATCTCCAGTATGCGTACTCATATGCTTCTCCAGTATGCGTACTCATATGCATCGCTAGATTTGTTTCCTCAGAACGTGAATATTGAAATTGTTCAGAAGAATATGGCATTTTTCCTGTGTGAGTACTCATATGCATCGCTAGATTTGGTTCCTCAGAACGTGAATATTGAAATTGTTCACGAGAATATGGATTTTCCCCCAGTGTAAGTACTTATATGCATCGCTAGATTTGGTTCTTCAGAACGTGAATATTGACATTGTCCAGGATTATATGGCATTTCTCCAGCGTGAGTACTCACATGGATCGCTAGATTTGGTTCCTCAGAACGTGAATATTGAAATTGTCCAGGAGAATATGGCATTTCTCCAGTGTGAGTACTCATATGCATCGCTAGATTTGGTTCCTCAGAACGTGAATATTGAAATTGTTCACGAGAATATGGCATTTCTCCAGTGTGAGTACTCATATGCATCGCTAGATTTGGTTCCTCCGAACGTGAATATTGAAATTGTTCACAAGAATATGGCATTTTTCCAGTGTGAGTACTCATAACCATCACTAGATTTGGTTCCTCAGAACGTGAATATTGACATTGTTCACGAGAATATTGATTATCCACAGTGTGAGTACTCATTTCTTTTCTCCAGTGTAAGTACTCACATTCACCGCTAGATTTGGATTCTCTGAACTTGATTATTGATGTTGTTCACGAGAATATAGCTTTTCCCCAGTGTGAGTACTCATATGCATCTCTAGATTTGGTTTATCAGAACAATAAATTTCGCACCAATCCTCAGTGTGGTTTATCATATACCGTATCCTTGAATTTTTCAGTAATTATTATTTTGAGAAACAAGAAGAACAATATTTTTATGACAAATATTTCGATTTTCTTCTGACAAATATAATATAGTTTTGCCACAGATGACAGTTTATGTCTTCAAACACGAATATGATTTTCTCTGGAGGAAATATTAAGGAAAATATAGACTCGTTCATATTCAATACAAGCTTTCAAGCAGGAACATTTGCAAAGAAAAAATTAATAACATGTATTTTATCATATATTTTAAGTTATTTGTATTAAAATATTTTTAATTTTAATCGTTATGGAAGTTGGACTGTTTAAGAAAACTTATTTAGCGATTTGGCTTTTATATTAATACAATCATAACTACGATTAATATCTTTTATATTGATACAATCATTACTGTGATGAATATCTTATATTGATACAATCATCACTATGATGAATATGTTTTATATTGATACAATCATAACTGTTTTATATTGATACAATCATAACTATATCTTTTATATCGATACAATCATAACTATGATGAATATCTTTTATATCGATACAATCATAACTGTTTTATATTGATACAATCATAACTATATCTTTTATATCGATACAATCATAACTATGATGAATATCTTTTATATCGATACAATCATAACTATGATGAATATCTTTTATCTTGGTACAATCATAACTATGATGAATATCTTTTATATTGATACAATAATAACTATGATGAATATCTTTTATCTTGATACAATAATAACTATGATGAATATTTTTTATCTTGATAAAATCATAACTATGATGAATATCTTTTATATTGATACAATCATAACTATAATGAATATCTTTTATATCGATACAATAATAACTATGATGAATATCTTTTATATTGATACAATCATCGCTATGATGAATATCTTTTATATTGATACAATCAAAACTATAATGAATATCGTTTTGTTAATGTGGTTTGTGTAAAGGTAAATGGAGTAAATTCTGATAAAATGAAGCAACCTTTCATGCTTATACAATCATAACTGATGAATATCTCCGTTGTTTTCGTCCAAATTGGAAATCTTGTCAAATTGTCACTAGCTATAGTGGAATAGATCAACTGCTTTGTGGATGCTTAAGTAAAGACAAAGGAAGTATAATCTGACAAAATATCCGTTGTGGAATCTCGAAAATTGAATGGTAAAGAAATGCAGCATCTTTCCAAAACATTCTTCAACAACCATTGTGTTTAGGCAATGAATTTTAAACACTTTCTAGATTAATATAATGTATGAATAATTCAATCATTGTATGAAATAAGATTTAATAAGACAAGATAGTAACGAAGAAATATATATATATATATATATTTATATCAAAATCAAAAATATCAATAAAAGTTCAATAGTTGTTGCTATCACAAGCGCTTTCGATTCGTTCACTTTGCTGCTCTTTCGTTTCAGTAACTTTTATATAGACTTTTTCGTTCCGGTTTCGTGATCTAACTTTTGTATGCACTCACTCATGCGCATAGCAATTAATCGATAAAGCGGGGCGCCATTATTTCGTTCCCTTCTTACCAACCAAACACACGTGTTCCAATCTTTTCTTATACATCCATGCACAACACAGCATGACATGGTGGCAAGCGGTATTATCATACAACACACAATCTTATAACGTTACAGACAATTTAAAAAAGGTAAAACAGCGTGTAAATAAGCAACAAAAAAAACGATTTTTTTAATCTCTTAAACGCTGAACAAATTTTTTTCTAACCTCCCACACCACACAAGTTGTATGTACCTTTTTTCTTCACACTTTCTTATCGTAATGACCACAATTTCATTACAAGTCCCTAGTTTTTGAATTGCCGTATTGCCGAATCATTCAAACTATTTCGACAACGAATGGAACGACCGGCGAAGAAGGTTTACGCCGGTATAATAGTTGGTCGATGTCGGATGATGATCGCAACGATCCATAAATAATATTTATTGCATTTTTAGAGCAGCTAGAACCAGCAACAAACTACCGCGTTTGTAAACTGGAACTCGGAACATACCAGCAGAGACCAAATGAAACAACAGACATCTTCATCAACAGATGTCGATTGTTGGCAAAGAAATGTGATTTCAGTGCCGACGAATTAAACGAACACCTCGTCGAGTTACTAATTGCCAGCACACCAATACCCGAACTGCAAAAGGACCTGCTAAACACACCGAAAGGTTACAAAATCGAGGAACCTGTTAGATTAGCCCGTTCACACGAGGCTTTAGTGTAACGTGCATCCAGGAGATAAGCGCCCGCGTGTTGTGTTGGAAAAGACGTGGGGAGAGCGACGATTGAGTTGGTGGAGGAATCGTGTTGCTGTTGCTTCTCGTGCCGTGTGAGGATATTTTACCGTTGTTGGGTCCGGTCTGAGTAACCGTTCGCGTCCGTCTAGGCACCTTGCTAGTTGGATTCCGTGCAGAACCGGTGTATAATGGTTATTGAATTGCTGCAACATTTATAACATCTTTTCCTGAACTTACCGTGTTGAAGAGGGGGTCGGGCGCCATCTTGAATTTGTCTTTATATATCTACAGAGGGCGCAGTAATTCTTTTTTCTTTTAAAGGACTTTCCTTACGCATTTTCTTACATTTAGCAGTTTATGTCAACCAACTCCACCAGTTACAACAATCTCCACAGATAGCCGCAATAAGCCGTGGTACACACCAGTGGCAAGGGATTGACCGAAAACGTGGACAAACCTGCAAAAATTGTGGACGCAGTCACCGTTTTGGCAGAGGTTGGCAGTATTTTTGCGAACAGTTTGCTGAGATGGCGGAAATTTTCTGGTTCTATGTCTATCCTTGTAGCCATGTCACTAGTAAGGGTGCTGGAGGTAAACGTTTTGTCTGGGCTGACGTTATCCGCCTGATAGTCAGGGACCCGAACCTTGGATTAACCACTAAGGAGGCCGTCCTATCAGCAGGTGCAAAGTACTGGGGCTGCTGTATTGCCATTTGGTGAATGGATTCTGGACCATGCAGTAGCTTCTGGTGGGGCCTCTCGATGCCATACTAGTGGGTAATTGTTACGGCTTTACCTTATCATTAGCTACAAATAAAAAAAAATTATTCGTTTCTTTTTCTCTCTTAATTTCCCCTCTCTGTCCTGCTCTAAGTAAATCTGTCGACCTAGTCCACAAATTCCAAAATTTCATCATGACAAGTTTCAAGAAAAAATACACGATTAAACCCGGTTCTCCAACTTCCAACGTAGACCCCTACTACCATGTCTCCTTCTCCAACATCAGGGGTCTACGTTCTAACCTTCCAGAGGTTGAAACCCAATTACAGGAGACTAAACCAGACCTTTTATTTTTAAGTGAAACTGGCATTGGACAGGCTATTTCCCTAGATGAGTTTGCAATTACAGGATACTCTAACTTAACTTCTAAAACTGACCCCCAAGATCGCCATGGGCATGGAATATGTGCCTATATTAAAGATAGCTTTCCATGTGGGAGGGACATCTCCAGGGAAGATCCTAACTTACCCTATATGTGCTTCCGGGTTGCTTTAGCTCACACTACTGCATTTATATTTACTCTCTATCGCCCCCACAACAGCGGAGTTACTATCTTTCAAAGCATATCTGAGAAAATTGACCAAGTCCTTTCTACTTATCCTTCAGCTAACATTCATATATGTGGAGACTTCAATGTTCACAACGTCGAATGGTTGACCCACTCAAACAAGACCGATGATGAGGGGAGGTTCTGTCATGATTTCTCCATTGCCTATGACCTCACTCAGATTGTTCAGGAACCTACCCGTGTGCCCGATAATGACGGCCAGTATGCGAGCCTACTAGACCTTTTTCTCACAACTTGCCCTGAACTATGTTCAGTTTCTGTTCTGTCGCCTCTTGGATCTTCCGACCACTCTGTTGTATCAATCAAGATAAAAATGAAATGTAATAAGTCCCCAGACGTACCTCTTCATCGTACAGTATATCGATACACTAAGGCTGACTGGGATAGCTTCCGTACATTTATATCTGATCTACCTCTGCATTCCATGTTTAAAAAGGATGTGTCCTCTATATTATTAGACCTAACTGAATGGTTAATTGTAGGTATTGACCATTTCATACCCTCTAAAAAGTTTCAGCAAAAACCTAACAGCCAGCCATGGTTCTCTCCAGAATGTGCTGCTGCCATTGCGCACAGAAATCACTTTTTTCACTGCTTCAAACGTAATAGATGTATGGAAACTAAAGCCGTTTTCAGGACTGCCAGCAACCATTGTAAGAAAGTAATAAGGAACGCAAGAGTGTTGTATGCTCAATCTGTTAAGTCCAAAGTAGCTGAGCAGCGGCTTGGTTCCCACCAGTTTTGGCAAATAGCAAACAGAATCCTGAACAGAAGCGTGTGCTCCATCCCAACTATTATCAATGGACCTGAGGTAATCTCGTCAGCATCAGACAAAGCCAAACTCTTTGTCAAGAACTTTGCAGCTAATTCTACCCTTTGCGACCAAGACCGCCAACCCCCAATATTTCCTCCTGTATCAGAAAACACGCTGTGATATACGTATATCTGTATGTGATGTTGCGAAGCTAATCAAAAACCTTGATTCGAGTAAAGCAACTGGCCCTGACGGTATTCCAATTATAGTACTCAAAAAACTTCAACCTGAATTGGCGCCCATACTTACAAAACTGTTTAAACGTTGTCTTAAGGAGAATAGTTTCCCATCTCCGTGGAAAATCTCATCAGTATGCCCTGTATTTAAGAATTCAGGTGATCGCTCATCCCCCTCTCAGTACAGGCCAATAAGTCTCCTGTGCGTCATGAGTAAGTTGCTAGAATCTGTGTTAAATACAGAAGTAATCAAACATCTCAACAAAAATAACCTTCTTAGTGACACTCAATATGGTTTCCGTTCTGCTAGATCTACAGCAGATGTCCTTACAGTTATATCGCATAGGATTAGCAAATCTCTCGACGGTGGCAATCTTTCTAGGGCAATTGCTCTTGACATATCTAAAGCCTTTGATAGGGTATGGCATAAAGGTTTACTTCATAAGATCGCTAGCTATGGTATAGCTGGAAAAGTCTTCTCAATTATTAAATCATTTCTTTCTGATAGGTTCATAAGAGTAGTAGTTGAGGGGCAAAAATCAGAAGCTCACAGTATTAATGCCGGTGTCCCTCAGGGATCCATCCTGGGCCCAACTCTTTTCCTGATCTACATTAATGATCTTCCAAATCATATCCTTACATCATTTGTAGACATTTATGCTGACGACACTACCATTTATGGTACCACATCTAAGACAGTAAACGACCAAGTTCTCTCCAATTCTCTCTCCTCTGATCTTGAGCACGTAGTACAATGGGGAAAGGAGTGGCTGGTTACTTTTAATGCATCTAAAACCAAGCTTCTCTCTTTACATCATCAACATTCTAATTCACATTTGTCATCAATTGAAATGAATGGCTCTCGTCTTCAGGAGGCCTCATGTTTTGACAAGCTTCTGGGCTTGACCATTACTCCTGATCTTAAATGGAACACGTATATCAAATCTGTTGCCAAGGCCGCTGGAAAAATGGTGGGATCTTTCTATCGATCCAGTAGATATCTCACTGCTGATGCTATTCTCTACCTATATAAGAGCCAGGTACGTCCAAGGATGGAATACTGTTGCCACATCTGGGCAGGAGCTGCTAGAAAGGACTTGTCCTGCCTTGATAGAGTTCAAAATAGACTTCGTAGCCTCGTAGGAGATGTCCTTTTCTCTTCCTTGCAACCTCTATCTCACAGAAGAGATGTTGCGAGTTTGTCTCTGATGTATCGTTATTTTCATGGAAAGTGTTGAACTGAGCTTCAATCTATGGTCCCCCCTCGCCAAACTTTCACAAGAAACACTCGTCTAGCTGTAAACACTATCAATAATTTCCCCCACTCTTTATCTGTGCCTAAACCTAAACGTAGATTCCATGAACAAAGCTTCTTTCTTAGAACTGCACGCCTGTGGAATTGTCTTCCGTTTTCCTGCTTTCCGGCTGACTACAATATGGTTGTGTTCAAGTCTAAAGTAAATAAGTTCTTGATGAGCCGTTCCATATAAGTTATTAAATTTACCAAATTTTCATTACTAATGATTACTATATTGACCAATTTCTACTGTACACTCTTTAACCCTTATCCTTGAGTGGCCTCTGGGCCTTGATAATGTGGTGACGCCTTTGTAAAAAAAAAAAAAAAAAAAAAAAAGAACACTGCCCTGCTCAAAATGATATATGCCACACATGTGGCAAAACTGGTCACTGGGATACAGTTTGCATCTCAGGGAAGCAGAAAACCAAGAGACAACAAGGATGGCCTGGCATAACAGTCATAACCAACAACGGGAGTTTGGCAAGAAAATAAACAGCGTTGCTAAACACGATGACCAAGCCATGACTGACACAGGCACGGCAATGGAGAACCTCACCTTTAGCTCCATCACAATTAACAGCGGAAAGTCAGCAAACATGAAAGATCCTCGAAATGAGGCATTTGTTGATCTAAGCATTAAGCTAAGGGACCACCCAGGCACTCATACCTTCAACCTGAAAGTAGATTCAGGGACACAAGCAAATACATTGCCTATCCGCATATTCCGCAACATGTGCCCTAGCAGTAGAGACGAAGCTGGAAACCCAATGCCTGGATCACGTACCTCAACACAATGTCTGTTAACAGCTTACAACAATACCAGGATAAACTGTTATGGCACCACAACTTTTAGGTGCAAGTATAAAACCCCACATGGCTGTTTACCCAATTCTATGTGGTTGATGTACCAGGAGCAGCCATATTGGGCATAGAAACATCAGTGGCTCCTAGGGTAGTGACAATGAACTGTGCCATCTCAGCCTAGCACCAACCCATCAATAATGTAGGTGACCTAATACATCTATACCCTATGAGGTTTGACTGTATTGGTGAATTTCGGAACACTCACAAGCTTGTTGTCAACCCCAATGTACCATACCACATAGACCCACAGAGAAGGACATACCACCAAATTCCAACTGTTGAGGTACTCAAACACCGATTTGCAGAAGCAAAATTCTTCTCAAAGTTCGACGCTAAGTCTGGGTGCTGGTCTATAAAGCTCGACCCTGAAAGTCAGCCACTAACAACTTTCCAAACACAATTTGGAAGGTATTGTTTTGAACGACTGCCATTCGGTTTGTGTGTCAGTCAGGACATCTACCAACTCGAGATGGACAGACTACTCGAGAAATGCACTGGTGCTTGTGGTATAGCTGACGATATCACCATATATGGGTCGACAGAGCAGGAACATGACGAAAATCTAAGACATTTCATGAAGGTCGCTACTGAAGAAGGCCTTATCTTGAACTCGTAGAAGTGCAATATCAAATGCCGTGAAATATCTTTTTTTGGAAACCTGTACACACATACCGAATTAAAACCAGATCCGGCGAATGTACCTGTACCTAGAGAAAATGCCTGAACCACATAACAAGACGGAACTACAACAATTCTTGGGTATGATGACATACCTGTCTCGTTTTGTCAAGGACTTCAGTTCCAAGACAGCAGTGTTGCGTGACCTATTACACAAGGACTCTGATTTCCAGTGGGAACCACACCATGAGGAAGCTTTCAAAAAGATAAAAAGTGAAGTATCCGAAACGTCCCTGCTCCACTATTTTGACCCTAAAAACCGATATACATGCACTGTGATTCGAGTTTACATGGAATCGGTGCAGCTTTGCTACAACCAGATGAGGATGGCAATCTATCGCCTGTCACATATGCTAGCAAGAGCCTCACACAGACAGAACAGAGATACGCATGTATCGAACTGGAGCTACTGGCCATCGTATTTGGCACACAGAGGTTGCACACATACCCTTATAGCCACAATTTCCAAACCACAAACCCCTCACTGTGATCATCGACAAACCGCTCACCTCAGCCCCGGCACGTCTGTAAAGAATGCTAATAAAACTCCAAGGATACAACTTCAGGCTCACATATAACAAGGGATCTGACAACATCTTGGCTGATGGATTATCGCGCCTACCACCATCTTGTAATGCGGCCCTTATGGAACTTGATGTCCGGGTTGATACAGTTCGTTTTTCCACTAATTACATCAAACAGCTAAGACAGTATACGGCAGCGGATCACCTACTTAACCAACTGAGAGAGACCATCATCACGAGATGGCCAGAGACAATCTAGCAGCTGCCCACTGACACTAGAGTGTTCTGGGGCCTAAGAGATCAGCTCTCAATTGTCCTCAAAGGACAACAAATAGTCATCCCCCAGACACTTGAAAAATACATATTAGAACAGCTACATGCTTCTCATTTAGGACAAGAGAACACAAAACTCCTTTCCAAGGCCACTGTTCACTGGGTAAACATAAACAAAGACATTGAACAGTTCACAAAGTCATGCAGTATCTGTCAAAAGCATCAGCCTTCCCAAATGCAAGAGCCGCTAATGCAACATGACATCCTAACAAAGCCATGGGACGTAGTTGGCACAGACATGTTTGATCTCCACAGAAGTCAATGGGTGATCATAGCTAACTTTTACTCAAAGTATCCTATAGTCAAACGCCTACCTGATCATTACCAAGCAGTGTCATAGTGAACATCACACGCCAGGTTTTGTTGACTTTTATACTGGAGTTAGTCTTCTGGGTGCGCATGTCTGGTTTTCACTTAAAAGGAAGTGACGTCACAGCTCGGGTGTGTGTATACGCATGAATGTGGGTGTGTGTATGAGGCTGTGTATATGCCTGAGTGTGTGTGTGCGTACGTGCGTGCGTATATGTAAGGGAAAACATGTTCGAACAAGTGCTAACATTACTAGATATGGGTCTCGGTTGCTTTCATATGACTTTATTATTGTCCTTTTTATAGTTTGTCTATTTCTTTATACTAGTCCATTGGATTATGAATAGTTCGGACTTGTCGTGATGTTTTTGAAATCCCAATCTTTAGCAAACAATTATTTTAAATTCTGATGATTCGAACTCAGGTCCATTGTTGCTGATCAAAATTTGTGGAAAACGAAAGTTTGCGAAAGTGTTTTTATTTTCTTAATCACTGTGCATGATTTACAGTCATCAGGTTTGTAGATATCAAAGTATCTCGTTGTGTAGTCTATTATTACTACATATGTTTTATTGTATAAATAAAAAATGTCTGTCGCTGGTATTTCATGGTGTTACTGGTATTTAATGGTGTTACTAGTATTTCATGGTGTTACTGGTATTTTATGGTGTTACTGGTATTTCATGGTGCATTAGAGATTCTGACGGTTGTTGGTTTCTATGATTTAAACAGTGTGTGCATGTGTGCCTATCATTTCTGTTATCTGATGATTTACGTTTATCCAATATATGACTTCCTTTGCTCGTGCAATGAATTTCTCTATTTCTAAGTGTCCCGTATGGATCTTTTGTAGGACTTCTTTTCTTAAAGAGATGGGTTTTAGAATCGTGTGGATATATTTGTCCATCAACATATCAGGTATCTCTTGTGTGCTGTCCCATATATATACACGCGATAATGCATCAGCAATTACGGATTCTCGACCTGGGACATATAACACTTTAAATTCATATTTTTGGAGTGCCATGAGAAATCTTTGTATTCTCGGAGAGTTTTTCGTGATTGATTTTTTTTAATCTGCCTTAATGGTTTATGATCGTTTTCAATATAAAATGTTATTCCATAGATGAATTGGTGAAATTTGTTACAGGCGAACACTATGCTAAGTATTTCCAATTCAATAGGACAATAGTTTTGTTCAGCAGGAGTTGTCGATCGTGATGCGTATGATACGGGTAGCTATGTTTCATTATGTTTTTTTTGTAGAACTGCGTGCACTTCATTGCCAGCATTAGTGGTAACTTTTATTTCTTTAGAAGGATCATAGAATTAAAAAAATTGTTATTATATATTCTAACTTCTCTACAGCCTCTATTTGAGATTTTTCAAATTACCAGAGTGCATCGTTGTGTAGGAGTTTTCTTAGCGGTGTAGTTACCTCCAAATATTCCGCTATGAATTTATATAGGTAATTTGTTCGTCCCAAAAATCATTATGTCTTTTTTTTATTTTCGGGAAGAGGCATGTCTATGATAGCCTGTATTTTGGAGGGGTGTATTCCTCATGAGTGATAAGATGGCCTAAGTACATATAGATCAACTGCTTTCAGAAGCCCACAGTATTAATGCTGAAGTCCTTCTGGGGTCCATCCTAGGCCCAACTCTCTTCCTGATCTACATTAATGATCTCCCAAAACACATACTTAAATCATTCGTTGACATCTATGCTGACGACACGACCATCTATGGCAACACATCAAAGGCCATAAATGACAAAGTTCTCTCTGATTCTCTCTACTCTGATCTTGAGCGCCTGGTAAAATGGGGGAATAGATGGCTGGCTACTTTTAATGCATCACAAACCAAGCTCCTATCTTTACATCATCAACGCCCTGCCCCATCTGACATCAATTGAAATGGATGGCTCTCGTCTTGGGAAGGCTTTATGTTCTGACAAGCTTCTGGGATTGACCTTTACTCCTGATCTGAAAGGGAACATGTATATCGTCTGTTGTCAAGTTCGCTGGGAAAATGGTGGAATCCTTTTACCGCTCCAGTAGATATCTCACCCCTGATGCAATTCTCTATCTATATAAAAGCCAGGTAAGTCCAAGGATGGATATCTGCTGCCACATCTGGTTAGGAGCTGCTAAAAACAGCTTATGCTACCTTGACAAAATAGACTTCGTAGCCTAGTGGGAGTGCCCCTTTCTCTTCCCTGCAACCTCTCTCGCACAGAAGGGGCGTTACGAGCCTGTCTTTGTTTTATCGTTACTTCCATAGCAGGTGCTCGTCTGAGCTCCAATCTCTGGTCCTTCCACGCCAATCTATCACGAAAAACACCCGTCCACCTGAAACCACTGTCAAATAGTTTCCCCACTCTTTATCTCTGCCTAAATCAAAACGCAGATTCCATAAACAAAGTTTCTTTCTTAGAAGTCCACGCCTGTAGAACTCTCTTTCGTTTGCCTGTTTCCTACCTGACTACAACTTGGATGTCTTCAAGTCCAATATAAATAAATTCCTGATAAACCGCCTCTTTAAGTAAGACATTTGATCAAATCTCCATTACTAACAACTAATACAATATTATCCCATTGATTAAGGTATGTGCAATAGCCTTTATCCCCAACTGGCTTACGGGTCTTGATAAGTGGTGACTACCATGTAAAAAAGAAGAATTAAATTATAAATGTCAAACAATCGATTTTTGAATCGAAAATTAGAGACATTTTTTCGATTCCGATACCTCAAAAAGTTCCGATTTTTTTACAACCCTTTTGGCGTAAAATTTCAAATTTGTTTGTTAGCTTTTATTTATTTGTATTTTTTAAAAATTTTCTATTTTATCCTTACAAACTGCCGCCACCTGGTATGTGCCGTTCGTAAAATAGGTAAACATGTTTCCGATTCCAATACGTCCAAATGTTCCGATTTTTAAAAAAAACTTTTCAGTATAAAATTTCAGATATTTTGTTAGCCTTTATTTTTTCTATTTTCTATTTTTACCCCCTCAAAATCCGGCGCCCCCTGACATGGGCCGCTTATAAAATAGGGACACATTTTTCTGCTTTCGATACCTCCAAAAGTTCTGAGTTTTTACAAACTTTTTCGGTAAAAAAATCTGATTCATTTTAGATTTTTTGTTAGCTTTCATTTATTTTTATTTTTTCGTTTTACCCTCTCAAAATGCTGCCCCCTTGAACGTCTCGCCTGGGGCCGACCGATCCCCGCCCCGCCCTTGATACGCCACTGTGTGAACTACATAATCCCTGACTTGAACAGAGGACTCTAGACTTTACCGTGAAAGTGAAAACCCCTAAGATACAAAGTTTACCTCTGCCGTACGGAAATGAAAGCTTACAATGGTTGACTTGCATTGAATTACAACTCTTGATACTGGACATAGAATGGTAAAATCATAATCTGATAAAAATAACGAAATACAGTTTACGGGTTTAGAAAGTTTACATCTGCACATTTTACACGTGTCATAAACTTGTTCATGTTTCACAAAGATACAACTGAGAAATTTTAATAATCATTTCTATACTGAATTTTCAAATGTAATGTTTATTTATCTGTGACTTTCAATCTTGAATGAATAAAAGAACACAAATATATTTAAAGAAATAATTTTATTTCCAATCTGTTAATTAAAGAAAATAAACAGTTGAAAATCAAATTAAAAATTGGGAATGAAAAATATATAAAATGTTTTAATGGTAAAAAATTGGGAATGAAAAATATTAAATGCTTCAAACATTTTATATCAGTAAGACGTTGGTAAAAATGTATAATTTTATTTCCAATCTGTTATTTAATTAATGAAAAGAAACAGTTGAACATCTAATTAAAAATTGGAAATGAAAAATATATAAAATGTTTGAACCATTTAATGAGTCAGACGTTGGTAAAAATGTATAATTTTATTTCCAATCTGTTAATTAATTAATGAAAAGAAACAGTTGAAAATCTAATTAAAAATAGGGAATGAAAAATATATAAAATGTTTTAATGGTAAAAATGTATAATTTATTTCCAATCTGCTAATTAAATAAAAGAAACAGTTGAAAATCTAATTAAAATTGGGAATGAAAAATATTAAAGGCTTCAAACATTTTATATCAGTAAGACGTTGGTAAAAATGTATAATTTTATTTCCAATCTGTTATTTAATTAATGAAGAAAAAGAAACTGTTTAACATCTAATTAAAAATTGGGAATGAAAAGTATATAAAATGTTTGAACCATTTAATAAGTCAGACATTGGTAAAAATGTACAAGGGCTGAACGTGTTTTATTTCGTTGGGCCAACCATGCTCGGTGGATTATTAGAGTGACGAGTCCATGAATAGGACTTTATTTAACTGTGAATTGTTGAAGGCGTACAACAAGAGCAATTATAGGACAATACCAGGCGAAGTGGAACAATTTTCTCACCGAAACCTTGCTTAGTAAATGGTCCGGGATATACTATATACTATTCGACATGTCCTTATAAATGCATCGTTAGAAGTGAACTTGGCCGTCCGTTAATTTATTAAATTAAAGAAACAATTGAAAATCTAATAAAAAAAGAAAAAGATTTTTTGCAATAGAAATTATTGATGTTGCTCGTCATGTGCGTCCAGTTTTTTGCATCTCGAAATTACTGGTGTTGCTTGTCATATGCGTCCAGTATTTGCACCTTGAAATTATTGGTGGTGCTTGTCATATAGGTCCAGTTTTTTGCATCTTGAAATTATTGGTGTTACTTGTAATATGCGTCCAGTTTTTTGCAATAGAAATTATTGGTGTTGCTTGTCATGTGCATCCAGTTTTTTGCATCTTGAAATTATTGGTGTTGCTTGTCATATACGTCCAGTTTTTTGCAATAGAAATTATTGATGTTGCTTGTCACATACATCCAGTTTTTTCCATCTTGAAATTATTGATGTTGCTTGTCATATACGTCCAGTTTTTTGCCTTTTGAAATTATTGGTGTTGCTTGTCATATACGTCCAGTTTTTTGCAATAGAAATTATTGATGTTGCTTGTCACATACATCCAGTTTTTTGCATCTTGAAATTATTGATGTTGCTTGTCATGTGCATCCAGTTTTTTGCATCTTGAAATTATTGATGTTGCTTGTCATGTGCATCCAATTTTTTGCATCTTGAAATTATTGGTGTTGCTTGTCATATGCGTCCAGTTTTTTGCAATAGAAATTATTGATGTTGCTTGTCACATACATCCAGTTTTTTGCATCTTGAAATTATTGATGTTGCTTGTCATGTGCATCCAGATTTTTGCATCTTGAAATTATTGGTGTTGCTTGTCATATACGTCCAGTTTTTGCACCTTGAAATTATTGGTGGTGCTTGTCACATACGTCCAGTTTTTTTGCAATAGAAATTATTGGTGTTGGTTGTCATATATGTCCAGTTTTGTGAATAGAATTTACTAGTGTTGGTTGTCATATACGTCTAGATTTTCTAATAGAAATTATTGGCGTAGGTTTGCATAAATTGCAAGTTTCTGTAATAGAAATAATTGGTGTTTTTGCTGACTGTTTTGTTTTGGTTCGCAGCAGACATTTTTATGATATTATTTGTTTGACTTTCTTATTGCATAATCTTTTTGACGGTGTGTATGTACGGATGAAGTGTATTCTTGTATGGAAGTATTTTAAGATTATCCTTTATTAAGAAAGTTGATTTTACTAAAAATGTCTATAACTTAAAAATATTATCGGTTTTTATATATTTTAACAAATTTCGGAAATGAAGGTTTTATGTGTTCCTCGTACATCATTGCAATGATCTTCTTTTCAGCATGATTTTGGGATATGTTTAACTAATATGTTTTGGGAATATGTTAAACTAATATGTTTTTGTATATTCAAAAACATATTACTTTAACATATCCAAAAATCATATTAGGTTACCATATTCCAAAAGTATATTAGTTTAACATATTCCAAAAACATATTAGTTTAACATATTCCAAAAGTATATTAGTTTAACATATTCCAAAAGTATATTAGTTTAGCATATTTTAAAAAAATGTTTTTGGAATATGTTAAACTAATATTTTTTGGGTAAGTTAAACTATTATACTTAGGATATCTTAAACTTATATGTTTTTCATATGCTAAACTAATATGTGCTGAATATGTTAAGCTAATATGTTTTAATATGCTAAACTAATATTTTTTGAGTAAGTTAAACTAATACGTTTTTCATATGTTACACATATATGGTTTTGAATAAGTAAAATTAATGTTTTTTCTGCAAAAATCTCCTTAGATAACAAAGAGTTGGGTTTAAATTGGTTATTTTTTATGTAATTATTTCATTAAATTTAATGCTGAATCAATTTGTGGAAAAAGTTTTCATGTTTTTTTTTAATTTATTTATCCAGTTATCCATGGTGTTACTCTTAGTTGTTTTATTGTAGAGTGGATCCTTTTTCAATTATTTTGGGAAAAGTTTTTCTTATTCTTTATGTCGTAAAATTATTTTTGATTTGATCGACTTGTAGAAGTGCAAGTCCTCATATGTCTCACTAAGGTTGAGTTTTTAGAAATAGAATATTCACGATATACAAGACTATTTCTTTTCCCCACTGTGAGTTCTAATATGTGTCATTAAATTTGATTTATTAGAACAAGAATAATCACATATTTTACAAGAATATGGCTTTTCACCACTGTGAGTTTTCATATGTCTCACTAAATGTGACTTATGAGCACAAGAATAATCACATATTTTACAAGAATATGGTTTTTCACCACTGTGAGTTCTCATATGTGTCATTAAATTTGATTTTTGAGAACAAGAATAATCACATATTTTACAAGCATATGGCTTTTCACCACTGTGAGTTCTGATATGTCTCACTAAATGTGACTTTAAAGTAAAAGAATAATCACATATTTTACAAGAATATGGCTTTTCACCACTGTGAGTTCTCATATGTGTCATTAAATTTGATTTATTAGAACAAGAATAATCACATATTTTACAAGCATATGGCTTTTCACCACTGTGAGTTCTCATATGTCTCACTAAATGTGACTTTCGAGTAAAAGAATAATCACATATGTTACAAGAATATGGCTTTTCACCACTGTGAGTTCTCATATGTCTCACTAAATGTGACTGTTGAGTAAAAGAATAATCACATATTTTACAAGCATATGGCTTTTCACCACTGTGAGTTCTTATATGTTTCATTAAATCTGACTTTCGAGCACAAGAATAATCACATATTTTACAAGAATATGGCTTTTCACCGCTGTGAGTTTTCATATGTCTCACTAAATTTGATTTTTTAGAACAAGAATATGCACACATTCTACAAGAATGTGGTTTTTCTTTATTGTGTGTTCTCATATGCATAACTAACTTTGATTTCCGCGAAAAGGAATATTCACACATATTACAAGTATATGATTTTTCGCCATTGTGAGTTTTAGTATGCTCCATTAAATCTGATTTCCTAGAGAAAGTATATTCACACACTTCACAAGAATATGTTTTCTCGTCAGTGTGACATCTCATATGTGACTTTAAATCTGATTTTCCTGAACTAGAATAATCACAAACATCGCATAAATATGTATTTTTCTCTTTGTGAGTTTTCATATGTGTCACTAAATTTGATTCATCAGAACAATTATATTCACATATTTCACAAGAATATAAATTTTCTGCACTGTGAGTTCTAGTATGTGTTATTAAATCTGATTCATCAGAACAAGAATATTCACATATTTCACAAGAATACATCTTTTCACCAGTAAATGTCTCGAAAAATAATGATCAGTTCAAATACATCTTTTCACCAGTAAATGTCTCGAAAAATAATGATCATTCAAATACACCTTTTCACCAGTAAATGTCTCGAAAAATAATGATCAGTTCAAATACACCTTTTCACCAGTAAATGTTTCGAACAAATAATAATCAGTCCAAATACATCTGTTAATGTTTATAAAACTAATGATCAGTTCAACTTCAGCAAAATTGTTCAACCATGAATATCTGTGAATAAAAAAATAAATGAAATTCAATTTTTTTAATATTTGCATTCAGTTTGTGTTATCTTAAATGGTAAAATTTTTCATTAACATCCAGACTCTTAATTGATTCATTCTTTTACGTTTTAATTATTTGAATAAAAATTGTCTCCGTTTACATGGTATTCGTTATGACACGTTAATACGTTTTACTTTGAATGAGAATTTCAAACTGAGATTTGATCATTCCTTTGACTGTCGCTATCATTTACATGAAACAAACTTTTGTGAACGTTTTCTACCCAAATAACGAAAGCCTGGTTTAATTCATAAATTGATTCATAGAGCTCCCAGGAGTTATTCACCTAGCAGACTTTACTCTGAAAAGAGATTGGATCAGGAAAATATTCATTAAAATGCTTATCCAGAAGATCTTATTAAAAAAATGAAGATTTCAAATCATCAAAATTATTATGCTTTATAATGTATAGTTTATTTCAAATTACGTTTTGGGAAAAGCATATTATTGAAAAACACATTGTTAGTATGGTTATAACTTGTTTCTAGGTTGCTTCCCTGGGTTTGGTATATTCTATTAGAACAACCTGTCTTTTGCGCAAAGTCAGTGTGCTTTATCTCAACTGCGGTAATGTTGTTTATCAGGTAAAATTCAAAATTGATGCTGATTTTGTGGGACGTGCTTTCATGCATTTAGAGATCCGGATAAAGCAGGACAACCCATTTAAAATTAAAAAGGGAAGGATAAGATTTGCAGTCTCCCTTCCTCTTCATGTCAAATCACACTTTATTTCTTTTTGGCGGATTGATTGTTGCTATTTCTTCTGACGAGTTAGGGGCATAATAGATTCACTGATTGATATAATAATTGAATGATTGATTTTGCGATACGAAACGGATGCTGTCAAGAATTGCAAAGTGTCAACTGAATTAAAGGAATAAATTATAAGATTATTTTGGACTATATTTTTTGTCATTTATTCACTATATTACTATGTAATGATATTAAGCTTCTTAAATAAGGTTTGGTATATATCATAAGAAAATATATTTCTACATATATATATACATATATATACATATATATATATATATATAAATATATATATATATATGGAATTATTTTTATTCACTTATATTTCTTTATTATATATATACAAATCCTTATTTAAGAAGCTCAATGTAATTACAGAGAATATAATGAAGTCTAAATCCATATTGATTGTCGGTCAAAGGTTTAGCAGTTGTGTACGGTGATGGCTTGATTAATTAAAGATAAAAATATTTTGGTGAAAAGCGGGAGAAGGCTAATGGGCAATAATTTACTGTATCAGTTCTTTCGCCAAAATTCTGGAAACTAATACCACAGAAGCAAGAAAGCAAGATTCGTTGAGGCATTTGTTGTAAAATTTGGATAGAACTGGAGCAACCTCAGCGAAGCATTTTTTTTATAGCACAGCTGGGATGAGATCGGGTCCACATGCTTTTGAGGTGTCTAGGTTTTTTATGATTTTTTTTTTACAAGTTGATCACCACTTATCAAGGCCCGGAAGATAAGTGAAAATGAGATTAAATAAAAACCATCTGTTTTTAATAAAAACAAAAATTAAAAAAAACGCGTTCTATTTTTGTATCTAGTCTGACGACTTTGTAGCATTTTTCTCGGCTATGTGGTCATTATATATATATATATATATATATATATATATATATATATATAACATCCACTAAATGCTACATGTACATTTCTTTGAAAATAAGAAAATCAAATTTTATGAATATCCGAGAACTGCTGCATTTTTTTTCACCAGATACCACGTTTTTAATTATGTATTGACACGTAATCGCTTAAAACAGTAAAATCCCAGCTTACCAAGTGATTTCAACGTTGGACATTATAATCTTTTATATTTTTATGCCATATTAATCTGTGCTATTTTTTCCTACATTTATATTTGATGTTATTAAAATGTATAACTTTTGTTTAAGATTGATTAAATCATAAAGTAAGGTTTAATGATTATTACGGACATAATCCAACGGGAATTGGGAAACCCAAAAATCGACGGAATTTGATGCAGATTTTAAAGAACAAAATTATTAAATCTGTATCGAAATATTGATTTAAAAAAACAAACAAACAAGAAATGCTAATTCTTTGGAGGGGGCAATGTCAGTCCCAGAAAAGCGATTTTTTGGCGGATCTATACGAGAATGCTCATCCCCTAAAAAAGTCGCGTTTTCACTATTTTTCAAAAGTGTTTTTGGTACTTGTACAGTTTAGTCAACACATTAAAAAATGAAAATATCGAAAAAGTTTATATTGTACGTATTCGTTATGGAATGAAGTTCTCCGAAAAAAAGTTCACTTAATTCTATTAAGTACTTTTTATTTTACAGCGAAAAAATAATTTGTTATGATACCGAGCAAAAGCTTCGATGTTTAGGAAGAAAAGCTAGTAATAAAGATGGGGAGGGAGTATCGGCGCTTTACATGGAGTTATCTCCTGTGGAGTGTTCAAAAAGCCAAATATTTTTTTTTTAAATCCAAGATGTCTGCCTTCAATGTGCGTTCATAAAAACGTTTTTCCGTTGTAAAAAAAAGAAAAAATACTCGATAAAATTAAGTGAAATTTTTATCGGAGATCTACAGTTCAAAACAGATACGTATAATATAATCTTTTTTCGATATTTTCATTTTTTAATGTCTTGATTAAACTGTACAAGTACCATTTTTTTCTTACGACGGACAATATAACCTTTTTTTTTTCGATATTTTCATTTTTTAATGCCTTGATTAAACTATACAAGTACCATTTTTTTTCTAACGACGGGCAATATAACCTTTTTTTTTCTCGATATTTTCATTTTTTAATGTCTTGATTAAACTGTACATGTTTTTTGCACTTGTACAAGTACCGTTTTTTTTTCTAACGACGATTATCATAAATTAAACTTAAGTATCAAATTAACAAAAAACAATTGAAAAATAAAATAATTTAATGACTTTTAAGAAGGGATGCTAATTACATGGCAGGTCGGTAAAAGATAAAATGAATGCCGATGGTCAAAATCTTCCATTTACTTAAAAACATTCACCAAAAATCAGGGAATTAACCAATTTAAATGAAATTTTCAGTATTTATCAAATAATGATCACGGAATTGAATGAACTAATTATTTTTTTATTTAAATCTGAGTGAAAATGTATTATTTTGTTTAAACAAAAAATACGTTTACTAAAGTTATAGTTTTCAGTAGTAAATAAAAAACGCAAGACTTTATTTTTGTTTTTTTTATGTAAATAAACCATCGTAATTGTTAACAATAGAAATAAATTTTCATAGGAACATTACGAAATAACCCCTAAATCCGTATTAATTAATTCTATATATAGGATTCATTAATACGGATTTAGAATTGTAAAACAATATTTCTACTTTTTTTTTAATTATGGGTTTCGCATACGTTTTATATGCAAGATTTTAATAATTTCCTGGCTCGCAAGAATGTGAAACTTTCGGCAGAACATATTTTTATATACTATTGAACAATAATTAAGAAAAAAATAATAATTTAAAAATAGGAACCTGGAAAAATAATTAAATTAAAAAATGCAAAAATTAATACAATCGTTCAGAAATGGAATGTACGGATGCGCGACAGGGGGGTGACTTCCTCCCTTTTAATTACATGATGTCATTTTCACAATCTTTCAACTGACTGAAATTTTGGGCCTTCGTAATTTTCGTGTTCACAAAATTTTAGTTTGTTGCGTTTTACGAACACCAGAATCACTCGGTTTGGGGCTAATTAATATATGTTTTGTACAAACAAGTTTTTTTTTCATTCAATTCAATATCTTTTTTTTTTCATTCAATTCAATATCTTTTTTTTTCATTCAATTCAATATCTTTTTTTTTCATTCAATTCAATATCTTTTTTTTTTTCATTCAATTCAATATCTTTTTTTTTTCATTCAATTCAATATCTTTTTTTTTTCATTCAATTCAATATCTTTTTTTTTTCATTCAATTCAATATCTTTTTTTTTTTCATTCAATTCAATATCTTTTTTTTTTCATTCAATTCAATATCTTTTTTTTTTTCATTCAATTCAATATCTTTTTTTTTCATGCAATTCAATATCTTTTTTTTTCATTCAATTCAATATCTTTTTTTTTTCATTCAATTCAATATCTTTTTTTTTCATTCAATTCAATATCTTTTTTTTTCATTCAATTCAATATCTTTTTTTTTCATTCAATTCAATATCTTTTTTTTTCATTCAATTCAATATCTTTTTTTTTTCATTCAATTCAATATCTTTTTTTTTCATTCAATTCAATATCTTTTTTTTTCATTCAATTCAATATCTTAGGACTTTACTAATAATCCTATAAATAGACACTGAAAACAAACATTTATTTTTTAAAGGATTTTTTTTTTACAATTAATTTATGTAACTTCAAAATTTAGCTGAATTAGGTAGCTCGCCGTGAAAACATTTTCATAACTTTTTTTTTTCACGTGTACAAATATTTTTTTCCTTTTGGAAATTAAGTTCAGTCCTTAATCTTTCAAATACAATCAAAAGGTAGTCGGAAACCTTAAAAATAAATTTGATAAATCAGCTTTCAAAACTAGGTCACCCATTTCTGTCCGCCCATTTTTGCCCGGACCTAGAAAAGAAATGGATCGTAAGTCAGGTAGCAATGAAGTGGATTTTCATTAAGTTGGTTTTTTCTCTTATTAAGTTATTATGTCATCTGTGATAATCGCCAAAAGAAAGTTAAAAAAAAAAATGTAAAACACGCATTTTAGAGGGTGAGAAATCTCGTACAGATCCGCCGTATTTTTCTTCCGGTAGGTAGCGGGGGAGGGGCCTCATGTTTCCGCTAGGTGGCAGTGTCGGTTGTAGAGAAGTAGATTTGGTAAAAAACATGGCCGCTAAAGAATACAATGCATAATGCTGTTTTTTTATATCTCGATTACCACTGTCTTTCCAAAATTTCAATGCGATTTTCGTATTCAGCATAGTCGAAAACCTATGTAAGTCGTCATCTTAAAGAACATTGTGGACCTAATGTAAAAAAATTACCCTTTATTTTTTGTTACACCTCATTGTAATGATGTATTCTGTATGATGTATTCCTGAATAAATCGTTTTTTTTCTGTAAAAAAATATTACCTTTTTCTTCAGTATATACAAAATATGAACCGTTTTTGTTTTAGTTAGAGTTTTCAAGTTTTTACCGTATTTTTGTTGCTTTCTATTGTTAGAGAACAGTAACAAAAAAAAAAAAATCACCCCCCTTCTGTTATAGTTGCCATTTTTTGTGGATAATGAGGATATATTTTAACTAATGTTTTTATTAAATAATGAAATTATTTTTTTTATTTATTGTTAGAGAACAGTAACAAAGAAAAAATAATCCCCCTTCTGTTATAGTTGCCATTTTTTTCTACTGAGAATATATTTTACATAATGTTTTTTTATTGAATAATGAAATGTTTATTAATTAAATAATTTAATTTGAGTCGCTTCTATGCAATTGGGACAACATTTTATAGTCGATAAATGAAGTTTTCTGATAAAAAACAATGGTTTAAACTGATCTTTTTTTTAATTCTAAGAAATTACAATGATAGCTTCCAAATTATGCAGTCAAAATTACCCAAATATAACAAAATTATTAAAAAAAAAACTAATTGTGGTAACAGTTGGAACATTGCCGCCATCTTGTTAAAATCGAAACGGAAAATATCTTCCTTTTGAACTCTCCTGTATCTTATGATCAGTTTCCTCAAATCTAATTGTTGTATTTCCTTTAATAAATAATATTCTACCTTACAGATTTTCGTAATTTTTTATATAACCATCGTAAAAATACGCTGAATACGTTGATACACTTGCTTTCATGTGGGATTCACTTTTAGAATGTCTGAAACTTCGTCCCTATAATGCAGAAGCGCTAAATTAAACAAACAAAAAGTATTTTTCAAGTAAAATATTTATAATTTCCTACTTTTGACACCATGTTATTTTCCTGTCCCATAAAACACATTACTATTTTTAGATATATAGTAAATAATATGTCGTATCTCATATAATCGATTCCTAAATGTTTTTCTACAAATATCAATAAAATTATCTTTTAATAATGATGACTTTACCCATATAGAATATTTTAAAATATTTTTATATAAAAAGAAATAAAATGATTTTAAAATATTATATCCCTTATTTTAGAATGCCTTATTAAATATGTTTAACATAAATATTTTAAATATATTATTTAATATTTCTTGACATTTTAATATTAACATAAATTTTTAAAAACAAGTACACCATATAGCTTATTCGTGAAATTATTTCTTTAATTTAAATGCGTACATATTCATTTTTTAAATATATTTTAGAATTTAGCAGAGAAACCTGCAAACAAAAATCAAAAATATATGAGTGAAAAATTAAAATGTATGGCAGCTAAATATGACCAAAGGCAATATAAATTATAGTTTTAACTATCTCGAAACGTTTTGTGTGATTCAACATATTTTAAAGCGTCTATTTAATTCCAAACACAAGTAGTAACGAGTTGGGGAGTTAAAACGACAAGATGCCCGACATTCAACTGCGAAGTCTCGATAATCGCTTAAATCATTAAAACAAAGCAAACTAGAAACACGGTACTAGTGCACTTATTGATCCGTGCTGAAATATCAACGTTATTATTTAAAATAACATTAATAACATGGGAAGGGGGTGTTTTGTGCCTATTCTGTACTTTAACCTTACAATTGAATAAAAAAAAAGTACAATTTTAATTAAACTTGGAAATACGATTTAAAAAATAGCGCGGATCAGTAAGTGCACTAACACCTAGAAACTTATACTTGTCGGCCATATTTTCTTTATAACTTTGCAATTCGGCCTTATTTGTTTTTAGAATAAAAAGGTGCAGTGTACTTACTGATCCGCGATATTTTTTTAAATCGTATTTCCACGTTTAATTAAATTCTTATGTTTGTTTTTTATTCAATTGTAAGGTTAAAGTATAGAATAGGTACAAAACACCCTCCCTTCCTCATGTTAAGAATGGCTTTTTAAATAATAATGTTATTATTTCAGCACGGATCAATAAGTGCACTAGTACAAAAAAAAAAAAAGAAAAAAAAAGAGGATCCCGCTCGAAAGAAGAGTAACTTTCTTTTATTTGATTACATGTATTTTTTATATATCAAGAATTGGTGCAAGTCTATTATTGGGCCGAAAATGAAGTCGGTTACATGGAAAATCTGCAAGAAAACAGTATAACGTACGTACTTGTCATTGCATGTACATGTCATATTCCAAAAATCACGTAAATCGATCAAGTAGTTTTTTTTTATTTAAGAAAATCAAATATTAAAGCACAGTTAATCGAGAATAAGTCGAGCGCCATGTTGGATCGACACTATGTCAGCTAACGCCACCTAACAGCCAAATGCGATCCACGGATCAAAGAAGGGGGGAGATAATCGCCTTTTTTAATTATGAATTAACTTAATAAATAATTGATTTTCTTTAAAATAAAAAAAATTATTTTATTTATTTTTCTTGTATATTTTCATCTAAGTTTTTCATGTTCGCTTATTACGTTCATGTTCTAAAACGGAAAATAACCCTCTGTTCTAAAAAAAAAAAAAAAGTTATTTTTTTTTTTTACTAGAAGTCAAGTTTATTTATTTATTAAGTTAATTCATAATTAAAAAAGGCGATTATCTCCCCCTTCTTTGATCCGTGGATCGCATTTGGCTGTTAGGTGGCGTTAGCTGACATGGTGGCGATCCAACATGGCGCTCGACTTATTCTCGATTAACTGTGCTTTAATATTTGATTTTCTTAAATAAAAAAAAAACTACTTGATCGATTTACGTGATTTTTGGAATATGACATGTACATGCATTGACAAGTACGTACGTTATACTGTTTTTTTGCAGATTTTCCATGTAACCGACTTCATTTTCGGCCCAATAATAGACTTGCACCCAAGAATTTTATCTTTTTTTTTTGTGTTCGTTCTGTCTTTGCTAAATATCTATATTTATTTTTTTAACTTTTATAATTGTTTTGTTTAAATAATAATTAGAAATACTTATAATCGGACCTTTTTTTTTACAGATTATATTGCCTTTTTCTTTCGATTGGATGTTGAGGTTAAATTCAATTCTTATGGCTTCGGTTGTTAATTCAATTTTTGATGAAACTACAGAATATGGTTTTATGCACTCGATATCACCATGTTAAGCATGGGTTTCTAAATAATAGCGTTAATATTTCAGCACGGTCCGTGTTTTGTATAAGTAAGAAAAAGGGTACTCATGCAGAGAGTAATCCGAGCTAAAATAATAACGTTATTATTTAAAAAGCCATTCTTAACATTGGGAGGAGAGGGTGTTTTGTAGCTCTTTTGTACTTTAACCTTACCATTGAATAAAAAAAAACATAAAACTTTAATTAAACTTGGAAATACGATTTAAAAAATAGCGCGGATCACTCTCTGCATTAGCACCACAAAAAGAAAATAGCGATTTCATTTTAAAGAAAAGGGTTTATTAAATTAATGTTTGTTCAATTTCAGATTCATTTAAAAAAGAAACTGATTTTTATTTTTGAATCAAAAATAAAAGCAACATTAAAAGTTAATTGCTTTTTAAAAATCCATGTAAACAATGTTGGAGAAACCGATTTAAAATATCAAATGTTGAACTGAGTTCACAGTTGGCAGCCATTTTTTTTTTTTTTTTTTTTTTACACAGTGATCACCACTTATCAAGGCCCGGAAGCCACTCAGGGATAAGGGTTATTGCAAGTACATCACGTTAGTGAGGAGATTTTATGAAGTGTTTAATTAGGGGGGCGGTTCATTAGGAATTTGTTAACATTAGACTTGAAGAAATCCAAGTTGTAGTCCGGAGGGAAGCAGGCAGACGGAACAGAGTTCCACAGGCGTGCAGTTCTAAGAAAGAAGCTTTGCTCATGAAATCCGCGTTTTGATTTAGGCACAGATATAGAGTGGGGGAAATTTTTCACAGTGGATTCAGCTAGACGGGTGATTTTCGTGAAAGTTTGGCGAGGGGGGACCAGGGATTGGAGTTCAGACGAGCACCTGCCATGAAAATAACGATAAAACAAGGATAGGCTCGCAACGTCTCTTCTGTGGGAGAGGGGTTGCAGGGTAGAGAAAAGGGCATCCCCCACTAAACCACGAAGTCTATTTTGTACTCTGTCAAGGCATGATAGGCTGTTTTTGGCAGCTCCTGCCCAGATATGGCAACAGTATTCCATCCTTGGCCGTACTTGGCTTTTATATAGATAGAGAATTGAATCAGTAGTGATAGTGTTTTGAGTGGAAAACTATACATTTGACCATTAAATCTATTTTTATATTTTAAGTATTAAAAGTTTTATTTTTCTATATAGAATAGAGTTCTATATACTCTATCACTATGTTAAGAGCGGATTTCTAAATAATAGCGTTAATATTTCAGCACGGTCCGTGTTTTGAATAAGTACCAAAAAGTCAATTGTGTACTTGTACAGTTTAACCAAGACAGTAAAAAAAATGGAAATATCGAGAAAAAAAGTTATATTGTACGTATCCTTTTTGAACTGAAGATCTCCGGAAAAAAAAAAGAATTCACTTAATTTGATTGAGTATTTTTTTTTTTTTTTTTTTTTTTTACACACGATATTTTCATTTTTTAAGGTCTTGACTAAACTGTACAAGTATCATAAATTGTAATTTAATTTTAAAGAAAAAAGTTTGTAAAATTAAATTTTGTTCAATTACGGATCCATTTACAACAAACTGATTTTTTTATTTCCAATAAAATTGAGTATAAGGAGGAATATATATATATATTATATATATATATATATATATATTTTTTAGGTACTAGTGCAGAGAGTTATCCGGACGTTAATAATAACGTTATTATTTAAAAACGCCATTCTTAACATGAGTAGAGGAGGGTGTTTTGTACATATATATTTTGTACACACTTCAACCTAACAATTGAATAAAAATCATAAAACTTTAATTAAACTTGGAAATACGATTTTAAAAAAATAGCGCGGATCAGTAAGTGCACTAGCACCTTTTTTTTTTTTTTAAATAGAAAATTTATTTCTATAAATTCATAAACACGTTTTTTTTGTTTTTTAGGTGGGGACTGGTTTAAAATAGCGAACGTTGAAGTGATTTCATAGTCGGCAGCCATTTTGAATGGAAAACTACACATTCACCATTGAAACGTTTTTACCGTTTTAATTTCTTTAAGTAAGCGTGTTATCAAACAAATGGAATATCAAGATTTTCATAGGAATTAAATACAATGATTTAAAATGCATTGAATTTGTTAAAAGTTCAATAAAATATAAAAAAAATCCTTACCTTTTATTTTAGGCATTTCAATACGAAAAAAAAAATAATTGGATGATTTTTTTTTTTTTTTTTGCTCGTGGTCAAAATTGAAAATTTGGTCGGTTTGTAGGGATTTCTTTAGTAAATGGATACAATCTCGATTTCGTGTGTCCAGTACATTAAGAAATACGAGAATGAAGATTGCAAAAATGTAAAAAAGAAATAAAACCTCAAAACATGATTGAAACGTGCATTAAAAATGGCTGAATAAAGAATGAAAGATTAAAATGTAAATAAAAAATGTGAAAATTGTCAAAAATAAAAACGAAAATAAAAATGAAACGTAAATTTAAAAAAAAAACTCGGTAATTACGTGTGAAGAAACGTTTAGAACATATTTTGTCCATTTAAAACCGAAAATAATGAGAGGTGAGATAACCGAATAAAACTAAGATATCTTTCTTTCGCGTTAGCTATACTTTATATAATTTATATATATATATATATATATATATATATATATATATATATATATATATATATATATATATATATGTATGTATGTATATGTATGTATGTATATGTGTGTGTGTGTGTGTGAATGTATATATGTATGTATATATATATATATATATATATATATGTGTGTGTGTGTGTGTGAATGTATATATGTATGTATATATATATGTGTGTGTATATATATGCATATATATGCGTGTGTGTGTGTATGTGTGTATATGTATGTATATATATATGTATATATATACATTTAAATATGTATATATGTATGCATATATATATATACATATATTTAAATATATATGTATATATTTAAATATATATACTTATGTAAATATCTATGTATTTCAATTAGTTATATTTTATATATATATATATATATATATATATACATATACAGAATATCTATATATAGAAATTTAAATATATATATATATATATATATATATATATATATTGAACGTGTCTGTGTGTGTACATTTTCCTACGCTATAACTCTGTCAGGTTTAAGTCTACAGACTCGAAATTAGATATACAGGGTACAGAAATTTAGAAAAATCTTTCGGATCCGTTTTCAGCCAGAGATCCGATTCTTAAGGGGTCAAAGTTCAACGATTTTACCTTTGAGCCCTCCACTAAACTCCTCCGAAAATTTTGGATCTAAACACGTGAAATTTTAAACAGATTCCTTGGACATGGATCTAACTTAATAACTTGATTTTAACCCAAAACACAATAAATGTTAAAGGATCATAATAGGGTTCAAAGTTTTAAAAAAATTGACCGTTTTTTTTTTCGCTTAACACACACCTCCAAATATCCGGGCGACGCCGGGCGGAAATGCTAGTATACATATATATATATATATATATATATATATATATATATATATATATATATATATATATATATATATATATATATCTTCTTCTTCTCTTCTTCTCTTCTCTATATAAATAAAATGAACTCATTTTTTCCCGTCTGATTTTGACATTAATAGGATTAAAAATCAAGATATTTCATGCAAATATAATATGCACAAACGGCAGAACAATATCTGAGGTGTGTTATAGGCTTATTATTTCTCAAATTCCTCGATAATCTTAGATTTCTATACTTTTTCTGCTAAGAAGTCACGGCCAAAATCGGTTAAGATCAATGGAAGTGGTAAAATATTTTCTCTCTAATAAATTCCTCCTGCCACCACTTAACACCGTTTGGGGATCGTTCACAAGGAACAGTTGAGAAGAGAACACCGGTTTGGCTTCGTAGTTCTTTCATGTGAAGTTATTTAAAATCACTAAACTAAGCTGCAGTGCTCTGATGCGTAGTGGTTGGCGTGCTGGACAATACACATTATAGTTTCACGTTCGCGCCGACCTACCGTAGTCGTTTTTTTTTCCTAAAAAACTGGAATGGACTTTTCTTGGTGGCCGAACTGTTAACGTTGCAGATGTTTTTTTTTTTTTTTTTTTCACACTTTATTTTCCTACTTTTACTCATGACTCCGGGTTTGATCCTTCCTACTTACCTACCATAACATTTTTTAAAACTCCCCCCCCCGTCCCGGAAACAAACACTCGGGCAACGCCGGGTACCCCCGCTAGTATATATATATAGTGGGTAGGAAAAGTATTTGTCACATTGAATTTTTTTCGTATTTCTCAAAAACAATTATTTTATATTAATTAAATTTACACTATGTATCTGGAGAGATATTATCAAAAAAAATAAAAAGGCTATTAATATATATTTAGGTGACAAATCCTAACGAAAATCAAATTACCCCAACGCAAAAGTATTCATCAGATTTACTCATATTTAGTTATATATCCTCTGCTACAGCATCTGTTTTACTTTAAAACTTCCAAATGCTTTCCATCACTGCCTACTAGTTTCTTACAAATTATTGCTGGTCGTTTCTCTATTCTTCATCTCAAATTTCTTTAATTCTTTGATATTCTTGGGATCTCTTGCATTCACCCTTGACCTCAAAGTTTTCCACAGATATTCGATGGGATTTACGTCCGCTAACGGCCTAGGCTACTGAAGAACGCTTATCCTATTATCCTTAAACTATTTCGTAACTATTTTAGCCTTGTGCTTGGGACAATTGTCTTGCTGGAAGATCAAAACAACGGCTCATCCTTAATCTGCGGCATTCTTGCGTTGACAAAATCTTTGTGTATTTTTCTGCATTCATTTTCCCTTCTATGTTTGCAATTCCTCTAACTCCATTCGCAGAAAACCAGTCCAAATCATCCCCCTACCACATACAAATTTTCCAATGGGAATAATATTAGATTGTTTTATTCTATGCCATTTTTCCTTCATACACATGTGCGCATGTTTCTTCCGAAAATCTCAATTTTAGTTTCATCTGACTAAATAACTTTGTCCCAGAAGTCATCCGATGCATATTGATATTTAAAAACAAATCGCAAATCCTCTTTCACATGTCTTGGACTCAACAATGGAGATTTTCTCAGTGATCTAGAATACAGGCCTGTACGATTCAACGCTTTCTTTCGTGTACAAAATACTATTCCTACCTACTATATATATAAATATATAGATATATCTATATATATATATATATGTTTGATATACTTACATATATACATATATTTAAATATATACTTATAATTATAAATATATATCTTTATTGCATTTCAAGCCCAAATTAAAAGTGTATATATATATATATATGTATATATATATATATATATATATATATATATATATATATATATGCTTTTAATTATACATATATTTTTTTATTTCTTTTTCACACCAGACAACTCAAACAGACACTTTGATGTATGAGAATACTATCTGGAATATATCTTTGTACGGGTATTATGTAGAGAGCAGAGCAGCAAGATACCTTTTTACATTATACTTGATCTTCTACATGTCAGTACAGTCAGGAAAACAGGAACCTGGAAGGGAATTCCAAAGTCTAGCAGTCCTAGAGAAGAAACTATTAAGTTAGAAGATTTCTTACATCTAGTATTTATACTGTGTAGAGGGGATTTTTGCTGCTTGTCGGGTTTGTCGGAGGTATTAACGTTGAGGGGTCACAATAGGTTGTAGTTCTTCGGATCACCTACCATTAAAGTATTTGTAAAACATTTCGCTGATAGGATAGCGGTTAAAGCCTAGCTGATAGTGCGTGATCTATTAAGTTGGCAACTCTCTTTTGAAGCTTGTCTAAGATGAAGAGACAAGAAGCAGATGCAGCAAACTTGGGCGAATGGTGGTCTTGTAGATGTACACGATTCTCTAAATGTAATGTTCTTTTGCAGCAGCTTTGCAAATGCACTCAATGTATTCGTTCGAACTCATGTTCCCCGTGAATGTTAAGCCGATCAGTTTTAACGAACTACTATCAGCTAATGTATCATTTGCCAAGGTTTTTTGTAGTTATTAAAGGAAAGGAAGTCTTGGAAGCATTGAATGTGACCATCAATTTTCGTGTCCATTCCACCACAGATTGGCTTAGATACATGTACATTCGTTTTCCCCTCGTGCCTGTTAAAGAGCGTGGTGTCGTCAGCAAATATACCCATCTCAAAGACAATTTTTTTCAAGGAGGTCATTTATGAATACCAGGGATAATAAAGGTCCTAGGATTGACCCCTGAGGTAATCTCGCATTGATATATTGTTTTGACGTACGTTCATCGAGGACAACCTGGATTCATTGCTTAAGAAGGATTTAACTATATTAAGTATTCCTCTAGTAATACCATGTAATCTTTTGAAGGTTTTGTTTGTAAAATAGAGACAGAGAAGAAGAGAGAAAAAGAAAAAAATCTTTAAAAGAACCTTACAACCTGCATGTTTTTCTTTTCAGAAAGAAATTTTGTTGAAAAACTGAATTTAAGGACTTGAAAAAAAATAGTTTCTATTTTGTATTTGCTTTTCATTTCAGTTTTTCTTTCAAGTAAGAATTGTATTTGTATTTGTTTTTTTTATTTTTATTTCATATGTTACCTTACAGGTTTTGAAAACTTGAGCTTAGGAAAATATAAGCAACCGTTAGATTTTTTTAAAAAATAAATTCGTCTATTTTAAAATCATTTCGGGTCGTTATTTCATTTGTTCATTCTTCTTTGTTTTGCTTGTTAATTTCCCCCCGTTAATTTGTTACCTTTAAAAGCGGATTTTGGTGACGACCCCAAAAAATTCCGTCACCATGTCGGAATGTCCAATCAGTTAAATTGTCTTTTCAACATTAAATGATTTTATGATTCATTTTTGTATAATTTTTAATTAATAAAAACAATAAATTATTTTTTTTTACTTTTACATTTTCACAGTCAATAAATTTGTGTGTAAAAATATGATTTAATGTTTTGTTTTGAAAATTGTTTATTTATCGAGATTTGTACACGTTTTTATGAAATATGAATCCGGGTGAATTACAATAAAATGTCGACATCCCAATGCTTAAACAAGACGTAACTAAACCAACCACCAGAACTACGAACCGAATATTTTTGGCAATGTAAATATAGTTTCTAACGAATTAATGGTTGTTCCATACTGAGATACAAAATCATTATTTAATTACAAACATTCCTTTAACAACAAATGTGACGATATATTGCGTTTTCTTTTTCTTTTTACATAGGCGTCACCACTTATCAAGGCCGAGATACAACTCAAGGATAAGGGTTAAAAAGTGTACAGTAGTCAAAAGGACAATATAGTACCCGATAGTAATGGAAGGTCGTAAAATTTGTTAACTTAAGTGGAACGGCTTCACGTTGGACTTGAAGACAATCATATTATAGACAGCTGGAAAGCAGGAAAACGGAAGACAATTTCACAGGCGTACAGTTCTAAGAAAGAAGTTTGATACTGGAATCTACGTTTAGATTTAGGCAAAGATAAAGAGTAGGGGGAATTATGGATAGTGTTTTCAGCTAGACGAGTGTTTCTTGTAAAAGTTTGGCGAGGGGGGACCATAGATTGAAGCTCAGTCGGACACTTTCCATGAAAATAACGATAAAGCAGAGACAAACTCGCAACATCTCTTCTGTGAGATAGAGGTTGCAGCGAAGAGAATAGGACATCTCCCACCAGACCACGAAGTCTTTTTTGAACCCTATCAAGGCAGGACAAGTCCTTTCTAGCAGCTCTTGCCCAGATGTGGCAACAGTATTCCATGCTTGGGCGTACCTGGCTCTTATATAGATAGAGAATTGCATCAGCAGTGAGTTATCTACTGGGTCGATAGAAGGATCCGACCATTTTTCCAGCGGCCTTGACAATAGATTTGATGTACGTATTCCATTTAAGATCAGGAGTAAAGGTCAAGCCGAGAAGCTTACAAAGATATTGTTTCAACCTCATTCTTACAACCAATCAGCCAATTCTCTCCTTCAATTATGACAGACAACACATCAAATCGATCATGGTCATTTGCATGTCATTGCTTTTCAGACAATCTTCGGCTGCTGCTGCTACAGTTATAATCAAAGCAAAGGCAAAGGTGGGCATAACATATCTACAAGGAGCTAATATAGATTGGATAAAACTCCAGTTCGAAAAGGGGATGACTGTTTCTGAGGGCAAAGCTGTGATTCAGAATGAAGGTGACTGCGAATTACATGAAAGGTCTACACGTGGCCATTTTCACATGCACCAACTGACCAAACATATGTATAGAACATGTTCCTGTTTCCTTGGCACGTGTTTCGTCGTCTACAACTCATCAGAGTGGCTGAATCTAGTGTGACCCCATGAAACATATGTATAGAACATGTTCCTGTTTATTAATTTTATTTTTATTTCGGACTATTAGTCTCATCTTTATTAGTTGTTGTTTTGTTTTGTTTTTTAATCTTTTTATTGATTCACAACGTTTCGGCCAAAAAAAAACAACAACTAATAAAGATGAGACTAATAGTCCGAAATAAAAATAAAATTAACATAAACCTGCTCATCTCAAAATAAAAAAAAATTCCAATTAAGGAATAATATATATATATATATATATATATATATATATATATATATATATATATATATATATATATACGAATCGGTACGGACCCGACTATGGAAGATCAGATAATAAATAAATGTGGATTTATAAGATCAAAGAATCCAACCTTGATCGCCCTTCGGGGCCCGTGGCGCAGTTGATAGAGACGTTGAATCTCTATGGTTCCAGATGAACATTGTCTGAAGATAGCGGTTTCAATCCCACCCAAAGCGTGCCAGAGGTAATTGGTCAAAAATGTGGTGAGACGACAACAACTACGGATGGCAGTGATGGCTGAGAATGCAGTTAGGAGATTCGAAGTTCCTATCCGTCGCGGTTACCACCTGACGAAGGCCAGAGGAAGTTGGCCGAAACGTTGTGAATCAATAAAAAGATTAAAAAAAAAAAACAACAACAACTAATAAAGATGAGACTAATAGTCCGAAATAAAAATAAAATTAACATAAAAATGCTCATCTCAAAATAAAAAAAATTCCAATTAAGGAATAATATATATATATATATATATATATATATATATATATATGTTTCTGTTTCCTTGGCACGTGTTTCGTCGTCTACAACTCATCAGAGTGGCTGAATCTAGTGTGACCCCATGAAATAAGCCTAGACCTCTACCACCGGACCATCGCACAAGACTGTTGTATCATCGTGTTTTTTTTTCTGTAGATGTTGTTGATTTTTTTTGTTTGTTTGCGATAATTTTTGAATAAATGCGAACAAAAAAAAAAAACAACATCTACATTAAAAAAAAACGCGATGGTAGAGATTTACGCATCTTATAATGGGGTTCGTGATTTCGAATCACATTACTTTCCGCCACTCTGATGACTCGTGTCCGTGGATAATTATATTTTAAAAAACAATAGATAATAACTCGCCTTTTGGTGAAAATACACTTTCGTATAATGCCCATGGTTTCGCACAGTTCCCGAAAAATCACGTCTCACACGTGATTTTGAGGTGCAGGTGCACCATGTCAGCACGAAAGCAGACTTTTCCAAACTTGTTTACATTTGATTTGAAGGCGATGATATTGCAGTCGGTCAAGAAGCAAGTCAGCAGAACAGTGTACCATAGGCAAGTAGTTCTAAGAAAATAAGCGTTCAGACCTGTGTAGAGTGAACAACGTCAGACTTTTTCGAACTTGTTTACATTGGACTTGAAGGCGTGGATATAGCCAAGTAGAACAATGTAAAGTGAACATCGTCGAGTGACTCGTCAGATTTTTCTGATTCAAACATAAAAGAATCATCCGATTTTTTTTATTGAATTGCCTACAAAGAAAGGTAATATTTTTTATCAATATTTTATTTGCTAACTTTTAACAATTCAATGCATTTTAAATCAGTGTAATTTTATGTCAATCTTGATTTCCCGTTGCCCGTAGACAGCCTTACTTAAAGAAATTTAAACGGTAAAATGTGTAGTTTTCCACTCAAAATGGTTGCCGACTGTAAAGTTACTTTAACGTCTTTTTATTTAAAATCAGTGACTCCAAAAATCTATACATGAATTTATAGAAATCAATTTGCTAAAAAAGTACGTTCCTTTTTATTTCAATTTTTATTATGAAAATAAAAATAATTGTGTCTTATAAATGGATCTGAAATTGAACAAACATTAATTTAACGAACTGTTTTTTCCTTTCAAATTAAATTACAATTTCACTTCTTGGTACTTATACAAAACACGGACCGTACTGAAATAGTAACGTTATTATTTAGAAACACATGCTTAACATGGTGAGAGGGAACATAAAACATTATTCTGTCGTTTCATCTAAAATTTATTAAACAACAAAAACATTTGAATTTAACTTGAATGTCTTATCTAAAGTAAAAGCCAATATAATCTGTATAAACACAATCTGTCGTTTCATCTACAATTTAATAAACGAACACCATAAGAATTGCATTTAACCTGAACATCCTATCTATCATGGAAAAGTTCAAGTGTAATGTAAACATATATCTTGTTGCTCAACTCCCTACATAGTATTTTTGTAATTATGTCCCAGTTCTTTACGGCAAAGTGACACTGTGCTTTGGGGAGAAAACGCAATAAAATATTTTTTCAATTATAAAAATATATGTAAATATACATGTATGTATATTTATAAATATATACCTTATAATATGTCTGAATATATAAATAAATATATATTTTTAACACTCACACAAATATATATATATATATATATATATATATATATATATATTTGTTAACCGTTAGCATATAACTAACGCAGAATAGATGACTTAGACGTATTCGATTCACCACCTTTATTCATCATAGTTTTATGATTGGACAATACGTTCTAAATTTGATATGAAAACATTTCCTCACACGTAATTAACGAACTTTTAAAAATTGACAACGTTTTATTGTTTTTTGTAGCTTTTATTAATCTTTTTTTAATTTTTATATATTTTTATTCTATCCTTACGTTCTTCGTTCAGTTATTTCTTTTAAAAACACGTTTGGACCAATTTAGTAAAGAAATTCATTCAAATCTATCAAAGTGACTCTTTTTAACACCAACAAAAGTCATCCATTTTTTTTTTTTTTGCTTTTTTTTCTAATTTAAAGGTAAGATCTTTTCGCTATTTTATTTCCTAACTTTTAACAACCCAATGCCTTTTAAGTCATTGTATTATTTTCCCACAACTTTTAACGATTCAAAGCATTTTAAATAAGTGTTCTTTTTTATTCCTATGAAAATCCCGATCCCCTTTTATCGAAGGAGTCGCTCTTTTATTTAAATTTTAATTTAAATTTCAAACAAGAAATTTTTATTTTACTCAAAATGGCTGCCGACTGCGAAGTGACTTCAACGTTCGATATTGAAAACTGGTGCTTCCAAACATTGTGTACATGGATTTATAGAAAGCAATTTCTTATTTTAAAAAAATGTTTCTTTCTATTTTCAATTTTATTGGGAAAATAAATATCCATTTGTTTTATAAAATGGATCCGAAATTGAACAAACTTTAATTTTACAAACATTTTTATTCTTGCAATAAAATTTTAATTTAACTTGTTGGTACTTTTGCAAAACAGAGAAATACTTACGTTCTTATTTAGATGCTCATGCTTAACATGGTGATCGGGGGAGGGGAAACTGTTCGATATTTTATTTCCTAACTTTTAACAATCCAATGCATTTTAAATCAGTGTATTAATTTTCCCATCAATTTTTACGATTCAACGCATTTCAGAAAGTGGGGGTTTTAAAAATTTTATGGAAATCTTGATTTTTCCTCTTTATTGGTTGACAGTCTTGCTTTTATTAAAACGTTAACTTAACATTTAAACAAAGCAATTTAAATGATAAATGCGTAGTTTTCCACTCAAAATGGCTGACGATTGTGAAGTCAATTCAACGTTCGCTATTTTACCTCAAGATGTGTGTACATGGATTTATAGAAAGAAATTTGCTATTTAAAAAATGTTCCTTTTTATTTTCAATTTTATTGGGAAAATAAAAATCTGTTTTATAATTGGATGCGAAATCGAACAAACGTTATTTTTACAAACTTTTTTCTTTCAAATCAAATTTAAATATTTGGTACTTCTACAAAACACGGGCCGTGCGGAAATGCTAACGTTCTTATTTAGAAACCCATGCTTCATATTGTGATTGGGTAAAAAAAACTATCCTGTAGTTTCATCTAAAATTTAATAAACAACAGACCATAAGAGTAGAATTTAATCTGAACATCATCTCATATAAAAGCCAATATAATCTATTAAAAAATATAGTTTCATCTAAAAATGGCCTGCTTCTTACTAAGTGTTCCCAATTATCATTAAAAAAAACGATCATAAAAGTTTATAAGAATATAAAGTTATTTAGCAGAGAAGAAAGCAAACAAAAGGTTTAAAAAAATTAAATACAAATTTAACGAAAGGCAAGAAAGTTACTCTTCTACATAGCGGAATATGTTTTGTATTTTAACTTATTTTAATGTATTATTTGTTTCGTAAAACAAGTAATTAAAAAAGAAAACAACGTGCGGCAAGTAAAAATTTCTATCTTTTTTTTTGTTGTTGTCAGTATACATTTCTATTTTTATCCTATGATTTAATCGATTACTAAGACATCCTAATTGAATGTTTGTTTGTCGGTCATTTTATTGCTGTATTTCTAAAACTATTGCAGAATAGATTATATGAGATACGGCAATATAATTAAAAACATTATATAAAAATATCAATATAATTAAAAAATTTATATAAAAAATAGCAATATAATTAGAAGCATTATATAAAAATAGCAATATAATTAAACAATTTATATAAAATAGCAATATGATTAAAAAAAATTATATAAAAATAGCAATATGCTATATAGGGAAATGGAAATAATGAGGTGTTAAAAACTTTAAATGATAAATGTTTTGCTTGAGAAATACTGTTTTTAAAATCAGATTTTATTTAAATAATTATTTCATTATTTAGTAAAAAAAAATAATTTAATATATATTTACATTAACAGAAAAGATCCTAAAACACACACAACACAACCCTAATAAAATTTATATCATATAGAATACGGCATTACTATAATGTGTAATATACGTATGATTTTTTTTTAATTTGGAAAAATGCTGTTTATGAAAACATAGATTTAATAAATTTTCTGTTACGTAAATTAAAAAATTTAACAAGTTATGTAAACGAAACAATTGTAAATTGAAATAATAACGTAATTATTTAGAAAGTCAAACTGAAGAAGACGGGGGGGCTTTATTTAACTACTTTGTACATTCACCTGACAATAAATACGATATATTTGAATTTAACCTGAAACCCCTATCTAAGAAATAACACGGTTCGTAAACCGCAGCAGTTCTGAAGGAAAAGTTTAACTTTTCTTTTTTTCATCGAATTATACATAAACCCTTATCCCTGAGTGGCTTCCGGGCCTTGATAAGTAGTGATCACCTTGTAAAAAAACAAAAAAAAGAATAAAATCCAATAAAAAATAATGGCAACTCTAAAAATCTGAATTTTGATTGAAAATCTGAACTAAAACTAGTACGGTCCGTATTCTGCATATACTGAGGAAAGATGTAGTATTTTTTTTTTACATAAATCGCAGCGTCGTATGAAAAACAATAAACTAAGGAATATATATTTTATAGAATACTGTATTACTATCAGGTGTAAAAAAATATATTATGAATTTTTTTTAATCTAAAAAAAAATGTTGTTTATGAAAACATAGATTTAATAATTTTACTGTTGTACAAATTAAAACTCTATGAAACAATTTGTTAAATTGAAATAACGTAATTATTAAGAAAGCTAAAGGTAATAGGACGGGGGCTTTATTTAACTATTCTTTAATTTCATCTAACCGTAAATACTATAAATTTGAAGTTAACCTAAATAGCACCATTTATAAACTGCAGAACATCTGAAGAAAGAGATTTTACATTTTTATTATTCACCTGAAAATCGAAATATTGAACTTTAAGAACAAACAATGGGATCTACTTTGTCATGTCGCAGTAATAAACATATTCCAAAAATTACAAAAAACGGTGAGGTAGAAAATTAATGATTAACTAGCGGGACATGTGGACATTCCACAGGGGACACATTCATATGTAATACACTGGTGTTCACATTCTGTATATGTTCAGTTTAAATAGAGACGCTCTGATATTGTACATATTTACTATGCCTCCCCACGGGACAGAGTTAGACACCAGGGTCGTTTTTTAACCTGGAGAAAAGGTACAAAAATAAAAATTGTCTCAGTCGTGAAGGGTTCTCCTCCACCGAAAGAGAACAAGAAATTGAAGTGCAGCTTCTGAAGAACAGATGGTATTTATTTGCTCCCCCACCGAGCAAATTAGGCACAAGGCCGATTTTTAATGTGAGGAGTGAAGGGAGGGGGAAGGGAAAAAGGGGAACAGCTCCCGAGAGGTGGGAAATGGGAGCTGGTTAAAGGTCAGGCATGTGGGGTTGCCCCCACATCTGGTCTTTGCTAGTCATAGCTAATCATAGCTTGCAGCATCTGCCGGAACAGATACTACACTTTGATCTTGACCCGAAGGCCAAGAAATGTACTCTGATAGCGAATCTTTATTTCTGATGAAATGGTTAAGATTTACAAAACTTTCAGAAAAAATAGCTTCTTTGTTACGATTACATTTTTTTTATTTAGCAAATCTTTTTTTTTTTTTAGTTAATTTTATTCCAAACGTAATTTCCTTATCGTTTTTCGTTATTTTTGCATATGTCCATTACTGTTACATGATAATTAAGTGTATGCAATTGGTTTTAATTGAAAGTTTTTAGTTCGAATAGAGATCTAATAAAAAAAAGCAACTACAAAATTCTGTTTGAGATTTTATTATTTAGCAATTTTGAGAAAAAAAAATTTAATGTGAATTTTATTTTGTATTTATGATTCGGTTAGGGAACCCCCCACTAATTTATTATTTTATTGTGAAACTAGCGGGGGTAACCGGCGTTTCCCGGTTGTTTGGGCATGTGTGTAAGAGGGGGGTAAAGTAAAGAATAAGCAGTGTAATAACCCTGGTTAACTATTTTAAAAAGAACCGCTCACCACCACCCCCCAAAAAATAGCGAACAAAAGTATAACTTTTTTTAAAAAAGAAATAAAGCGTAAGAAAAAAATGGCATAAATAACCCTTCGATTCGCTTAAGTCCATGGTGCGTTTCAGCCAGTGGGGGGAAAAACGAAAAGGAATATATTTTATTCCAGTTTTTTTTTAAGCAACTACGAAGTAACGAAACCCCAAACCGGCGTTTCTTCGTACTGTCCTTTGAGAACGATCCTGCAACGGTGTAAGTGGTAGCGGGGGGTAGCAGGAATTTATTAGAGAGAAAAGAATTTACAACTTCCATTGATTCTAACCGATTTTGGCAGTGAACTCTCAGCAGAGAATATAGGAATCTACGAATATCGAGGAAGTTTAGAGGTAATAGGCCTATAACACACTTCAGGTAATGTGCTGCAGATTTTGCATATTACATTTGCATGAAATGTCTTGATTTTCAATCATATTAAGGTCAAAATAAGAGGGTAAAAATGAGTTAATTTCATATATATTTTATTACTGTGAAAAAAAAAATTTACAAAATGAAAATTTTCTAATAATAAATTGTTTTCTCTAATCAACAATTGTTTTCTATAATAATTATTTTATAATCCAGAATACAAATTTTTAGGGACACAAAAGTTTAAAAATAATTGCCAACAATAGTGAATGAAACCTTTACAATTTAACATTTATATTTCGGGTATAAAAAATGTTTTTGTCCAGAATTCCCCTACATTGAAAAAGTTACACTGGTTCTTGCGTAGATTAGGGATTTTATAAATTTATCTATTTCAATGAAAACAGAATTACGTACTTTCCTGTCATGTCAAAATAATTATAAATTCCAAAAATTACGAAATCCATTAAAAAAAAATATTTCAAGTATAATAGAATTTCTCAAGTTATTGCGTTTTATGGTGAAGAGTTATGAGACCAATTCAGTATGACAAACAGTCTTACCTCACTTGACACATTGACTAAAATTAAAGGGTTCCTTTTTGTACAGAATGTAATTTGGGTGTTTTTTGTTAAAAATACATCTAGCACATTTACTGGATCATTATGAGTAAATTTAAAAACTTATGCTAATTGCGACATAACACGTAAGTACATAACATGACACTTTATTTTTTTTATATTTTGTGTTTCATGTCAATTACTTATTTTTCAGATTAAAAAAATGACTTTATCGTCGGGATCAGTTTTGAACTATAACGTTGAACACCTATATTGTGAACTAATATTTACCTTTCAATGATTTTTATAATTAATTTATTCAACTACAAAACTTTGTCAGTTTCCTATGTCGTGTATGACCGCCATTAGATTTTAAAACCAGGTATTATGGCCTTAAAACAAAAAAAAACAAAGAGCGAAAACAGAACTAGTAAACAGATATTGTTATGATTGTATCAATATAAAAGATATTCAGCATAGTTATGATTGTATCAATTTAAAAGATATTCAGCATAGTTATGATTGTATCAATTTAAAAGATATTCAGCATAGTTATGATTGTATCAATTTAAAAGATATTCAGCATAGTTATGATTGTATCAATTTAAAAGATATTCAGCATAGTTATGATTGTATCAATTTAAAAGATATTCATCATAGTTATGATTGTATCAATTTAAAAGATATTCATCATAGTTATGATTGTATCAATTTAAAAGATATTCATCATAGTTATGATTGTATCAATTTAAAAGATATTCATCATAGTTATGATTGTATCAATTTAAAAGATATTCATCATAGTTATGATTGTATCAATATAAAAGATATTCATCATAGTTATGATTGTATCAATATAAAAGATATTCATCATAGTTATGATTGTATCAATATAAAAGATATGCATCATAGTTAATATTGTATCAATTTAAAAGATATGCATCATAGTTAATATTGTATCAATTTAAAAGATATTCATCATAGTTATGATTGTATCAATATAAAAGCGAAATCTTTAAACAATATTTCTTAAAGAGTCAAGCAAATTCACTTATGATGAAAATTAAAAAAAATATTTTTACACGAATCACTTTATATAATATTGGCAATAAATAATAAAATTTTATATAATTTATTTTTCTTTGCAGATGTTCCTGCTTGAACGGTTGTGTTTAATCTGAACGGGTCTATATTTTCTTTAACATTTTCTACAGATAAAATCATATTCGTGTTCGGAAAACCAACATCTGTGGCAAAAACATATCTCAAATTCTAATATTTATTAGAAAAAATCTAAATAATTTTTTATAACAAAATTGTTATTCTTTCACGGTAAATATAAACCATATTATTGTTTAGCATATGAATTTTCCTCTTCTCAATAAAGATATATAGTTCAACATATACAGCCACTCTAGAGAAAATCCTCATTTTTGTACAATATGTGCATCGAGTTTATCTCAGACAGAAAATATAATGCGACATATGATATAGCACGCTGAGGATTGGGGTGAAATTGTTTGTTCTGATTAATCAAATCCAGCAAAACCCGTAAGAACTCACTCTGGAGAAAAGCCATATTCTCCTGAACAATTTCAATATTCACTTTCTGAGAAACAAATCCTAGCGATGCATATGAGTACTCACACCGGAGAAAAGCCAGATTCTCGTGAACAATGTCAATATTCACGTTCTGAGGAACCAAATCTAGCGATGCATGCGAGTACTCACACTGGGGAAAAGCCCTATTCTCCTGTAGAATGTCAATATTCACGTTCTGAGAAAGAAAATCTAGCGATGGGGGTGAGTACTCACAGTCAAGAAAAACAATATTCACGTTCTGAAAAACCAAATCTAGCGAAACATATGAGAAGTCACACAGGTGGAAAGTCATATTCTTGTGAACAATGTGGATATTCATGTTTAAGTAAATCACATCTAGCGATACATATAAGATCTCACTCTGGAGAAAAGCCATATTCTTGTGAACTATGCCCATTTTCATGTTCAAAAAAACCAAATCTAAAGATACACATAAGATCTCACACTGGAGAAAAGCCATATTCTTGTGAACTATGTAAATATTCATGTTCACAAAAATCAGACCTAGATAAACATATGATAATTCACTCTGGAGAAAAGCCATATTCTTGTAAACTATGTGATTATTCATGTGCACACAAACATCATCTAACGAACCACATGAGATTTCACATTAGGGGGAACCCATATTCTTGTGAAAAATGTGTATTTTCATGTTTTCGTAAATCAGATCTAACGAAACATATGAAACACCATAAAATGTGAAAACCATATTCATGTGAACAATTTTAATCTTAAAGTTCTCGTAAACAAAATCTTTCTACACATTTCAGAACTCACACTTGATAATCTTGTAAACAATGAGTTTATTATTGTTCTTATACCCAAGATAAAGGAGAGAAATGAGACGATTTCAGATATAAAGTCTTGATAAAATCTATGCAGATCCGTGTATTTCCATCATTTGTAGCAACAAAGAATAGAGAATTAAAAACTCATAAAACCATGGATTTTTTTTTCAAAAAAAGTGTTTTGCTATCACTAATCCAAATTTGTAGCAAATAAATTTAAATCCTGGATGAGGAAATTAAAGAAAGCGACGTCTTTGAAAATAAAAATAATACACTGGTTCGCCCTAAAACATAAACAGTCAACGACGAAAGTCTTTGTTTTTAATGAAAACACAAATATCATCTCTCATAAGTAAAAAAGAGAATCACAATTGGCTTCATTCAACAATGCATCAGAAACACATCTTAAACTACACCATTCATTTGTTGATTCATTCGAGCAGTTTTGACCATGATATCTCATCACTTACAACCATGATATTATTTGTGAATTGACTCCCCTATACGTCCCTTGTCATCAGCAGCTAATAATGTAAAACTCCCAAACCGTCGCTAACTGGTTCATCCTCGCTACTTCCAATGGCAAAGCTATTGCAAACAACTGGAGAGCAACATTAGAAATTGCGAAACCCGATTGTCAATGGCCAGGGTATAGGAATGTAGAGAAGTGTTCAGTTGTTAAACTACGAGAATTACAAGGACACAACTAAAGAGTTACTGTTGCTATTCAAAGTTGTAACATACAACACACTCCATCTGGAGCTTAACCAGATATCTTAAGCGATAGGACTCTAAATTAAGAGTCTCTCAATTAAAAAAAAATAAAGGCCGTCCTGAGCAAAAACAAAACAAACAAACAAACAAAAAAACAAGACCACATATTTATAACGGAAGCTCCAGAATCGGCTGAGTATTTGCAGAAAAGAAATTGTTGCAGCTAAAACAATTTATCGCCTCTTAAAGCGCTGAAACGGCTGGAGAAGAGAACCTACATTATCTCATTATCTTGTATATAAATAAGAAAAGAGACGCAATTTTCCGTATCTGGATGAAACTTCCTAAGATTGACAAAATATGGCACATAAAAACTTACTACGTTTACATCATTAGCGATTACGTTATCTAACTATAGACCGCAATTACATACACATTAGTTCGTTATAATAAAACATTACATTAAGTCCTAGGAGCGTCATGCCCATCATGCTCCTAACCTAAAGAGAAAGTAGCTAAAATTTCACCCTCACTTTACCGACAACTCTTACGACACCATTCTACACCGAGTACTTTTATATTTTTACATACTTTTCACGACTACACATTTCTTACACATACGCATATTCTTACCCATTAAATCCGACAAAATAATGATTTCTCCCTGTTAAATATCCGACTGATTGGATTAGAACTATTCATTCTACAATACCAACATTCGGTTATTCCACCAAATAAACGAACACTTATCAACTATTAAACACGCCGCCATTTTTCGGTACGTGCACAATAATCTTACGTTTTATTTATTATTCATGGATTTGTTCCGCTTCTACACTCTGATCTTCTATTATTTCCTTGTGAAAATGTTACAGTCCCAAAACATAAATGCTGACCAGCTACGCGATACAAGTCCTGTTTATAGACACTCGGAGTGAGGGGCAGTTACAGATAGAGAGATAGATAGAGTGGGAATGAGAGAGACGGTGTGAAATAAGCCGTTTTTATTTTTAACGGAGCTGACATCAATGTTTACGCTTGTAAATCAAAAATAATTGTGTGATAAAGCTCTGCCTGTCGTACCGGTGCATTGTATTTTATAAGAATTGAAATTGAATGTTTATTTTTCCAAGAATGTTTACACATTTAACTCGCGTTAAAATTCCAAATTATCCAACGAGAATGGAGTTGGCATTTTTCTTTTTCCAAAAACGAAACTGACTTTGCAGTGATAAAATTGTTTGCCATACCGTTGATTTTTTTCCTCCCCTAAATAATAAAAGTTATTAAAGTTTATTATTAAAAGACTGTTTATACATTTGTAAAGCGAATAAAAATATATTGAAAAATAAACGTTGAGTATTTTTTTTACAAAATCACATGCAACGGGGATAGTTTATTTTTACAAGAATGTTTATACATTTGTCTACCGATTAAACATAAAAATATACAGGAAAAATACGTTTGCTGTTGTGACAAATTCTTGTAACAATTAATTTCATTCCATTTATTTCTTTTTGTTTTTGTATGCAAAGTTATTTGTGGATTTTTCTTACGACCTGCCCAACCGAAGTATAAATATATCCAACCATTCCATGTTTAGAACGGCTTACGAAATAAACAGCCCGACCTCCTTGTGTTAAGAACGGCTTCCGAGGTTGGGAGGTGTTGATTCCGACAGTCATTCTTAACATAGGGAGGCTCGGGGTTTTAGTAATACGTGAACTTAATGATACTCTTTCGTTTCTTTTATTTTTCCTATTAAAATCATTCTTTTAATTTTTATTTTTTTTTAACGTTTGTTCGTTCGCGTTTATTTTTTGATCGATCGATATAATTTAATATAATTCGGCAGTTTTTGTCGTTCGCTGGGCATTGCCCAAAGAGAATCCCGTTTAATGTTTCTGTTTAGAGCACAAATGAACCAAGATACTTGTCTTTTGTATATTAAACTTAAATTCAAGCCATTATCACCGCCCAAGCAGAAAGGTCCGGCGCATAAAATCAACAGTGGTTCTTTGACGTGACTGCGGCGCGTTCGAAATGAATGATTCTATTTAGGTCACAAGTGAAGCATGATACTTGATTTTGCATTTAAAATTTTAACCACGTTTTGCCCAAGTGGCGCAATTGATAGACTACGGTTCCAGATGAGCATTGTCTGAAGATAGCGGTTTCAATTCTACCCAAAGCCGGCCGGATGCTTACTTGGCCAAAACGTAGTGAGACGACAACAACTACAGATGGCAGGGATTGCTGAGAATGCAGTTAGGAGATTCGACGTTTCTATTCGTCGCGGTTACCACCTGACGAAGGCCAGAGGAATAGTTGGGCGAAACGTTGTGAAACAACAATCAATAAAAATCAGAATAAGTCCGCAATAAATAATATTCTTTTTTTTACACAGGCATCACCACATTATCAAGACCAAGAGGCCACTCAAGGATAAGGGTTAAAGAGTGTACAGTAGAAATTGGACAATATAGTAATCATTAGTTATGAAAATTCGGTAAATTTGATAATTTATATGGAACGGCTCATCAAGTACTTATTTACGTTAGACTTGAACACAACCATATTGTAGTCAGCCGGAAAGCAGGAAAACGGAAGACAATTCCACAGGCGTGTAGTTCTAAGACAGAAGCTTTGTTCATGGAATCTACGTTTAGGTTTAGCCACAGATAAAGAGTGGGGGGAATTATTGATAGTTTTTCAGGTAGACGAGTGTTTCTTGTGAAAGTTAGGCGAGGGGGACCATAGACTGAAGCTCAGTCGAACACTTTCCATGAAAATAACGATACAATAGAGACAAACTCGCAACATTTCTTCTGTGAGATAGACGTTGCAGAGAAGAGAAAATGACATCTCCTACGAGGCTACGAAGTCTATTTTGAACTCTATCAAGGCAGGACAAGTCCTTTCTAGCAGCTCCTACCCAGATGTGCCAACAGTATTCCATCCTTGGACGTACTGCGTAAATAGGTACAATAAATAAATGGTTTCTGCTCCCTTTTACTAGCTTCTCCGAAGAGAAGCAATTTAACACCTCAAGAAAACTACCAGACTCTTAGAGACGCGAGAAAAGGGCATACTTTTCGCAATCCTACTTAGAAGACTGAAATTCATCTCCTCAGCCTTGCTTTATTCTATTGTCCTTTTTTCAGCTCTCTGCCGAGTTCTAAAGCGTGTGGGGAAATTAATTCCCACATACTTTAATTTGCTAAAAATATATGCTGAGAGTGTCTATCTTTTTTCAGTTTAATTTGCTAAAAATATATGCTGAGAGTGTCTATCTTTTTTCAGTTTAATTTGCTAAAAATATATGCTGAGAGTGTCTATCTTTTTTCAGTTTAATTTGCTAAAAATATATGCCGATAGTTTCTACCTTTTTTTTCGTTTTATTTTGATAAAATATATGCTAAATAGTTTATATCCTTCTTTTTATTTTTGCAAAAAGGACCTAAAAATGTGTAATATTTCGTTCATACTTAAACTTGTATTTACTTAGTTTGTTTAGATCAATGGATTTATCATTATGATTTGTATATATATATCAAATGGATATTTTTAATTAATTTATTTCATATATATTAATGGCTATCTCATTATTTTTATAAATATTAAATAAATATTTTTAAATAATTTATTTAATTTAGATCAATGATTTCTCATTATGATGTTTATATACAGGGTGGGCCAAAATAAGGGTCCTATCCTTAAATTTGAATAACTTCCACAAAATAAAAGTTAAACTCACCAAACTTTATGTGTGTGTAGACTGACTCTTCCGAGATTTTTTTTGAAATAAACAAAACAAATTTTGGCCGAAAAACACTTCTTAAAACTTACATGAATTTATGAATTTTTAAAAATAGGACTCTTATTTTGGCCCACCCTGTATATCAAATGGATATTTTTAATTTATTTAATTTAAATCAATAGATTTATCATTAGAATTTGTATGTATATAAAATGAATATTGTTAAATAATTCATTTCATATATATTAATGGCTCTCTCATTATCATATTTATATATATGAAATCAATATTGCAACAGTCCTTTTCGGGTGTCTACAGTATTTTGTTACACTGTTTCCCATTGTTTTGTTTTATTCTTTCAGTTGCGTCAATCATAAATATTTTATTTCTTTCAGTATTCAGTGCGAGTTCTTACATATTTCAATAAGATTGATTATGCAGAAAAGTATGCATACGTTAACAAGAATGCAAATTGTCCGTTTTTTTAAAAATCTTATTTCTTATAATCCTTGTATGTTATTATTCTCGTTTAGCTTTATTAAGGCAATAGGCATCTAAAACACCGACATCAATATTGTTGTTGGAAATTGGATTCTTGGAATTTTTTATTGTTTTTTCCATATGTTGCTTGTGATTAACAATTTCAGGCTTTCATAAAACTGGAGGGATGTTGGCTTTTCCAGGATAAAAATAAAAAAGGTCCATCTGCAGGTTGCTGTTCTTTTGTCTGTGATGCTTCAGTTTTGCATATTCTGTTGTCCAACCTTCTTCCCTTTCCCATAGACCTCCTTTTTTATACAGTGCTCACCACTTATCAAGACCCGTAAGCTACTCAGGGATAAGGGTTATTGCAAGTACATTACGTTAGTGTGGAGATTTGATGAAGTGTTTACTTAAGGAGGCGATTCATTAGGAATTTGTTAACGTTGGACTTGAAGACATCCAAGTTGTAGTCAGGAGGGAAGCAGGCAGACGGAACAGAGTTCCACAGGCGTGCAGTTCTAAGAAAGAAGCTTTGTTCATGGAATCCACGTTTTGATTTAGGCACGGGTAAAGAGTGGGAATAATTTTTTACAGTGGATTCAGCTAGATAGGTGTTTTTCGTGAAAGATTGGCGAGGGAGGACCAGATATTGGAGTTCAGACGAGCACCTGCCATGGAAATAACGATAAAACAAGGATAGGATCGCAACGTCTTTGTCTTGTTCTCTCATCCTTTACCTTATAGCGGTCTTCTGTGGTTCTCAGAGCCACACATCTGATGTGATCTGCCTCTTTTTGTGGGATAGTTCTTCTCATCTGTGAGATGAGGGATCGCAGGCTGGCAAAGGATCCCTCTTCTTTTTTTGCTGGGAGGTTGAGGCGCTTACTCTTTTGGTAAGTATCTCACATACGATGCGTCCCCATTTTTCAAATTTTGAGTAGTGGTAGCAGTGCAGGAGGTCCTGCTTCTCTTTGACAGACCATGATTGGTTTTAATCTTCATTCTGTTTCCATTGAGGTTTGTCAAGCGACATGGAGATAGGACGCTTAGTGCAGTATGGTTATGGACTGGTAGTTATCCTCGTGTAATGTATGGGGCGACTGTGGTATCACATTTTATTTTTGTTTTATTTCACTTCAGTCGAAGTTCTCAGAAATCAAGTGGTCCACGACCTGGGGCTAACACTTGAATTCTATATGAGATACATAGATATTCGAATGTTCCATTTAAGTTTTTTATTTCTCAAAAACTGAGTTAGTCAAGAAGTTGAGAAACTAAATTTCCTCTCCCCAATTAACCATTTAATACGTTGTAGTATATCTTTCATTTTGGTCTCTTGGTCTTACTGGATTCCAGGACAAGAATTTATCTAGTCTGGTGGAGTATACAGCTTCGTGCTATTACTTGAGGTAACATCACTTGGAGAAGGTGATCTATTCCTCGGAAAAGCTAATCTGGATTAACCATAGTGAGATCTTATTTGGTCAGCAAATACTATGTGATTTTGAATATTTAATCAGGGTTTACGTCTATGGAAAAAAGTATCCTCATGCCAGGTTGTTCCGACAAACCCCTGTACAGAGGGACATAATACACTCAAGGACAGTGTCTAGTAGGCATTTAAGTTCGCTCCAAGGTGTGAGATCTCATGTGAACATTTAAAAATGATTTTCTTGAAAAAGAATATTCACATACTTTACACAAATATGGCTTTTCCCCAGTGTGTGTTCTCATATGAATCTTTAAATCCCATTTTTGAGAAAATGAATATCCGCACACTTCACAAGAATGTTTCTTTTCCCCAGTGTGAGTTTTCATATGTCTCAGCAAGTTTGATTTGTTAGAAAAAGTATTTCCGCAAACTTCACAAGAATGTGGCTTTTCTCCAGTGTGAGTTCTCATATGAATCACTAAATTTGATTTTTGAGAAAAGAAATGTCCGCACACTTCACAAGAATATGGCTTTTCGCCAGTGTGAGTCTTCATATGTCTCAGCAAGTTTGATTTGTAAGAAAAAGAATTTCCACAAACTTCAAAAGAATGTGGCTTTTCCCTATTGTGAGATTTCACATGTCTCAGCAAGTTTGGTTTGTTAGAAAAAGAATATCCGCACAATTCACAGGAATGTGGCCTTTCCCCAGTGTGAGTTCTCAAATGTGTCACTAATGTTAATTTTTGAGAAAAAGAATATCCGCACACTTCACAAGAATATGGCTTTTCGCCAGTGTGAGTTTTTATGTGTCTCAATAAGTTTGATTTTTTAGAAAAAGAATATCCACACACTTCACAAAAATGTGGCTTTTCCCCTGTGTGAGTTCTCATATGTCCCACCAAGTATGATTTGTTCGAAAAAGATTGTCCGCACACTTCACAGAAATGTGGTTTTCCCCCAGTGTGAGTTTTCAAATGTGTCACTAATGTTGGTTTTCGAGAACAAGAATATCCGCACACTTCGCAAGAATATGGCTTTTCCCCAGTGTGAGTTCTCATATGGATCAGTAAATCCGATTTTTGAGAAAAAGAATATCCACACACTTCACAAGAATGTGACTTTTCCCCAGTGTGAGTTTTCATATGTCTCACTAATGTTGATTTTCGAGAAAAAGAATATCCACAGACTTCACAGGAATATGGCTTCTCCCCAGTATGAATTCTTATATGAATCAGTAAATCCAATTTTTTAGAAAAATAATATCCGCACACTTCACAAGAATGTTGCTTTTCCATCGTGTGAGTTCTCATATGTTTCACCAAGTTTTATTTTTAAGAATCAGAAGATCTGCACACTTCGAAAGAATGTGGCTGTTTCCTAGTGTGAGTTGTCATATGTGTCAAAAATGCTGATTTTAAGGACAAGAATATTCACACCTTCACGAGAATGTGACCTTTCCCAGTTTGAGTTCTCATAGTAATCAGTAAATCCGAGTTTGAGAAAAAAATATCCGCACACTTTACAAAAATTTGGCTGCTCCTTAATGTGAGTTCTCATGTGTCTTTAATGTTGATTTTCGAGAAAATGAATATCCGTCCACTTCACAAGAATGTGGCTTTTCCCAGTATGAATTCTCGTATGTTTCTTTAATGTTGATTTTTAAAATCAAGAATATCCACACACTGCACAAGAATGTGATTTTTACTTTGTGTATATTCTTATGTCTCACTAACTTTGATTTTTCAATAAAAGAATATCCACACACTTCAAAAGAATGTTGCTGTTCCCCAGTGTGAGATTTCATAAGTCTCACTAACTTTGGTTTCTTTAGAAACAGATTATCCACACAGTTTACACGAATGTGAGTTTTCCCCAGTGTGAGTTCTCGTATACTTTATTTAATATTCATTAAAAACATTCCGGCAGGAACATCTGCAAATAAAAAATAAATAAAATTTAATATTGTTTTTTTATCGTGCCAACAAAACAAGAAACATAACTTTATAAAACATTTAAAAATCACAGAAATAAACTCTTAATTCACATTCATATTTTTTAAATATTCATAGTATTTTGTAATAGATAAAGGAATTATGCAATTAATAAAGTAAAATAAACAATAATATAGTAGGAATTTTTCGAAACGATAAGCATACTACTAGCATAGTTATTACTGCTACGAATACAATAATATTGTTAGCAATGGACATATAATACTTTTATAATAAAGAGTAAAGTGAATTTAAATACGAAGTATACTTTTAAAGTTAATAATCCAAATCATTATAGAATCCAGTTACTTAGCAATGTTTACTAGTATTGTCTTTTAAAGTACTTTTATTTTAAGTCACACGCATAGAAATATATTGTCATTTATTATTAACTAGTCTGGGTGCCTGGCGTTGCCCGGATGTTGGGATGTGTCTGTTGTGCAAAAAAAAGTGGTAGAAGACTCGAACTCGATTGGGGAAAAGAACGTGAAGAAAAACGTGATATTCTTGCTGTTGCATTCATCGGAAAACCGGAAGTGACGAAAGTTAAGGCTAGTCAATGTAAAATAGGGGATAACCTTTTAAAATATGGCGAAAAAAGCAACTCATCATTGTAAAAAAGTGTTCAGTTGAGGGTGAAGGAGTAATTGTTTTTAGCCAATCTTTTGATATTTGTTCTCCGAAGGATCGAGCTTCCAAACGTGATCTCGTAAAAATCCGTCGCCTCTGTCGAAAGTTTTAGGCAGATATACAAACATACATACATTTAAACGGACAGCTTTGATTTACATCATATATGTTCTCGATATTATTAGCATTAAACATTTGTTCATACTCAGAATAGTGACTTTTATAGAATTAGGTTTTGTTTTTTTTTACTTTTTATTTTTAGATTTCATCAGTTTTTTTCATTCAACGAAATATTTCATCCCACATTTTTTAATGCATTTTTATATTTCCAATATTTTACTACTCAAATGATATAAGCAGTTTTAATGATCGATTATCGCGATTTTATTTTTAAAATTAACGTCTGATTGTGACCTGACCTAACCTCTCTCTCTCTCTCTCTCTCTCTCTCTCTCTTTCTTTCTTTCTTTCAGGTCACTCGATTGACTCCTGTCGTTGAAATCTCTGAGAGGCGGTCACATCAGATTCTTGGTATGCTGAAAACGAATAAAAAACTCACGCAGGCATGACTTCTATTTCTTCTGAAGGTTAATTTCACAGAATCTATTTACAGACTTTTTTTTACAATATGTTGTTCAGTTCTTAGCAAGTTTTAAACGTCTGAAATCTTTAGTCTTCTCTTCGCAGACGGCACTCAGAGGGATAGGGATAGGGGGCGTGATCAGTCCTTGGGGAACGGCGAGATTTCACACAATCTGTTCCCCTTGGAATCAAACGAGAATCTGCTTAATCTTTGAGCGGGTTAACATTATATAGTGAAAGGGCGTCGAAGTGGAAAGTCTCCTAAGCCAATCAAATTACGACATGCAGGTGCGGATTGTATGTTTGCAGCTCGACTTTCGTCGAGAGCTTGGAAATCTGAGGACCAAAATCAACACTCAATTCCCATGACCTCAAAAGGTCACGTCACATCATTCAGACAGCCACAGTCTGAATGATTCTCTAGGTCGACAAGTACAGTCGATTATTCTAACATTCTCACATTTCCTGTTGTCCACCTTTCAAACAACAATATATCTCCGATTTTCAAACAAAGCAAAATATATCTATATATTTCAGTTCAAGTCTTGGGATATCCGCCGTTGCCCGAGAGATATTTAAGCTATCTTATCACAGTCACCCGGCTCCCCAATGAGGGGCTAATCGCTCCCTCAGTTCGATCACGGTACATGATAATACATATTTGTATACACAAAAGAAATCGAAAGCTGTGAATTAGTAAGGTTTTATTTTTTATTATTGGAATTTAACAAATTGTTACTAGAATTCAACGAATTATTTCATCCAACTTTTTCTAGCGTTTTTTTTATTATTCTTATATTTGTATAGTTTTGCTATGATTTTTCATCTTTATTTCATTTTTCCACCTTCCATATAAATTAGTAAAATGTAGTAACGTTGAAAGCTAATTAAAGATTTTAATATAACATTTAGAATGGACCTATTCTAATCATGGTGTACGAAAAAAACTTATTTCTTCTGCATATCGGTGTGTCTCAACTATTTTATTCATAACGTGTTGATGTTTTACTGTTTTACTGTATTTCGGATTTTAAACCTTTCTAATTCGCTTGAGAATTACGTTTCCTTTTGAGACTAAGAAAACGTGAACATTTTCTGCTTTGATAAATTAATGAAAAGTCTGATTATGTGTTTAGTGTATGCCATGCAATGAAACACGTGTAAGACGCAGTAATTTAAACAATATGCGAATTAAATGTTTAATAAAGTTACATATGTTCTGAAAGTGTAAGTCACTTTCATTGTTGCAATTTTAAGATAACCTTATTGAATACATACATTAGAAACGTATATCTCTTTTAGTGAAAACGCATATATATATATAAATATATATATATATATGTGTGTGTGTGTGTGTGTGTTTGTGCGTGTGTGTTAATATTACCATCGTTATTATGAGAAATATATCTGTTAGGAAATGGAGCGAGAAATAGAGGGAGGTGTGTAAATTATAATTTAATATATAAACGATTCGACCAACTTCAAAATAAATTGTCTTTATGGTAAACATTGTAGTTTTCTGAGAAATCACATAAGTTTTACATAAAAACATTTTTGACAAAAATCTAAATGTCATTATATTCTTAGAAAGCACATGATTTTACTAAAATAAGCCCATATATTTTTTACAAAAATCTAAATTTCAGAATGAATAATATATTTAAGGTGATTTTTTTATTGGGGATTCATAATTTTTAATTCGTGTCGGTTATCAAGCAAGGCGAAATCAATAACTTTATTTAAATTTTAAAGATTATTTTAAATTTTAGTGAATGATATTTTTTATTTACATTATTTTTCACATAGAGATAATCATATATCAAAGCCGGGGAGCACGTAAAGATAAGAGTGATTGAGTGTATATTAGTTAATTGGGTAATATCGTAGTAATCGTTAGTCGTGGAAATTTGGTAAATTGGATTACTTAAGAGGACGATTCATCGGGAATTCGTTACGTTAGATTACAGATTACCAAATTGTAGTCAGATAAAAATCAGGTAAACTGTATCGGGTTTCACGGGATGGCAGTTCTAAGTAAAAAACCTTGTTCATGGAATCTACATTTAGGTTTAGGCACAGATAAAGAGCGAGGAAAATTATTGATAGTGATTTCAGCTAGACGGGTGTTTTTCGTGAAGGTTTGGCGAGGGGAACCATAGATTGGAACTCAGCCGAGCACTTGCAACGTCTCTGCTGTGGGAAAGAGCTTGCAGGGAAAAGCAAAGAGCATACCCCATTAGGCTACGAAATATATTTGTCAAAGCAGCCTAATATATTTCTTGCAACTCCTGCCCAAAAGTTGGCCACAGTACTCCATTCTAGTACTACCTAACTTTTATATATTAAGAGCAATTAACCTAGAATGGAAGCCTTTGTCGAGAGATTCATTAATCCTATGAGATAACCGTTCGCATATCTGATGTAGATCTAGCAGAATTGAAACCATATTGCATGTCACTAAGAAGGTTATTTTTTGCTGAGGTGGTTGATTACTTCTCTATTTAACACATATTCCAGCAATTTACTCACGAATCATAGGAGACTTATTGGTCTCTACTGATAGAAAGATGACCGATTACCTGAATTTTTAAAAACAGGTTATTTGATGAGGTTTTCCAGGGCATTGGAACGCAATTTAAATCAAGCATTACTGATTTTTGTAAAACATTCGTTAAAAAAAATATTTACAAAATTTTTACATTTTTTCATGACAATTAGTTTATTTGTTTTACAATTATAATGGAAGTCCAGGCTTCTATTTGTTTCACCCGATGTTTTAACGAAAGGAAAATATCATGTTTCAAAAATCACGTAAATTCTTCAAGTAGTTTTATTTTTAAATAAGAAAGTCAAATGTTATGAGTGTTGGAGAAATGAGTAGCTACTAAATTATGCAATCGAAATTACCTGAATATTACTGAATTGTTTAAAAAAAGACAATTGTAATCGTGTTAGCGAGTGAAAATTGCCGTTATCTTGTTTAAATCAAAACGGAAAATTACCTCCGTTTTGAACTCTCGTGTCTTATGATCGTTTTCATCAAATTCTATTTTTATTTTCTTTAATAAATAATTTTCTATCTTATCGATTTTCGAAATTTTTTGATATAATAATCTTAAAAGTATGAAGCAAACGTAGATACCAAGGTTTTCATGTGAAATTCAGTATTACGATTTCCGAAATTTCATCACAATAGTGTAGAAACTCCTAAAGGTCGAACATGGCGCTGCTCAAACTATGTGTAAATGCCCAACGAAAAACAAAATTGGAAAAAGATGCTGTTTCGGTATGAGTGAGAAGGAAAGGACAATTTGAGAAATCTAAACTTCTTTACTGGAAAAATATATTTTGTTTGTCCATCATTTGAGTAAAATATGGGACCAGAGCAATTTGAAATAAATTTGAAATTAAAAACAAACAAAAAAACAGTAAAACGAAACGAAATTTTAATTTCCATTCCATTTTTAAAACAACCCAAGAAAAGAGTGCTTTCGACAATTTTTAACTTCTATTCTACTTGAAATTATTTGTTTCTGTGTCATTTTTTTGTAATTCATAAAATTTGTACTTATTTTGACATGACAAGTACGTAATTCTGTTTTCGTTTAAAATACGTTAGTTTAAAAGATCACTAATTTACACACGCATCAAGATATAAACATGTACATTTTAAATTTTCATTCACAACTATTTTACAACGGTGCCCGGAAAACTCGTCCCGGGAAAACTCGTCTCCGGAAAACTCGTCCCCTTTCGCTAGGTAGGAAAACTGGTCCCTTATTGAATAAATATCGATTGAAAACACATTTTATGATCGTTCTGGAAGGAGATATTGTATTTTTTTAAATAGACTATAGCCCCATAATATTTTTTGAAAATATTTTTACTTGTTTAATTTTTTTTTTAATAAAATCGATGTTCTAAGTGTCCGTTTTCTACCTAACTGGCTAAGTTTTTAGTGGTTTCACTTATTTTAAAGCGTTTATTATGTTCATAAACGAGACCGCATTTTTTTTTATATTAATATAAAAAGAATTTACTTATTTTCTGTTGTTTATAAAAGGGTAAAATCGATTTTTCTACCTCGCCGACTATGTTGTTTGTTGTTTAATTTATTTGGAATCGTTTATTCGGTAAAGAAAAAAAAAACACAGAAAACAAACAAAAACATGTCGAGTGTTACGTGAGAACGAGAAATAATGTCCGGTATATCACATCTTGGGGTCTTGATAATCGTAAAAAAAATAATAGAAAATTAAAGAAATTACTGAGAGAGATTTGGTTTTAAAAAGAAAATAATAAAGTTTAATATTTTTAAAAATATAATTTAGAGAGGGGGGGGTAAAAACTGTATCTTCCCCCGAAAAACAACCAACAAAAAATGAAATTTAAAAGATTCTTGATAAACGATAGAGAAGTTTTCAATAAAATTGATTAATAAATTTATTTAGTGATTACTTTTTCTCTTAATGATTAATTTTAGAATTTTGAAGTAAAAATTAACAAAATTAAAAATTAGTTAACGAGAGATTGTTAGCACATGGGGCACATGGCATCTCTCGCGCCAAAAAATATTTCGCTTTTAATTTATCAGTTAATTTTTGCAAAATTTAACAGGACGACAATAAATGCTGATAATTGATAAAATTATAATTTTAAATAACGCATGAGTGCATTTGGTATGAAAGAAAACAAAAGCATAACAAAAAAAAATATCATAATTAAAAAAAACAAAGCAAAAAACTACCGAAGAATCGAATCGCTCCCTGTTTTTTAATTTTTTTTTATTGTTTTTATGACTCCAAAAAAAAAACAGCATTAAAATAAGAACAAACGAAAAATTGTAATTAACTTTGTATGAACATAATAAACGCTTTAAAATAAGTGAAACCACTAAGAACTTAGCCAGTTAGATAGAAAACGGACACTTAGAAAATCGATTTTATTTAAAAAAAAAAAAAATTAAACAAGTAAAAATATTTTTTTTAAATGTTAGAGGGGGGGGCTACAGTCTATTTAAAAAAAAAACAATATCTCCTTCAAGAACGATCATAAAATGTGCTTTCAATCGATATTTATTCAATAAGGGACCAGTTTTCCTACCTAGCGAAAAGAGACGAGTTTTCCGGGGTCAAGTTTTCCAGAGACGAGTTTTCCCAGAGACGAGTTTTCCCGAGACGAGTTTTCCGGGCACCAATATAAGTATAACATTTAAATAGGGGCTTTTTATTAGATCTAAAGTCGAAATACAAATTTTCAAATAAAACCAATGGTATCGTCTTTATTGACATGTCGAAGAAACGAACATATCCAAAAATTACTGAAAACGATAATGTAGACAATTTAATATCACTGTGAATATATTTTGAATACAATTGACGAAAATTGACGTTTGGTAAATAAAAGAAACCAAAGAGATCGAATCGTAATGAGGGAAGTATTTTTTTTTTAATCTTCAGCATTTTTAGCAGAACTTTAGGTACTTGTACAGTTTAATCAAGGTATTAAAAAGTGAAAATATCGACAAAAAAATAATTATATTGTACGTATTCGTTTTGGACTTAAGATCTACGAAAAGAAACTTTAATTTAATTTGATCGAGTAGTCTTTTTTTTTACAGCGGAAAAACACGTTCTTACGATAGAGCATTGAAGTCAGCCATTATGTAATTTGTTGAACACGTCACGGGGAGATAACTCCATGTAAAGTTCCGATACTCCTTCCCCATTTTTATTACTAGCATTTCTTCCTAAAATTGAACCTTTTGATCGGTATCATAGCAAATTGGTTTTTAGCTGTAAAAAAAAAAAAAAAAAAAAAAAGAACACTACTTGGTGAAATTAAGTGAAAGTTTTTTTAGAGAACATAGTTCCATAACGGATACGTGCAATATAACCTTTTTCGATATTTTCATTTTTTTATGGCTTAATTAAACTGTACAAGTACCGAACTTTAATCTTTTCGAAATTTGTTTAGTTATTAATTAATGGTCTACACATCATCGTTTTTTTTTTTTTTTGTAATTTATGGATATTATTGCGACGAATTTAGGATAATTCATCCCCAGAAAACTCGTACCCGGAAACCGACACTTTTTGCTAGGTAGGAAAACTGGTCCCTTATTGAAGAAATATTGATTGAAAACATATTCTATGACAGTTTTTTTAAATATATTGTTTCTAAAAGAGAATACACATCCCATAATATTTTTAACCATACTTTTACTTGTTTAAAAAAAATAATAATAATTGATTTTTCTAAGTGTTCGTTTTCTGCCTAGCTCCGAAAGTATTTGGTGGTTCAACTCATTTTAAAGAGTTTATTTAGTAAAAAAAAAAAAAAAAAAAAAGAAAAAAAAAGTACTATCCGACATGAGATGATTACGTCTTGGGAGTCTCGATAATCGCTGAAAAATAGAAAATTAAAGAAAATACGGCGGTAGATATAGTTTAACAGATATTGTTGATTATGTAACGAAACGGAACGGAAGACACGAAAAGCGAAACCCTATATTTATAAAAAAAACTTACTTTAATTATTAACATTTCTTGTGTTATTACGAACCAATCAATAAAAAGAAAACACTTCTTGTATTACCAAATAATAAAACAAATATTTTATTTAGAAAATTTGGTACTTCATGGGGAATGTGGGCCCTGAATAAACAGATTTTTACTTTAATGATTGCTCCCTCAAAGCGCATGCGCAAAAGGTTTTCTTTAGTTTATTGAATCGCGAAAACTTTTTGAACGTACTATTTGAGGCAAAAAAAAAAAAAAAAGGAAAGCATTATTTGAATATGTATGAAAAATGATTTAACGAAATATAAAGAGGAGAAACTAAAAAATTAAAATAAAATAAAAGTAAAATAAAAACAATCACGAATTAAAAGTATGAATCAAATCTACCCAAAGAAAAAAAAAAATAAAGTAAATACGCGATTAAAAATAAACGAAGAAAGTGAAACGCTTTGAGGGAGCATGCATTAAATAAAAATACCGTTTACGCAGTGTCCACGTTCCTCGTAAAGTACCGAAAAATTAATTTAGTTTTAACACTTTTTGTTTTCACGGAACAACAACGGGCACTTTTGTAGTATAAGGACGGCAGCTATCTCTTCTTGACGTATTTCTCTAAACTGTCTCCTGGTCGCGCTTCTTCTCGGTCAAAAACATTTAAAGTGTTAATTTGTTGTTAACCCTCCAAATTCGCTTTAATTAAAAAAAATGTTCCATTTTAATTATTTGTTTGTCAGACAAAAAAAAAAAAAAAGCGATTTTACTCTAAATCTTTATCCAATGTAGTTTTTATTACAAAAATTTATTTATTATAATTATATTTTCTTACGCAGACTTTTAAATAAATGTTTTTACAATTATATATTCATCCATTTTAATACAAGAAATGTTTTGGTTTTCAAGTATTTTTCTGTTCGGAAAAAAATCTTATTTGTTACTTATTTGCCGTGTTCTTCGACCAAGGAGAAATTGGAGTTATCTCCCCCTAACAATAGCCGCCGTCTGCATACTGCAGAAATGCCCCCCGAAATTACTTTTAAACGATACCCTCCTCTCCCCAAATAATAACGTTATTATTTTAGGGCGGTGACAAGAATACATAAGTACCAGGTTTTCTTTTCTGTTTCGTATTAGTACAAGAATTAAATTAAATCTTCTAAATAAAATAATTGCTTTCTTTGATAATACGTAAGCGTTTTCTTTTATTTTTGTTTCGTAATAACAAACAGTGTTAAAAAGTGTTAAAGTTAAAATATTTTATAAAATAAAATTTATGGTTTCGTTTTTTTTGTGTCTTGACTCCGTGATCAAGTTTATTTTTAAGACAAGAGTTAAAAATATTTTTGTAAATATTATGGGATGTGGGTTCTCTTTTAAAGACAATATCTTCTTCAAGAACGATCATAAAATGTGTTTTCAATCGATATTTATTCAATAAGGGACCAGTTTTCCTACATAGCAAAAAAAAGGGATGACTTTTCCAGTCACTGCTTTTAACACCTCATGTTATTTCCATATGCCATATAGCGTATTACTATTTTTATATATTTTTTTAAATATTTCTCTATCTCACATGATATAATCTTAAATATTTTTATATAAACATCTATAAAAGTATATCTTGAATAATGATGACCTATCCAATATAGAATATTAAATAGCTTTTTAATATAAATAAAAATAAAATAATACTTTTTTTAATATATTTATTTCATGGTTCCATACACTTTAATAATCAATATTTTTTAACACTATACCCATATAGCATAGTTGTGATTTGTTAAAATTCAAAATAAAACAAAAGTTCTTTAATTTAAAGAACAATAACATGCTTTTAACAATATATATTTTGGAAAAGAAACCTACAAACGAAAACAAAAGAGCCAAAAATTAAAAAAACACACACAAATAGTAACGAATTGGTAAATTAGAACGACAAGATGGCCGACATTCAAACATTCAATTGCGATGTTACTTTCTCGCCTTTTCTTAATTGGTTAATTTTTTGTTACCTTTTTTTGTTTGTTTGTTTTCTCTGCTAAATACCTTTATATTCTTATGTAGTCAGAGGGACCATTTTGTTTTTTAGATGAAACCATTTTTTTATATAGATTAGGTTTCCTTTTACTTTAAATAGGATGCTCAGATTAAATTCTATTCTCATGTAGTTTTTATTACAAAAATTGTTTTATCATAATTATATTTTCTTACGCAGATTTTTAAATAAATGTTTTCACAATTATATATTGATACGTTTTTATACAAGAAATGTTTTGGTTTTCAAATATTTTTATGTTCGGAAAAAAATCTTGTTTGTTACTTATTTGCCGTGTTATTTGACCAAGGATAAATTGGAGTTATCTCCCCCTAACAATAGCCGCCGTCTGCATACTGCAGAAATGCCCCCCGAAATTACTTTTAAACGATACCCTCCTCTCCCCAAATAATAACGTTATTATTTTAGGGCGGTGACAAGAATACATAAGTACCATGTTTTCTTTTCTGTCGTTTCGTATTAGTACAAGAATTAAATTAAATCTTCTAAATAAAATAATTGCTTTCTTTAATAATACGTAAGCGTTTTCTTTTATTTTTGTTTCGTAATAACAAAAACTGTTAAAAAGTGTTAAAGTTAAAGTATTTTATAAAATAAAATTTATGGTTTCGTTTTTTGTGTCTTGACTCCGTGATCAAGTTTATTTTTTAAAACAAGAGTTAAAAAATATTTTTGTAAATATTATGGGATCTTGGTTCTCTTTTAAAGACAATATATTCTTCCAGAACGATCATAAAATGTGTTTTCAATCGATATTTATTCAATAAGGGACCAGTTTTCCTACATAGCAAAAAAGAGGTGACTTTTCCAGGCAATGCTTTTAACACCTCATGTTATTTCCATATGCCACATAGTATATTACTATTTTTATATACTTTATTAATATAGCTCTATCTCACATGATCTAATCTTAAATATTTTTATATAAGCATCTATAAAAGTATATCTTGAATAATGATGACCTATCCAATATAGAATATTAAATTGTTTTAATATAAATAAAAATAAAATAATACTTTTTTAAATATATTTATTTCATGGTTCCTGAAACTTTAATAATCAATATTTTTAAACACTATACCCATATAGCATGTTTGTGATTTGTTAAAATTCAAAATAAAAAAAAAGTTCTTTAATTTAAAGAACAATAACATGCTTTTAAGAATATATATTTGGGAAGAGAAAACCTACAAACGAAAACAAAAGAGCCAAAAATTAAAAAAAACAAACTAAGTAACGCATTGGTAAATAAGAACGACAAGATGGCCGACATTCAATTGAGATGTTACTTTCTCGCTTTTTTCTTACATTTGTTAAATTTTTTGTTACCTTTTTTGTTTGTTTTCTTCTCTGCTAAATACCTTTATATTCTTAGAAACACGTAGTCAGAGGGACCATTTTTTTTTTAGATGAAACCATTTTTTTTTTATTGATTATGTTTCCTTTTACTTTACGTTCAGATTAAATTCTATTCTTATGAGCTGTTGTTTATTAATTTTTAAATGAAACTACAGGATAGTTTTTTTTTTCTCGCTGACTACGTTAAGCATGAGTTTCTAAATAAGAACGTTAGTATTTCTGATCGGTTCGTGTTTTGTATAAGTACCAAAAAGTTAAATTGTAATTTAATTTGAAAGAAAAAAAGTTTGTTCAATTTCGGATCCATTTATAAAACAAATGGATTTTTATTTTCCCAAAGAAATTGAAAATAAAAATAGCAAATTTCTTTCTAAAAATCCATGTACATATTTTGGAAGGATAAATAGTGAACGTTGAAGTGGACTACACAATCGGCAGCCATTTTGAGTGGAAAACTACGCATTTATCATTTAAATGTTTCTACTGTTTAACTTTTAAATTAAAGTTAAACTAAACCAAGACTCTCCTCCTATAAAGGGGGGTGTATTACTGTACACATAGATTCAAAAAAGTTGTCAAAAAACAAATATATAACAAATAAATGTTATCAAAGGCAAGATAAGTTACTTTTCTACCAAACTGAATATAATTTTCGTGTTTTTATTCAATTTAACATGTTTATTCAGCTCGAAAAACATACTGTGTTTACCGATGTATTGGACAATTCAAAATGGCGGCCGACTCTCTCTTAAACACGGTAAGTTCGGGAAAAGGTGTTATAAATAATAAACTAGACAAAATACTATTTAAAAAAACACCGAATATATGTCACGGTAATATATATTGAGCGAATTTCTAACAGTATTTTGTCTAGTTTATTATTTATAATACCTTTTCCCGAACTTACCGTGTTTAAGAGAGACTCGGCCGCCATTTTGAATTTTCCAATACATCGGTAAACACTGCATGTTTTTCGAGCTGAATAAACATGTTAAATTGAATAAAAACACGGGAATTATATCCAGTTAGGTAGAAAAGTAACTTATCTTGCCTTTGATAACATTTATTTGTTATATATTTGTTTTTTGACTACTTTTTCGAATCTATGTGTACAGTAATACAAACCCAAAGGGTGAAATCGAGATTTTCATAGCAAAAATAAATAAATAAATAAAATAAATAAAATAAAAAATAAAACACTTGTTTCAAATGCATTAAAATAACAAAAAGTTATGGGAAAATAGGATTTCAAATGCATGGGATTGTTAAAAGTAAGGAAATAAAATATCGAAAAAAATCTTACCTTAAATAAAAAACGGATGAAAAAATTGATTATTACTATTTTGTTTGTTTTCAAAACAGGAACATTGGTCGATTTGTATTTCTTTACTAAATTGATCCAAACGTGTATTTTAAAAAAATAACTGAACGAAGAACGTAAGGATACAATGAATATAAAAATATGAAAATTTAAAAAAAAAGATTAAAAGCGACAAAAAACAATAAAATATTATAATAAAACTTTGTCAATTTTTAAAAGTTCGTTAATTACGTGTGATGAAACGTTTTCATATCAAATTTAGAACGTATTGTCCAATCATAAAACTATGATGAATAACGGTGGTAAATCGAATACGTCTAAGATATCTGTTCTGCGTTAGCTATCTGCTAACATATATATATATATATATATATATATATATATATATATGTGTGTGTGTGTGTGTGTGTTTAAATATGTAAATATATGTATAGATATATTTATATATATATATATTTTTATATATATATGTGTGTGTGGGTGTGTGTATGTGTGTATTAAAAACATATATTTATTTATATATTCAGATATATTATAAGGTATATATTAATAAATACACATACATATACATATATATATAAATATATTTATAATTGAAAAAATATTTTTATTGCGTTTTCACTCCAAACAATGCACAGTGTCACTTTGACGTGGAGAGCTGGGACATAATTGCAAGGATACTATGTAGGGAGTTGAGGGACAAGATTTCTGTTTACTTTACACTTTAATTTTTCCATGATAGATATGATGTTTAGGTTAAATTCTTACGGTTTTTGTTGTTTAATAAATTTTAGATGAAACGACAGAAGATGTTTTATGTTCCCTCTCACCATGTTAAGCATGTGTTTCTAAATAATAACGTTACTATTTCAGTATGGTCCGTGTTTTGTATAAGTACCAAAAAGTGAAATTGTAATTTAATTTGAGAGAAGAAAAAAGTTTATTAAATTAATGTTTGTTCATTTACGGATCCATTTATAAGACGAACTTATTTTTTTTCCTTATAAAATTAAAATAAAAAGGAACATATTTTTTAGCAAATTGATTTCTATAAATTCATGTACATATTTTTGGAGGCACTGATTGAAAATTAAAAAAAAAAAGCATTCAAGTGACTTCATAGTCGGCAGCCATTTTGAATGAAAAACTGCACATTTTATCGTTTAAATTTCTTTACGCAAGGCTGTCTACGGGCAACGGAGAAATCGAGATTTACGCATAAAATTACACTGATTTAAAATGCATTGAATTGTTAAAAGTTAGGAAATAATTTTTTTTTAATCTTACCTTTCTTTGTAGGCAATTCAATAAAAAAAAATTGGACGATTTCTTTTTTGTTTTAATCGGAAAAATCTGAGGAGTTGCACGACGATGTTCACTCTACACAGGTCTCAACGCATTTTTCTTAAAACTGCCGCCTATGGAACACTGTTTGGCTGGTTTACTTCTCGACCGACTACAATATCGTTGCCTTCAAGTCCAATGTAAACAAGTTCGGAAAAGTCTGGCGTTGTTCACTCTACACGGGTCTGGATTTTTTTTCTTAGAACTGCCCACCCACGGAACACTGTTCGGCTTGTTTGCTACTTGACCGACTAGTTTGAAAAGTCTGACGTTCTTTACTCTACACAGGTCTGAACGCTTCTTTCTTAGAACTGTCCGCCCATGGAACACTGTTTGTCTGGCTTGCTTATTGACCGACTACAATAGCCTTGCCTTCAAGTCCAATGTAAACAAGTTCGGAAAAATCTGACGATGTTAACTCTACACAGGTTTAAACGCTTCTGCCCCCCCCCACAGCCACCTGCTTTTATGGTGCCCGAGTCAACCTAAAAATCACATGTTAGACGTGATTTTTTGAGAATTGTGCGAGACCGTGGACATTAAAATTATTTATACCGAAGAATGCAAGTTGAGAATAATTTTCACTTTGACAAATTGCCCCCCCCCAATGTGGAGCGGCATATGTATTCTTTTTAAAATATAATTGTCAGTTGACTCGTGCTTCGTCAGTTACGACTCATCAGAGTAGCTGAATCTAGCGTGATTTGAAATCGGGACCCCATGATAAAAAGCCTAAACCTCTACCACTGGGCAATCTCGCACGACTGCTAGATTATCGAATTCCTTTGTTTTTTTATGTAGATGTTTTATTTGTGTTATATTGTGAGTCTTCGGCTGTGATCATAGCGTAGTATGTAAGTTAATTGTGGCAAGCGGGGCCAAGGACCAAAACATTATTATTATTATTATTATTCTTGTTGTTGTTGATGTTGCTGTTGTTAATTGATTCGAGCGACAGCGGGTCGCTGGATCACATTATGATTAGAAAAATAAACAATTGGATTGGAAAAAGTGATTGAGAGTTGAAATAATAATATCGCTAAAAGGAATGTGAAAATAGAAAATAGATGTAAACACGATTTTGGTTTGCATAAACAAATAACGAGGTTGAGGTTACATCAGCTGTTGGTCTGAGACACGTAATGAGATGTAAATTTAGGGAGATCCTAGCCAGTTGTTAGCTGGAAATCATAGAGAACGTATGACGCATGTGTTTCTAAATAATAACGTTACTATTTCAGTACGGTCCGCGTTTTGTATAAGTACTAAAAAGTCAAATTGTAATTTAATTTGTAAGAGGAAAAAATTTGTTTAAATAATGTTTGTTCAATTGCAGATCCATTTATGAAACGAAATTATTTTTATTTTTCTAATAAAATTAAAATAATAAGGAACATATTTTTAATTGCAAATTGATTTTTGTAAATTCATGTACATATTTTTAAAGGCACCGATTTATAATAAATAAAACGTTAAAGTGATTTCATAGTCGGCAGCCATTTTGATTGGAAAACTAAACATTTTACCGTTTAAATTTCTTTAAGTAAGGCTGTCTACAGGAAATGGGGAAATCGAGATTGACATATAAAATTACACCGACTTAAAATGCATTGAATTGTAAAAAGTTACGAAATTAAAATATTGAAAAGAAAATATTACCTTTCTTTGTAGGCAATTCAATAAAAAAATCGGATGATTTCTCTTTTGTTTAGATCGGAAAAATCTGACGAGTTGCACGACGATGTTCACTTTACATTGTTCTACTGGCTTGGCCATATCGATGCCTTCAAGTCCAATGTAAACAAGTTCGAAAAAATCTGACGTTGTTCTCTCTACACAGTTCTGAACACTTTTTTTGAGAACTGCCCGCCTATGCAACACTCTTCTGCTGGTTTGCTTTTCGACCGACTACAATATCGTTGCCTTCAAGTCCAATGTAAACAAGTTCGGAAAACTCTGACGTTGTTCTCTCTACACAGTTCTGAGCGCATTTTTCTTAAAATTACTCGCCTATTGAACACTGTTCTGCTGACTTGCTTCTTGAACGACCACAATATCGTTGCCTTCAAATCAAATGTAAACAAGTTCGGAAAAGTTTGACGATATTCACTCTACACAGGTCTGAACGCTTCTGCCCCCCCCCCCCCCAGCAACCTGCTTTCATGGTGACATGGCCCACTTCAAAATCACGTGTGAGACATGATTTTTCAGGAACTGTGCGACACCATGGACATTAAAATTATTTATACGAAATTGTATTTTTACTAAATTGCGAGTTGGGAATAATATGTATTGTTTTTAAAATGTAATTATCCACTGACACGTGTTTGGTCGTCTACGAGTCATCAGAGTTGCTGAATGTAACGTGATTCGCAATCACGCCTTCCATTATAAGAAGCGTAAACCTCTACCATCGCGTTTTGTTTTTCATGTAGATGTAGAGTTATTTGTTTTTGTTTTAATTTATTCGAAAATTATCGCAAACAAAAACAAATAAACAACATCTACAGAAAAACACTCGATAATCCAACAGTCTTGTGCGATGGTCCAGTGGTAGAGGTTTAGGCTTATTTCATGGGGTCACGCTAGATTCAGTCACGACGAAACACGTGCCAAGGAAACAGGAGCATGTTCTATACATATGTTTAGTCAGCTGGTGTACGTTAAAATGGCAACGTATTGACAGTTCATTTAGTTCGCAGTCACCTTCATTCAGAATCACATCTTTGCTCTCAGTCATCCCCTTTTCGAACTGGAGTTTTATCAAGTCTTTATTAGCTCCTTGTCGATAAAGGCTAAACGTGTTATGTCCACCTTTGCCTTTTCTTTGATTGTACCTGTAGCAGCAGCAGCAGCAGCAACAGCAGCAGCCGAAGATTCTCTGAAAAGCAATGACATGCAAATGACCATGATCGATTCGATGTGTTGTCTGCCATAATTGAAGGATGGAATTGGCTGATTGGTTGTAAGAAGGAGGTTGAAACAATATCTTTGACAAGCTTCTGGGCTTTACCTTTACTCCTGATCTTAAATGGAACACGTACATCAAATCTGTTGCCAAGGCCGCCAGAAAAGTTGTCGGATCCTTCTATCGATCCAGTCGATATCTCACTGCTGATGCAATTCTCTATCTATATAAGAGCCAGATACGTCCAAGCATGGAATACTGTTACCACATCTGGGCAGGAGCTGCTAGAAAGGACTTGTCCTGCCTTGATAGGGTTCAAAATAGACTTTGTGGCCTCGAGGGTGATATCCTTTTCTCTTCGCTGCAACCTCTATCTCACAGAAGAGATGTTGCAAGTTTGTCTCTGCTTTATCGTTATTTTCATGGAAAGTATTCGACTGAGCTTCAATCTATGGTCCCCCCCTCGCCAAACTTTTATAAGAAACACTCGTTTAGCTGAAAACACTATCAATAATTCTCCCCGCTCTTTATCTGTGCCTAAACCTAAACGTAAATTCCATGATCAAAGCTTCTTTCTTATAACTGCACGCCTGTGGAATTGTCTTCCGTTTTCCTGCATTCAAGCTGCCTATAATATGGTTGTCTTCAAGTCCAACGTAAAAAAGTTTCTGATGAGCCGTTCCACTTAAGTTAACAAATTTACCGAACTTCCATTACTATCCATTACTATATTGTCCTTTTGACTACTGTACACTCTTTAACCCTTATCCTTGAGTGGCCTCTGGCCTTGATAAGTGGTGACGCCTATGTAAAAAAAAGGAAACGCACTTTTGTTGTTAAAGGAATGTTTTTAATTAAAGATTAATTAAAGATGGTGTGTGTTTTGTAGGGTTAGTTTAAGCATTGGGATGTCGACATTTTATTGTAAAGCATTCGGATTCATATTTCATAAAAACGTGTACAAACCACGACAAATAAACAATTTTCAAAACAAAATATTAAATCATTTTTACACACAAATTTATTGTAAAAATGTAAAAGTAAAAATAATGATTTATCGTTTTTATTAATTAAAAATTATACAAAAATAAATCACAAAATCATTTAATGTTGAAAAGACAATTTAACTGATCGGACATTCTGACCTGGTGACGGAATTTTTGGGGTCATCACCAAAATTTAAAAGGAAAAAAGAGAAAACAAGCAAAAAAGAATGAACTAACGAAATGAATAAAAAATGTTTTATTATTATTCCATTTTCACCCAAAAAAAGGCGCATTGCCACTTTGGTGTACGGCGCTACTATCAGGGGCAACAACTACTGGGGTACTATGTTGGGATTTGAGCAGCAAGATGTCGGTTCACATTACACTTGAACTTCTGCACGTCAGTACAGTTGGGGAAGCAGGGACCTGGAATGGAATTCCAGAGTCTAGCGGTTCTGGGGAAGAAACTACTGGAGTAAAAAATATCTTTTACATCTAGGGATCTCTATTGTGTGGGGTTGGATTTAGCTGCCTGTCGCGTTTGTCGAGGGTGTCTACGTCGTGGGGGAACAAGTGTCTGCAGTTCGCCAGAGCATTCACCATTAAAATACTTTTAGAACAGGCAGAGGGATGCAACGTTTCGTCGATGGGACAGAGGCTGAAGCTTAGTTGCCAGTTCAGGGGCTATCAGATTGGCGACTCTCTTTTGAATCTTGTCTAGGAGCGAGAGACTAGTAGCAGATGAACCAGCCCAAATGTGACAGCAATACTCCATACATGGGCGAATAGTGGCGTTATAGAGGTACAGGATACTTTCGGGTGTTAGTAGTTTTCTAGCACGGTAGAGAGAGCCTATCTTCTTTGTAGTAGCCCTGGCAATGCTTTCAATGTAATTGTTCCAACTCATGTTTCCTGTGAACGTTAAGCCAAGCAGTTCGAAAGATGTACTCTCAGATAAAGAATCACTAGCCATTGCTATAGGTGGCAGAGAAGGTTTCTTGTAATTATTGAAGGAAACCAGTTTAGTCCTAGCAGCATTGAATTTGACCATCCATTTCTGTCCCCATTCCACTACAGATTGGAGGTCATCCTCTAGTGTTTTTGCCATTTCTTTAGCTATGTGTTCATTTGTGTTCCTGTCATAAAAAATTAAAATGATCCGAATTTATTTAACCAAAACAACAATTCTTACTTGAAAGAAAGGCTGAAATGAAAAACACATACAAAATAGAAAATATTCTTTTTCAAGTCTCCAAACTCAGTCTTTAAACGAAAAGTTCTTTTCTCTTTTTTTTTTCTGAAAAGAAAAACATGCAGGTTGCAAGGCTCTTTTTGAAGTTTTTTCTTTGTCTCTTTTTTTTTACAAACAAAACATTCAAACGGTTTTAAATATAGCTCTTAAAAAAAGGGGCTAACCTTTTTTTAGATACCCCAGAAATAATTTTACCTTTCTCTGAAAGGGTAGGTTTATCTTTCTTTTTTTTCTTATCTTTTCCCTCTCACTGAAAGGGTTGGTTTCTTTTTCTTTCTTTCCTTTTCTTTTCCTCATTTCTGAAAGGATTGGTTTCTTCTTCTTTCTTTCTTTTTCTTTTCGTTTTCTCTAAAAGGATTGGTTTCTTTTTCTTTTCCCTTTTTCTAAAAGGGGTTAGCTTCTTCAATAAATGGTGTATTTTGAAACACCACTTTCAACCACTTAATAAGGGCCTTCCAGTATTAGTGAAGAAATCAAGACGTTTTCTTTTGACAAAGGTTTCACAAAGTTGATTGTGATTGTCTTCACAGCACAGCCAATCAGCGTTAAGCAATGCTGGTTGCTACCACGAAAAAAGATAAGGCATTAACAGAGAGAGGGGGAGGGAAAATGTCTGCGAGGAATTAAATGAAAATGACATGAAAGGGGAAGGGAGAGAGAGAGTGTGTGTGTGAGTGAGTGAGAGAGAGACAGAGAGAGAGAGTGAGTGAGTGACAGAGACGCACCCACATTCGTCAGCTGAAAGGGGGCCTTCAAGCTCCAACGACTGCTAGTCGAGGTCAGGGTGAGAATGGGGTAGTGTGTTAAGTGAATTTTACATCTTGGCTAAAATGCTGACATCCCACCCTTCCCTTTTGCCCGGTTGATGGCGAGATTCATAAAAAAATAAAATTCCGCCACTGCATATGTATTCAGAGACACAACAGTAACATGAAAGCGTAGTAACTGTTCCTTGTACGTATACTTATTACATACACGTTTCGCATTATTAATACCTTGGCAAATTAAGGATTTGCTTGTTGAAATGAGGTATAATTTTGCAGATTCTCATGAGTTGCATCATCCTAGGCATTATTTCCTCCTTTCACATGGAGATGATTAACTGTTACTTAGAAATACCAAATGACCATTGTTGTTTGTTCTATTTTTTTCATGTCAGAATGCCCAATCAGTTAAATTGTCCTTTAAACATGATATGATTTTATGATTCATTTTTGTATAATTTTTAATTAACAAAAACGACAAATTATTATTTTTACTTTTACATTTTTATAATAAGATCTCTGGTTTACAGAAGACTTCCACCGAATCACATCCACACATATATAAAATAAAAAGACGTCAGTAACTTTGAAAAAGAAACGACATCCGACAAACAACTCGAGATTTACATGGTTAAGAAACAATAATTCAAATCATTCCAACGTTAAGATTCTTGCCACGATTGTTCATTAGATTTACTGATATGTATCTCGGAAAAAAGGATTAAAGTTTTTAATTGCTGATTTCATGAACATGTGGTTATTTTCTTGGGGGAAAAGTAACCATAAAGTACTTACATGCCTTGTGTGCGTGTTCGTCACATGTAAAAACAGCAGTTCGAAATAGCATTGTTGAAAAGAAGGAATAATTCTCATTCGATATTGTAACTTTTCATGTCGAGAATTAATGATACATAATGTGCGAAAAGTCATGTAAGCTGATTTAACATCCCAAAAAAACAGCGTCCCTTAGACACGAATCGGGTCGGTGAAATCTGATATGGTTTCTTACATTTCATTTCTCTGTTGTATCACTACACATGAAATGCAACATAGTTCCTTTATTACATGTGTTCGGATGGGCAAATTACGTTGTGTCTTTGCACGTTCAGATATCCATGGGCGTTGAAATGGTGACTGCTATGAGAATGTCTCTGCCGAAGATTTGCTCCGGTCATTTATAGCGGATGCTACAACATGTTAAGCATTTATTGACAAGAAGCTAAAACAGATTTGAAAAGTCAAAATTCGAAAAGTGGATTATTGTCTCTACAGTCGAGGATGAGATTCTGAATGAAGGTGTATGTGAATTAAATAAACGGGCTATGCTCGGGCATTCTTTCACCAGCTGACTAAACATATGGATAAGAAAATACTTTGCTGAGCAGGCAAGACAAATCAAACAAAACGTTCACCAGTTGACCATAGAACATTGAAGTGATCCTTCCAAACATCTCTAACTCGCATACAACATAACTTTGTAATTCATCTGAAAGCATGCCAGAAATTAAAATCTCTCCACCTGAATCACTTAGAGACAAGGTTTATAAGAATGTAGGATCGAGTCTAGGAATGTTGCGTTTACCTTAGAAAAGTCAACGGATGATTTTCCAAGCCTATCAATCAAGTTATATTAAGAAGGGCTCCATATTAATAGCGTGTAAGTAGGCTAGTGTGGATTTTAATAATGTTCACACTAAGTACATGTCATGATAACATAGAACTTGCAAAATAGAATCGTTGCCAGCGATTAAATCATGAACGGGTGACAGGTAAGGTTTAAGTACAAAGTATGAGTTCAGATGAGTTCGACAAAACATATGACTTGAGATGAATAATTATGGTTTTTATTGTTTAGTTGTAAAAGAAATGTTTCAAATCAATTTGTCTATTGAGACCGTGCAAGAGATACTAACAATAATGGAAGTATATTGAAGTCAACCGAACTGGAGCCATTGAATAATGATATCCTTTAAACAAAAGATCATATGGTATAATTAGACGAATACTTAACATAATTAAATCCTTCAAGAAGAATCCATGTTGACCTCGATGGTTGTAAGTCAAAACAATATGATATCAATGCGAGATTACCTCATGGGTCAATCCGAGAATCTTTATTATTCCTGATATTTATAAATGACTTCGCTAATAAAATTCTCTATAAGATGGGTATATTTCTGAGGACACCACGCTCTATAAAAGACACGATGAGAGAACGAATGAATATGTATCCAAGCCAATAGCGGAAACCATAGAGGTAGACCTTCGACCTGTAGTAGAATGGGGGGACAAAAATTGATGGTCATATTCAATGCTACCATGACTAAGCTCCTTTCGTTTAATAACTATAAGAAACCTCCTCAACCACGACTAATGATACATTACTTGGAATGGATACATTGAGTGCATTCCCAATGCGGCTGCAAAAGAGGTGGGCTCTCCCTGCCATATAAGAAAATTACATGCCCCTGCGAGTATCCTGTACATCTACGAGACCAGCATTCGACAAAGTTTGGATTGTTGTTGCCATATTTGGGTTGTTGCATCAGTTCCCTCAACTTAATCGATCCCGCACTATCAGCTAGGTTTAAACCGCTATCCCATCGACGAAATGTTTCACAAATACTTTAATGGTAGGTGATCCGAGGAAATAAAACTTATTGTGACCCCTCAACGTAATACCTCCGACAACTCGACAAGCAGCAAAATCCCCTCTACACAGTGAAAATATTCTAATAGTTTCTTCCCTAGAAATGCTAGATTTGGAATTCCATTCCGGGTTCCTGTTTTCTTGACTGTATTGACATGCAGAAGATCAAGTATAATGTAAATAGGTATCTTGCTGCTCTGCTCTCTACATTGCACCCATACAAAGATATGTCCCAGATATGTATTCTCATAAGTGTCACTTTGCTTTGTTGTGGGGTGAAAAATCAATAATATATATGTATATATATATATATATATATATATATATATATATATATATATATATATATATATATACTTTTGATTTGGGCTTGAAATGCAATAAAATATGTATTTCTAATTATAAGTATATATTTAAATATATGTATATGCATGTAAGTATATAAATAAAACACAGACACACACACACACACATATATATATATATATATATATATATATATATATATATATATATATATATATATATATACACAGTAAGTAGCAAAAGTATTTTTTTCGTATTGCTTATGAAATATGAAGTTAATTTTAATGAAATTTACACTTAATGTTTGAACATATATTATCTATTTAAAAATAAGACGGAAATAAATATATACTTAGTTGACAGATATTTATTAACAATAAATTACTAATATACAAAAGTATTTAACACATTTCATTCTTAAGCAGTCATTTCATCTTACTACAATATTTCAACCAAGCAGGAATTTCATAGTTAACAAAAATATCTTGCTACAATATTTCAACCAAGCAAGAATTTTATTCTTAAGCAGTCATTTCATATTGCAACAATATTTCACCCAATCAGAAGTCACCGTAGAGTTTTGGCTCCTTATATGTCAGATGATAACAGCTCTCAGACACTGTGCAGGTTGCCTCTTTCATTACTGTTTTAAAATGGTAAAACAATGCAATTGACTAATGATATGCGGCAGGAAATTATAACAAAACAAAAATGGAAAGCGGTACAGGAAAATTGCTTCAGAACTAAATATGATGATGAGTGCAGTTGGGACTGTCGTGATAAATTGGAAAACAATGGGTGGTTATACTAAAACTCTCTTAAAATGGGTCGGCCACGTATAGTAAATGGTTACTGCTCGTTACGTTAGTCATAACGTGAGGAAAGGACCATTTTTGAATCGTTCAGAAATTCAGAAGGATTTGCAGGAAGCGGGTATTGAAGTAAGCAAGGACACAATCAAGAAATCGTTGAATCGTACAGGTTTGTATTCAATATCACCGAGAAAAAACTCCATTGTTGAGTCCTAGACATATGAAAGATGATTTGAGATTTGTTTATACATACTAATATGAATCGGATGACTTCTGGAACAAAGTTATTTCGTCAGATGAAACTAAAATTGAGATTTTCGGAAGAAACATGCGCATATGTGTATGAAGGAAAAATGGCATAGAATTAAACAATCTAATACTATTCCAACTGGCAAATTTGGATGTGGTAGGGTGATGATTTGGACTGCTTTTCTGCGAATGGAGTTAAAAGAATTGCAAACATAGAAGGGAAAATGAATGCAGAAAAATACAAAAAGATTTTCTCAACGCAAGAGTGTCGCAGATTAAGGATGAGCCGTGATTTTGATCTTCCAGCAAGACAATTATCCCAAGCACAAGGCTAAAATAATTAGGAAATTGTTTAAGGATAATAGGATAAGTGTTCTCCAGTAGCCGAAGCCGTCAGCGAAGGGTGCATGCAAGAGATCCCAAGAATATCAAGGAATTAAAGAAATTCGCGATGAAGATTAGAGAAACGACCAGCAAGAATTTGTAAGAAACTAGTAGGCAGTTATGGAAATCATTTGGAGGTTTTAAAGTAAAACAGATGCTGTACCAGAGGATATATAACTAAATATTAGTAAATGTGTTAAATACTTTTGCGTTGGGGTAATTTGATTGTTCGTTAGGATTTGTCACCTAAATATATATAAATATCCTTTTTATTTTTTGATAGATAATATCTCTCCATAGTGTAAATTTAATTAATATAAAATAATTATTTTCGAGAAATACGAAAGAAATTCAATGTGCCAAATACTTTTCCTACCCACTGTATATATATATATATATATATATATATATATATATATATACTAGCATTTCCGCCCGGCGTTTTCCGGATATTTGGAGGTGTGCGTAAAGCGAAAAAAAAAAAATCGGTCAATTTTTTTAAAACTTTGAACCCTATAATGATCCTTTAACATTTCTTGTTTTTTGGGTTAAAATCAAGTTATTAAGTTAGATCCATGTCCACGGAATCTGTTTAAAATTTCACGTATTTAGACCCAAAATTGTCGGAGTAAATTAAAAAAAAAAACTCGTTAATAACGAGTTTTTTTTTTTAATTTACGTTTCATTTTTTTTTTCGTTTTTATTTTTGACAATTTTCACATTTTTTATTTACATTTTAATCTTTCATTCTTTGTTCAGCCATTTTTAATACACGTTTCAATCATATTTTGAGTTTTTATTTCTTTTTTACATTTTTGAAATCTTCATTCTCGTATTTCTTAATGTACTGGACACACGAAATCGAAATTGTATCCATTTACTAAAGAAATCCCTACAAACCGACCAAATTTTCAATTTTGACCACGAGCAAAAAAAGAAAAAATCATCCAATTTTTATTTTCGTATTGAATTGCTTAAAATGAAAGGTAAGGATTTTTTTATATTTTATTTCCTTAACTTTTAACAAATTTAATGCATTTTAAATCATTGTATTTCATTCCTATGAAAATCTTGATATTCCATTTGTTCGATAACATGCTTACTTAAAGAAATTAAAACGGTAAAAACGTTTCAATGGTGAATGTGTAGTTTTCCATTAAAAATTGCTGCCGACTATGAAGTCACTTCAACGTTCGCTATTTTAAACCAGCTGCCCCCCCCCAAAAAAAACGTGTATGAATTTATAGAAATAAATTTTCTATTTTAAAAAGGTGCTAGTGCCCTTACTGATCCGCGCTATTTTTTTCTAATCGTATTTCCAAGTTTAATTAAAGTTTTGTTTTTTTATTTCATTGTAAGCTTGAAGTATAGAATAGGTATAAAACACCCTCCTCTCCCCATGTTAAGAATGGCTTTTTTAAATAATAACGTTATTATTTACGTCCGGATCACTCTCTGCACTAGTACCTAATAATATATACTTAAAGAAATTAAAACGGTAAAAACGTTTCAATGAATGTGTAGTTTTCCACTCAAAATGGCTGCCGACTATGAAATCACTTTAACGTTCGCTATTTTAAACCAGCTGCCCCCCCCAAAAAAAAGAAAAAACGTGTCCATGAATTTCTAAAAATAAATTTTCTATTTTAAAACATATGTTCCTCCTTATTCTCAAATTTTATTGGAAATAAAAATAAGTTTGTTTTATAAATGGATCCGTAATTGAACAAACATTAATTTTTACAAACTTTTTTCTTTAAAATTAAATTACAATTTACGGTACCTGTACAGTTTAGTCAAGACATTAAAAAATGAAAATATCGAAAATAAAAGTTTAAATTGTACGTATCTGTTATGGAATGAAGTTCTCTGCAAAAAAAATGTCACTTAATTTAATCAAGTTTTTTTTTTTTTTCTTTTTACCGCGAAAAAAACAATTTGATATGATGCCGAGCAAAAGGTTCGATTTTTAAGAAAAGCTAGTTGATAAAGATGAGGAGGGAGTGTCGGCGCTTTACATGGAGTTATTTCCCGTGTCGTTTAAAAAAAAATCAAACAAAAATTTAAAACAAATCCAAGATGTCGCCTTCAACGCGCTCTAATAAAAGACGTGTCTTTCCGCTGTAAAAACAAAACTACTCGATCAAATTAAATGATTTTTTCGGACGCACAATATAACTTTTTTTCGATATTTTCATTTTTTTCAATGTCTTGGTTAAACTGTACAAGTACCCAATTTACTTTTTGGTACTTATTCAAAACACGGACCGTGCTGAAATATTAACGCTATTATTTAGAAATCCACTCTTAACATGGTGATCAAGTATATAAAACTTTAATGTAACTATTTATACTTAAAATATAAAAATTTGAATGGTTAAATGTGTAGTTTTCCACTCAAAATGGCTGTCAACTGTGAAGTTGGTTGGTTGTTTTTGTTTTACGGCATATCAACACTTTTCCGGTTATTTAATGCGGAATCCAAAGATTTTGAAGAAAAACTTTTTTAATAGAATATATTTGTTGTTGTCAAGTTGGTTTCTATTTAACCCATAGTTGGGACCCTAACAGATACTACCACTCCGGATCAGAGTGGACCTGGGTGCAATGGTAATTAAAGGGTGGCTCCACACTCCCCAAAGCCCGCAAGCTGGGGCCTCACCACTGGATATAGTTTAAGGTCATAGCCAGGAGCGTCAACTGTGAAGTCAGGTCAACGTTTGATATTTTAAATCGGTTCCTGCAACATTGTGTACATGGATTGTTTTAAAGCAAGTTACCTAATTCAGCTAAATTTTGAAGTTACATAAATTCATTGTAAAAAAAATCGTTTAAAAGATAAAAGTTATGAAAATGTTTTCCCAGCGAGTTACCTAATTCAGGTAAATTTTGAAGTTACATAAATTCATTGTAAAAAAAAAATCCTTTAAAAGATAAATGTTTCAGGGTCTATTTATAGGATTATTAGTAAAGTCCTAAGATATTGAATTGAATAAAAAAAAAACTTGTTTGTACAAAACATATATTAATTAGCACCAAACCGAGTGATTCTGGTGTTCGTAAAACGTAAAAAACTAAAATTTTGTGAACACGAAAATTACGAAGGCCCAAAATTTCAGTCAGTTGAAAGATTGTGAAAATGACATCATGTAAGTAAAAGGGAGGAAGTCCCCCCCCTGTCGCGCATCCGTACATTCCATTCCTGAATGATTGTATTAATTTTTGCATTTTTTAATTTAATTATTTTTCCAGGTTCCTATTTTTTAAATTATTTTTTTTCTTAATTATTGGTCAATATTATATAAAAAAAAAATATGTTCCGCCAGGAAATTATTAAAGTCTTTCATATAAAAATTATGCGAAACGCGTAATTAAAAAAAAAGTAGAAATATTTTTTACAATTATAAATCCGTATTAATGAATTCTATATATAGAATTCATTAATACGGATTTAGGGGCTTTTTTCGTAATGTTTCTATGAAAATTATTTTATTTCTATTTTTACAAATTACGATGCTTTATTAACTTAAAAAAGAAAAAAATAAAGTCTTGCGTTTTTTATTTACTACTGAAAACTATAACTTTAGTAAAGGTAATTTTTGTTTAAACAGAATACATTTTCACTCAGATTAAAATTAAAATAATTCGTTCATTCTATTCCGCGATCATCATTTGGTAAATAGTGAAAATTTTATTAAAATTGGTTAATTTTCTGATTTTTGGTGATTTTTTTTTTTTTTTTTTTTTTTTTTTTAAGTAAAGGGTGGGGTCGGCATTCATTTTGCCCGTAGCTATCTTTTACCGACCTGTCATGTAATTAACATCCCTTCTTAAAAGGCATTAGATTACTTTATTTTTGCAATTTTTTTTTTGTTAATTTGATACTTAAATCTAATTTATGATAATCGTCGTTAGAAAAAAACGGTACTTGTACAGTTTAATTAAGGCATTAAAAAAATGAAAATATCGAAAAAAGATTATTTTATACGTATCTGTTTTGAACTGTAGATCTCCGATAAAAATTTCACTTAATTTTATCGAGTACTTTTTTTTTTTTTTTTTTTACAACAGAAAAACACGTTTTTATGACAGCACGTTGAAGGCAGGTATCTTGGATTAAAAAATTTTTTTTTTGTATTTTTGAACACTCCACGGGAGATAACTCCATGTAAACTGCAGATACTCCTTCCCCATCTTTATTACTCGCGTTTCGTCCTAAAAATGGAACCTTTTGCTTGGTATCATAAAATCATTTTTTGCTGTAAAATAAAAAAAAATACTTGATGAAATTAAGTGATTTTTTTAGAACTTCATTGTTTTTTTTGTTTTTTTAATCAATATTTCTATATAGATTTAATAATTTTGTTCTTTAAAATCTGCCTAAAATCATCAAATTCCGTCGCTTTCTGGGTTTCGCAATCCCCGTTGGATCATGTCCGTAATAATCATTAAACCTTACTTTATGATTTAATCAATGTTAAACAAAAGTTAGTTTTATCGAGTATTTTTTTTTTTTTTTTTTTTTTTTTTTACAACGGAAAAACACGTTTTTATGACAGCACATTGAAGGCAGACATCTTGGATTAAAAAAAAAATGTTTGGCTTTTTGAACACTCCACGGGAAATAACTCCATGTAAACCGCCGATACTCCCTTTTGCTCGGTATCATAAAATTATTTTTTGCTGTAAAATAAAAACTACTTGATTAAATTAAGTGAATTTTTTTTTTCGGAGAACTTCATTCCATAACGGATACGTACAATATAAACTTTTTCGATATTTTCATTTTTTAATGTCGTGACTAAACTGTACAAGTACCAAAACACTTTTGAAAAATAGTGAAAAAACGACTTTTTTAGGGGATGAGCATACTCGTACAGGTCCGCCAAAAATCCGCTTTTCTGGGACTGACACTGCCCCATCCATAGAATTAGCATTTTATTCTAAATCAATATTTCGATATAGATTTAATAATTTTGTTCTTTAAAATCTGCCTAAAAGCATCAAATTCCGTCGATTTTTGGGTTTCGCAATCCCCGTGGGATTATGTCCGTAATAATCATTAAACCTTACTTTATGATTTAATCAATGTTAAACAAAAGTTATACATTTGAATAACATCAAATATAAATTTAAAAAAAAATAGCACAGATAAATATGGCATAAAAATGTAAAAGATTTAAATCACTTGGTAAGCTGGGATTTTTCTTCTTTAAGCGATTACGTGTTAATACATAATTAAAAACGCGGTATCTGGTGAAAAAAAATGCAGCAGTTCTCGGATATTCATAATATATATATATATATATATATATATATATATATATATATATATATATATATATATATATATATATGACCACAACTGTTCATTAGCCGAGAAAAATGCTACAAAGTCATCAGACTAGATACGTTTTTTTTTATTTTTGTTTTTATTAAAAACAGATGGTTTTTATTTAATCTCATTTTCACTTATCTTCCGGGCCTTGATAAGTGGTGACTGGTGATCAACTTGTAAAAAAAAAAGCATAAAAAAACCTAGACACCTCAAAAGCATGTGGACCCGATCTCATCCCAGCTCTGTGCTATTAAAAAAATGCTGTTCATTAGCCGAGAAAAATGCTACCAATTCGTCAGACTAGACTTCTCACTTATTTTCTTCTGTGGTGCTAGTTTCCAGAATTTTGGCGAAAGAACTGATACAGTAAATTATGGCCCCATTAGCCTTCTCCCGCTTCTCGCCAAAATATTTTAGTCTTTAATTAATCAACCTCTAGTCCATCACTGTACAACTGCTAAACCCTTGACCGACAATCAATATGGATTTATGCTAGCCGATTCCAGAGCAGATATCCTAACTGTAATCTATGAACGTATATACCGTTCACTGGAAAAAAAAAACACGGGAGGGTAGAGCGGTAGCCCCCGATATATCTAAGGCTTCTGACAGGGTATGGCACAATATTTTTTTAAGGAAAATTAGATTATATTGTATCACTGGAAGAATACATAAAGTAATTAAATCCTTCTTAGATAACAGAAAAATCTAGGTTGTCCTTGACGGTCGTAAATGAAATCTATATATATATATAAAAGCGAAAATGTATGTATGTGTGTATGTTTGTGTGTCTGCTAAAAACTTTCGACAGACATGACGAACATTCACAACCACGGTATCATATCGAAGCATCATCCTTCGCTCGAAAAATATTGAAAAATTTGCCAAAAACATTCATTTTTCACCCTGAAATCGATAATTTTCGACAGGGGGGGGTCAACAAAAACGGTCTTCTCGTGACGACGAGCGGTTCTATGCATGCGCCAGATGACGTCATGACCTGATTTACTTTAAATAGTTGAAAAACTGAACAAATTTCATGTACGTCGCGTTAGGTCAGTCGATTAGAACGTTGGCTCATTATCTAAACGTTTTGGGTTCGAATCGTGGTGTGAGATGTCTTTTTTTTTTGTTCGATTTTTTAAATTTAAATATTGACCCAGAGTTATTTAAGCAATTTTTCACGTAGCGTTCGTTTTTCTGATTTTCTTTAAACTTAGATTATCCAGCGCCGACCACACACACCAAAACACCCGGATACCCACCGATTTTTTTTAAATTTTAATATCGAAACAGGCTTATTTAAGCCATTTTTCACGTGTTCGTTTTTCTGTTTTAATCGTTCGTTTGCCTTACGTTAGTTTTGTGTTTTTCCGAGGTTTTGATTACCCCCTGCTTAATTAAAACGTTTTCTTTTTTTACTTCGCTTATAACAAACAAACCTTCGTCGTCGTCGTAACGCTCGACGACTTCCTGGCGCGCACCTGTCAATTTGGTTCTTACTTAAATAAATTCAAACATCTTTCAGTAACTCATTCTGGCTGGCCGATTTTATTTTCAAACTTCGCCTCAGGGCTTCGGGTTCGAACCTACCCCCGGTTTCTTTTTTATTTAACACCAGACACACCTACAAACACCCGGGCAACGCCGGGTACCCCCGCTAGTACTTTAATAAATCAGAGTCTGTTTTCTGTAGGCTGTTTTTGAATCCAGTCAACGACGGGTACTTTTGCTAGTATGATATAAATGCGGGAGTACCTCATGGGTCTATCCTTGGACCTTTATTTTTCTTGATATTCATGGATGACCTCTGATAAAATTGTTTCATAGATGGGTATATTTGCTGATGACACCACACTCTATACCAGGCACGAGGGAAAAACAAATGAACACATATGTAAGGAAATGGCAGAAACACTAGAGGATGGTTTCCAATCTGTAGTGGAATGGGGACAAAAATGGAGGGCCACATTCAATGCTGCCAAGACTAAGCTTGTTTCCTTCAATAACTATAAGAAACCTTCTCTACCACCAACAGAAATGTTTAAAAAACATTACCCTAAAGTACTTCCTTTAAACTTCTCGGCCTAACATTTACAGGGAACATGAACTGGAATAGATACATTGTGAGCTTTTCCAAGGCTGCTGCCAAAAAGTGGGCTCTCTGTAACGTGCTAGAAAACTACTTATGCCTTAAAGTATCCTATACCTCTGAGGCCACCATTCGTCCATGTATGGAGTACTGTTTTCACAGTTGGGCTTGTGCATCTGCCACTTGTCTCTTACTTCTTGACAGGGTTCAAAAGAGAGTCGCAAACCTGATATGCCGAAGCTTAGATGACAGTTCATAACCTATGTCATATAGACGAAATGTTGCATCCCTCTGCCTGTTCTAAAACTACTTTAATGATGAATGCTCTGACGAACTACAAGCACTTGTACGCCTCGACGTGAGCACCCCCGACAAACGTGGCAAGCACCTAAATGTCATTCCTTCAAAGTAGAGATCACTAGGTGTAAAAAAGCCTTCTACTCCAATAGTTTCTTCCCCAGGACTGCTAGACTTTGAAACTCGCTCCCGGGTTTCTGCTTTCACAACTACACTGGCATGAAGAAGTTCAAGTGTCATGTAAACAGACATCTTCCCACTCATCTCTCTTCATAATACGCCTGAAACTTATGTCCCCGATAGTAACCCTTACTAAAAAGGTGCACTCTGCCTTGTTTGGGGTGAAAATTGAATAAACATATACATAAGATATTCATCGTAGTTATGATTGTATCAATATAAAAGATATTCATCCTAGTTATGATTGTATCAATATAAAAGATATTAATCCTAGTTATGATTGTATCAATATAAAAGATATTCATCCTAGTTATGATTGTATCAATATAAAAGATATTCATCCTAGTTATGATTGTATCAATATAAAAGATATTCATCCTAGCTATGATTGTATCAATATAAAAGATATTCATCCTAGCTATGATTGTATCAATATAAAAGATATTCATCGTAGTTATGATTGTATCGATATAAAAGATATTCATCGTAGTTATGATTGTATCAATATAAAAGATATTCATCATAGTTATGATTGTATCAATATAAAAGATATTCATCATAGTTATGATTGTATCAATATAAAAGATATTCATCATAGTTATGATTGTATCAATATAAAAGATATTCATCATAGTTATGATTGTATCAATATAAAAGATATTCATCATAGTTATGATTGTATCAATATAAAAGATATTCATCATAGTTATGATTGTATCAATATAAAAGATATTCATCATAGTTATGATTGTATCAATATAAAAGATATTCATCATAGTTATGATTGTATCAATATAAAAGATATTCATCATAGTTATGATTGTATCAATATAAAAGATATTCATCATAGTTATGATTGTATCAATATAAAAGATATTCATCATAGTTATGATTGTATCAATATAAAAGATATTCATCATAGTTATGATTGTATCAATATAAAAGATATTCATCATAGTTATGATTGTATCAATATAAAAGATATTCATCATAGTTATGATTGTATCAATATAAAAGATATTCATCATAGTTATGATTGTATCAATATAAAAGATATTCATCATAGTCATGATTGTATCAATATAAAAGATATTCGTCATAGTTATGATTGTATCGATATAAAAGATATTCGTCATAGTCATGATTGTATCAATATAAAAGATATTCATCATAGTCATGATTGTATCAATATAAAAGATATTCATCATAGTTATGATTGTATCAATTTAAAAGATATTCATCATAGTTATGATTGTATCAATATAAAAGATATTCATCATAGTCATGATTGTATCAATATAAAAGATATTCATCATAGTTATGATTGTATCAATATAAAAGATATTCATCATAGTCATGATTGTATCAATATAAAAGATATTCATCATAGTCATGATTGTATCAATATAAAAGATATTCATCATAGTCATGATTGTATCAATATAAAGGATATTCATCATAGTCATGATTGTATCAATATAAAGGATATTCATCATAGTCATGATTGTATCAATATAAGATATTCATCATAGTTATGATTGTATCAATATAAAAGATATTCATCATAGTTATGATTGTATCAATATAAAAGATATTCATCATAGTCATGATTGTATCAATATAAAAGATATTCATCATAGTCATGATTGTATCAATATAAAAGATATTCATCATAGTTATGATTGTATCAATATAAAAGATATTTATCATAGTTATGATTGTATCAATAGAAAAGATATTCATCATAGTTATGATTGTATCTATATAAAAGATATTCATCATAGTTATGATTGTATCAATATAAAAGATATTCATCATAGTCATGATTGTATCAATATAAAGGATATTCACCATAGTTATGACTGTATCAATATAAAAAACATCATAGTTATGATAGTATCAATATAAAAGATATTCATCACATTTATGATAGTATCAATATAAAGGATATTCACCATAGTTATGATTGTATCAATATAAAAACACCATAGTTATGATTGTATCAACATAAAAAACATCATAGTTATGATTGTATCAATATAAAAAACATCATAGTTATGATTGTGTCAATAAAAAAAACATCATAGTTATGATTGTATCAATAAAAAAAACATCATAGTTATGATTGTATCAATATAAAAACATCATAGTTATGATTGTATCAATATAAAAACATTATAGTTATGATTGTATCAATATAAAAACATCATAGTTATGATTGTATCAATATAAAAACATCATAGTTATGATTGTATCAATATAAAAACATCATAGTTATGATTGTATCAATATAAAACCATCATAGTTATGATTGTATCAATATAAAACCATCATAGTTATGATTGTATCAATATAAAACCATCATAGTTATGATTGTATCAATATAAAAAACATCATAGTTATGATTGTATCAATATAAAAACATCATAGTTATGATTGTATCAATATAAAAGATGTTCATCATAGTTATGATTGTATCAATATAAAAGTTATTCATCATAGTTATGATTGTATCAATATAAAAGATATTAATTATAGTTATGATTGTATCAATATAAAAAACATCATAGTTATGATTGTATCAATATAAAAAACATCATAGTTATGATTGTATCAATATAAAAAACATCATAGTTATGATTGTATCAATATAAAAAACATTGTTATGATTGTATCAATATAAAAAACATTGTTATGATTGTATCAATATAAAAAACATAGTTATGATTGTATCAATATAAAAGACATCATAGTCATGATTGTATCAATATAAAAACATCATGGTTATGATTGTATCAATATAAAAAAACATCATAGTTATGATTGTATCAATATAAAAAACATCATAGTTATGATTGTATCAATATAAAAGATATTCAATATAGAAGCAAAATCTTCAAGTGATCCTTATTAAAAAGCATTCGAGTTTCGTAACGTGAAAATTAAAAAAATATATTTGAGATAAATCCCTTAAAAATAAATATTAACAGTTAATTTTTTTTTCCTTTGCAGATGGTCCTGCTTGAACGCTTGTCTCTGATATGAACGAGCTATTATTTCATCTCATACTGGCTTAAGAGAAAATTATATTATGGAGGAAATAATTTAAACTGTTTCAAAAATATCTCAATTTCTAATATTGATCAAATCTTCAGAAAAAATCTGAATAATCTGTAATAAACATCTTGTAAAGCATCTAAAAATAATGCAAAAATATCTCAGATTCTAATATTTCAGAAAAAAATCTGAATAATCTGTAATAAACATCTTGTAAAACATCTACAAAAAATGAAAAAATATCTCGGATTCTAATATTTCAGAAAAAAATCTGTATAATCGTTCATAATTTTCTTGCTATTCTTGTTTCACAAAATCATAATTACTTAAACGTACAAGTATACGTTAAATATAAACCATATTTTTGTTCAGTGTGTGAATATACATCTACTCAAAAAGACATTTAGTGCGACATATTATGAGTCGTACAAGAGAAAACCCTTCTTGTAGAATATGTGGATTAGTTTTTACTAAGAAAACAATTCTAATGCGACATATGATATGCCACGCTGAGGAAACATCATATTCTTGTGAATTATGTGACTTTGTCTGTCATGATAAACAAAAGTTAGCAAGACATATGAAGACACACTCTGGCGAAAGGTCATATTCTTGTGAACAATGTAAACATTCTTTTTCTCGAAAATCATGTTTAGTTACACATATGAGAACACACTCTGGCGAAAGGCCATATTCTTGTGAACAATGTAAACATTCTTTTTCTCAAAAATCTCATTTAGTTACACATATGAGAACACACACTGGCGAAAGGCCATATTCTTGTGAACAATGTAAACATTCTTTTTCTCGAAAATCAAGTTTAGTTACACATATGAGAACACACTCTGGCGAAAGGCCATATTCTTGTGAACAATGTAAACATTCTTTTTCTCAAAAATCAAGTTTAGTTAAACATATGAGAACACACTCTGGCGAAAGGCCATATTCTTGTGAACAATGTAAACATTCTTTTTCTCAAAAATCAAGTTTAGTTACACACATGAGAACACACTCTGGCGAAAGGCCATATTCTTGTGAACGATGTAAATATTCTTTTTCTCAAAAATCAAGTTTAGTTAAACATATGAGAACACACTCTGGTGAAAGGCCATATTCTTGTGAACAATGTAAATATTCTTTTTCTCAAAAACCTCATTTAGTTAGGCATATGAGAACACACTCTGGCGAAAGGCCATATTCTTGTGAACAATGTAAACATTCTTTTTCTCAAAAACTTCATTTAGTTAGGCATATGAGAACACACTCTGGCGAAAGGCCATATTCTTGTGAACAATGTAAATCTTCTTTTTCTCAAAAATCAAGTTTAATTAAACATATGAGAACACACTCTGGCGAAAGGCCATATTCTTGTGAACAATGTAAATATTCTTTTTCTCAAAAATCAAGTTTAGTTAAACATATGAGAACACACTCTGGCGAAAGGCGATATTCTTGTGAACAATGTAAACATTCTTTTTCTCGAAAATCAAGTTTAGTTACACATATGAGAACACACTCTGGCGAAAGAAATATAATATCTTAAAAGAACGAGTGTTTAATGAGGAAGAACTAAAATTCATGAGAGATGAAATAACAGTCCTAATAAGCACACAGGCTAACCCACTAGAGAAACCTATTCTGTATCCCACCAAATTTGATGAGACCATAAATGTGAGCCTGCAACACCACCACCTTAGATCAGTGCAACAGTTGTCGGTAGCTACCCAACAGATAACCCTTACAGCACAAAGTCCAACAGAAGTGCATCACTCTATATCAGGAACTCAAATGCCTACAGGATCCTCTACACCAGCTCACTCTCACTATAAAGCAGGTAACACATCTGCATTTCCATCAACGTGTGAAATAACTCCTTCACCAGGAAAAACTCCACCTTGTGTTTTGCTTCCAGAACCAGATGATGAGAAATTGAAAATAGAAGAGGAACTCTGTAACACAATAGAAAAAGTCAACAATATAAGCATGGAAGAAAGGCCTAGGTTACCTAAAATACAAGCCTCAAGATTCTTTAAGTCATTGATCATCAAAGTCAATATTGCTCTTATAAGGCTTGTTCCAGAAGAAATAGACCTTAGGCAGCTTAATAACGTCACATATGCAGCTGGACTGTACATTAGCAACAAAATACTTCCTCTGAATAAACACCAAAATAGAAATAAGATACCTAATGTAACCAAAGCAACACCAAAATGGAAAGCCAAGCTGATAAAAAAAATAAACACCTGTAGAAAGGAACTTAGCCAATTAAAGCAGTTCATGAATAATCCCACAGTGGAAGGTAGACTCAGAAACATCGTCAAAAGAATATGTGCGAAATTTAAAACAAATTGTAAAAATATCAGAAGCATAGTGAAGGAACTGGAAGGCAAAATACCAGCCATTGCCCAATGAATTAAACATCGCATGGCAAAGATTAATGCAAAGACACAGAATAAGCTTTTTGCAAACAATCCTAGAACTTTCTACAGGAATCTAATAAGAGAGGAAATTAAAATCCAAGATCCCCCATGTAAACAGGAATTAAACGATTACTGGAGACCCTTATTTGAAAAAGAGGAAGTACATAACGAAGATGCCCAGTGGATCGCGGATATTATCAATGCAAACAAAAATAAAAGATAAATGCCAGAGCCAGAAATAACGCCAGATAAAATAAGATCAAAGCTGGCACGAGCTTCAAATCACAAGAAACCTGGCATCGACAACATATCTAACTTCTGGTTAAAACAGCTAACAGCATTGCATGATCATTATAGCAGATGTTTCACCAGAATGTTGAAAGCTTATGAAGCGACACCATCATGGCTATTAAAAGGCGATACAAGCTTAATAGTTAAAAGCACAGAAACCAAAAACCTCAGCAAGTATCGCCCAATATGCTGCCTAACCACGACTTACAAGCTGTTCACTGGATTAATAGCTGACAGCATATATGAACACCTTTCATCCGGTGATTATCTTGAGGAGGAACAAACAGGATGTAGGAAAAACTGCCTGGGCACCAAAGATCAATTGCTCATTAATAAGACCATTTTGGAAGATTGCAGGAAAAGAAAAAGAAATCTAAATATGGCATGGATAGATTATCAGAAAGCATTTGATAATGTACCCCATTCGTGGATACTTAAATGCCTTGAATTATATAAAATCCACCCGACCATATGAGAAATTTTAGCTGCCCAAATGAAGGAGTGGCAAACATCCATTACCTTAAACCATAATGGGGGAAGGATATCCATCCCAAATATAAGAATAAAAAAAGGAATCTTCCAAGGAGACAGTTTATCTCCTCTACTATTTTGCTTGGCAATTGATCCTCTAAGTAAGCTTCTAAAGAACTACCAAGGTGCTTATAATCTAAGCTACAGCCGCCAAAGAGAATCCTCCAAGTAAATAAACCATTTATTTTTCATGGATGATATTAAGCTTTATGCTAGCTCGGATAAGGATTTAGAGAATCTACTGAAAAATTGTCCACACTTTTTCTAATGACATCAAAATGAAGCTCGGGCTGGATAAGTGTGCTATGTGTACTCTGAAAGCTGGCAAGAAGATATCTACTGAAAATATACAGCACGATGAAAATAGTGTAATCAGAGAACTGGATGAACAGGAAACATACAAATACCTCGGCATTGATGAAAATGAGTCCATCCAGCATTCAAAGATGAGAGAGAAACTAAGCCAAGAATATTTACGCCGGGTAAGAAAAATCTGCAAAACTGAAATCACAAACAAGAACAAAATTACGGCAATTAACCAACTTGCCATGCCAGTACTAACATATAGTTTTGGCATTATTGACTGGCCTCAGAAAGACATAAATTGGCTTGACACAAAGACAAGGAAAATGTTAATCTTGTACCGAGTTATTATCGAAATCAGTGCATGCCTCGTTTGTACCTACCCAGGCGAGAAGGGGGTATGGGACTCTCGGAAGTCAATCATCAACACAGAGCCACAATCGTCAGCAGAGGTCAGTACATAATAAGTTCCTGTAACCCCAAGCTTATGAAAATTAAAGACCATTATCAGAATCGAGCAAGTAGTACAACATCTATAACACAACTTGCCACTCATTTTGGAAAAGATTGCCTTACAAATGATACTGAGAACCCAAACAAGCCTGCCACTGACATAGCCCAGAAAAGTCGGAAAAAATACACTAGCCAGTTCCATAGTGTTAAAACAGAAGAATGGACCAACCATAAACGGGCAAAATACCTACCGACTGAACTATCCCAAGAATATATTGATAGGAATGGTTCCCTGGACTGGCTCAAAAGAGGATCCCTCCATTACGACCAAGAGAGGTTGATATTGGCTGCACAAGACCAGGGCCTCATGACAAACGCCTTCAAAAAGATGTGTGGTCTAAGCAATAAATGCAGGTTCTGTAGCACTGAGGTTGAGAGTGTGGGCCACCTGATTTCTGGTTGCAAAGTCCTACTTGGAGACGGTTATTATACAGATCGCCATAATGGAGTTTGCAAATACCTTCACTGGAAGATATGTAAGAAACTCAACATTCAGTGTAGTAAAAACTCCTGGGAACATATACCCGAACGAACAGTTGGGAATGACAACTACACTATTCACTATGACTACATAATCCCTACTGCTACATATCTTGAAAACGCAGCTGTTAAACCAGATATAGTGATTTTGGACAGAGCAAACAAAAAAGCGACCGTAATAGAGGTCAGTGTACCCAATGATACAGGGCTTAACAGAGTTGAGAGGGAAAAAATAACAAAGTATCAAGGACTTATGTATGATATGAAACGAAATTGGAAATTAAAAGACGTTTCAATTATACCAGTCATCATAGGAGCAACTGGGCTTATGAAAAAGAACTTTAAAAAGTACATAGCAAGCATACCCGGTGAACCAAGTGCAAGTGAAATACAAACGATTGCACTGAAAGGGACGGCTAGAATCCTGAAAAGATCTCTTGGTTGGACTCACTAAAATAGGGTTAAATGTCAGACATCTGGTTGGATGTCCCATCCCTAGAAGAAAAAGTTTAAGAAAAATGAAAAAAAAAGGGAAAAGTCACATTCTTGTGAAGTGTGTGGATATTCTTTTTCTCAAAAATCATCGTTAATGAGACATATGAGAATTCACACTGGGGAAAAGCCATATTATTGTGAAGTGTGTGGATATTCTTGTTCTGTAAAATTATCTTTAGTGAAACATATGAGAACTCACACTGGGGAAAAACCGTATTCTTGTGAAGTATGTGAATATTCTTTTTCTCAAAAATCATCGTTAAGGACACATATGAGAACTCACACTGGGGGAAAGCCACATTCTTGTGAAGTGTGTAGATATTCTTGTTCAAAAAAATCATCGTTAGTGAAACATATTAGAACTCACACTGGGGAAAAACCGTATTCTTGTGAAGTGTGTCGACATTCTTGTTCTCAAAAATCATCGTTAAGGACACATATGAGAACTCACACTGGAGAAAAGCCACATTCTTGAATCTTTTGAGAATAGAGTGAATATAAGGAAGTAAATAATTGTTTAAAACGACATATTCTCTGATATATATGTGTGAGTGTGTGTGTGTATTGTATCGGTTAGTGTAAGAACAAGTCGACTAATAAAAATCGTAGAAAATACCAAGACATTTACTGTTAAGCAACACAAATAAAGGTATGAAAGCAACAACATATTTTTTTAATGAAATAAAATATTTTCTTCAAGAGAAAACCATTTGATTTCCTTTAACTGATATATAATAAAGAGGAAAATTTATATTTTGTAAGTTGTTCGAATCCATATGAAACCAAGAAGTAGTCAACCACCTCAACAGAAACAACCTTCTTAGTGACATGCAATATGGTTTATGCTCTGCAAGATCTACAGCAGATGTACTGAGTGTTATATCACATGGGATTAGTGAATTTATTGACAAAGTTTTCCTTTCCAGGGCAATTTCTCTTGACATATCGAAGGCCTTCGATAAGGTATGGCATAAGGACCTTCTTCACAAGATTTCCAGCTACGGTATTACTGGAAATGTTTTCTCAATCATAAAATCATTTCTCTCTGATAGGTTCATAAGAGTAGTTGTTGATGGGCAGAAATCAGAGGCTCATAGTATTAATGATGGAGTCCCTCAGGGACCCATCCTGGGACAACTCTCTTCCTGATCTACATCAATGATCTCCCAAAACACATACTTAAATCATTCGTTGACATTTTTCTGATGAGACGACCATCTATGGCAACACATCAAAGGCCGTAAATGACAAAGTTCTCTTTAATTCTCTCTCCCCTGATCTTGAGTCCGTGGTACAATGGGGGAAGAGGTGGCTGGTCACTTTTAATGCATCCAAAACCAAGCTTCTATCTTTACATCATCAACGCTCCGATCCCCATCTGGCATCAATTGAAATGGATGGCTCTCGTCTTGGGGAGGCCTTATGTTTTGACAAGCTTCTGGGTTTGACCCTTACTCCTGATCTGAAATGGAACACGTACATCAAATCTGTTGCCAGGGACGCTGGGAAAATGGTGGGATCCTTCTACCGCTCCATAAGATATCTCACTACTAATGCAATTCTCTATCTGTATAAAAGCCAAGTACGTCCAAGGATGGAGTACTGCTGCCACATCTGGGCAAGAGCTGCTAAAAACAGCCTATCCTGCCTTGACAGAGTACAAAATAGACTTCGTAGTTTAGTGGGGGATGCCCTTTTCTCTTCCCTCCAACTTCTCGCTCACGGAAGAGACGTTGCGAGCCTGTCTTTGTTTCATCGTTATTTCCATGGCAGATGCTTGTCTGATCTCCAATCCCTCGTCGCCCCTCGCCAATCTTTCACGAGAAACACCCGTCTGGCTGAAACTACTGTCAATAATTTTCCCCACTCTTTATCTGTGCCTTAATCCAAACATAAATTCCATGAGCAAAGCTTTCTTAGAACTGCACGCCAGTGGAACTCGCTGCCGCTTGCCTGTTTCCCACCTGATTACAACTTGGACGTCTTCAAGTCCAACATAAACAAACTCCTGACAAACCGCCCCCTTAAGTAAGACACTCTATCAAAACCCCCCAATATTACTGATTTCTACAATACTATCTCATTGGTTACTGTACACGCAATAACCCTTATCCCTGAGTGGCCTTTGGGCCTTGATAAGCGGTGGCCCCATGTAAAAAACAACAACATTTTTACTCACCTAGTTACATACACGATCTATACATAAGTATTTTATGTAGTTCAGTTACAATAACAGTTTCTTCCTCACATAATATACATGATCTATGCACAATTATTGTCTGTAGTGCAGTTTGAATACCAATAATAATAATATTAATAATATATATATAATAAAGTTTAAATAATGATGTAAAGTTTAAATAATAATAATAATAATAATAATAATAATATATAATAAAGTTTAAGTAACAAATGTATTGATTAGCAATGACAATTCATACTAAGTTAATCATTAATCTTAGTTGATCTTGAATAACGAAAACAATCATGAAATGCCAAAGCCAAATATAATGTCCGAAATGAGAGAGTGAGGGACAAAGAGATAATGTGTTTCCTTTCGTGTCATTTTCTTATATGCAATGTAACGACAATCCTTAGTTTTAATGAAGAGGAGGTAGTTATGGCTTAAAATGATCGTCTGATATAATTCTCTCTCATAGTAAATGGTACAGAAGGACTCATAATATCTTTAAATGACCTGAAAATAACGTAAACCTGCAGGAAAGTAATATAATTGTTGCGTCTGGCAACCATGTAGACAAAAAATGCCAACATTAGACAAATAAGACTTAAAAAAAAAAAAACTATTAAGTCAGGATGGAACGATAAACATTTGCCTCAGGAGAATAAAACTACAGTTTATTAAAAAAAAACAACTTCTATTGAAAAACAACAATTCAGGTAATTTTATTATAGTGTAGAGCTTATATGTATTCAAGGTATCTGCCTTCAGCCTCAATCACCGCATGGATACGTGTTCAGAACTGGGAGCATGCTTTTTTCCACAAACAGGGGGGCTCAGCGGATCGTGGCGATCAGGCTGGATTTATTGGTGTGGCCACGCATGTTACTGATGTTCTTCTGCCCCATCCAGACATGATAGAAGTCTCCCATCGCTCTTGGTATTTGTACACAACTGATCGACCAAGAGATGGTCTGCAACAAAAAGGTAATGGAATCATTTTATCTAGTGTTTAATGTTCAAGTACCACAGTTTTCAATTTATGTAAGAGTTTCAAGACCTCAGTGAATTGTATTAGAAAGATGGGCGAACTACAAAAGAAACCAACAAAGTACAGACCGATGAATACAGACATGTGCATTAAATGTGGGGCAGTCCATAAAAGGGAAACAATCCTGGTGGAGGCACGTGTTAATCATGTGGTTAAAATAACCATTGGCGTAATGTGCGTCACAGGAAAAAGAATAAAAAGGAACCATGACACAGACTAACAGATCTATTAAGAACATAGACTTTGACCCGATAAAACTTCACTAATGTAAATGATGAGTTTGGGAATATGTCCTTAAAAAGCAGGTTAAAAGAACACTCAGGAGCATTCACTATATTTTATGTGTTACAAGAAAAAGGATTTGAAAATTAAGGTTGATACATGCCAAACGCACTGCACTATTCATCTATTAACGAAATATTTGTTAGAAAGCGAAAGACGAGTATCCACGCAATTACAAAGAATTTTTATATTCTTATTGTTTTACTTTGAACGTTCTGAAAAGTTGACTAATCTGAGTGGGAAGGCCCCACTGCATATGTTAAAAAGAAAAAAGACGATTTGAGTATGTGCCAATTTTTCTACAGGCCCCCATAACTGTCTTATGGATCATAGTAACCCACTTCCATCACATGAAGACATTTTTACAAAGCTGGATAATTAAATATTTTTATTTGATAAAAAATATCGTTAAATGCATTTTGTATTATTAATGTTATCAACTTTGTTATGATAAAAAAATTGTTGTTTTTAATGTTTTAGTTTAATAAAAAATATCGTTACATCCATTTTGTATTCATAATATTATCAACTTTGTTATAATAAAAAAATTGTTGTTTTTAATGTTTTCATTTAATAAAAAATATCGTTTAATTCATTTTGTATTAATAAATTTATCAACTTTGTTATGATAAAAAATTGTTGGTTTTAATGTTTTTATTTAATAAAAAATATCGTTAAATCCATTTTGTATTAATAATTTTATCAAATTGTTATGATAAAAAAATTGTTGTTTTTAATGTTTTCATTTAATAAAAAATATCGTTAAATTCATTTTGTATTATTAATATTATCAACTTTGTTATGATAAAAAAATTGTTGTTTTTAATGTTTTCATTTAATAAAAAATATCGTTTAATTCATTTTGTATTAATAAATTTATCAACTTTGTTATGATAAAAAATTGTTGTTTTTAATGTTTTTATTTAATAAAAAATATCGTTAAATCCATTTTGTATTAATAATTTTATCAATTTGTTATGATAAAAAAATTGTTGTTTTTAATGTTTTCATTTAATAAAAAATATCGTTAAATTCATTTTGTATTATTAATATTATCAACTTTGTTATGATAAAAATGTATTGTTTTTAATGTTTTCTTTTAAAAACAGAGATTCCCCACTGAACATTAACACGCTGTATTTGTCTCTATATAAATACGTAAATAAACTTTTCTTTCAGTATTAAAACCACATTTATTTATTGCTTTCACGGAATATTTTTCTTTGATTGTCCGAATAAAAGGCCACCGTATAACATATAAGTATTATAACCAACTGTTTTTTCGCTCTACAACAAAAACTATTTGATGAAATTAAGTGAATGTTTTTTTTTTTTATTGTCCGAATAAAAGGCCACCGTATAACATATAAGCATTATAACCAACTGTTTTTTCGCTCTACAACAAAAACTATTTGATGAAATTAAGTGAATGTTTTTTTTCGGGGAACTTCTATCCATAACGGTTACGTACAATTTAAACTTTTTTCGATATTTTCATTTTTTTAATGTCTTGATTAAACTGTACAAGTGCCGAATATTTTATATAAACAAATCAAATAAGACAAAGAAATTGTATAAACGGCGAAGTCAGTCAAATGAAAAAATAGATTTGAATGAAGAAAATAAATTATATTTTTGAATCATTTTTTAGATGAAGTTTCATAATTTGTTTATATAGTTTATTGGCATCTGATTGCATATATTTCATAATTTGTTTATATAGTTTATTGGCATCTGATTGCCTACATTTCAAAATTTGTTTATATAGTTTATTGGCATCTGATTGCCTATATTTCATAATTTGTTTATATAGTTTATTGGCATCTGATTGCATATATTTCATAATTTGTTTATATAGTTTATTGGCATCTGATTGCATATATTTCATAATTTGTTTATATAGTTTATTGGCATCTGATTGCCTATATTTCAAAATTTGTTTATATAGTTTATTGGCATCTGATTGCATATATTTCATAATTTGTTTATTTAGTTTATTGGCATCTGATTGTATATATTTCATAATTTGTTTATATAGTTTATTGGCATCTGATTGCATATATTTCATAATTTGTTTATATAGTTTATTGGCATCTGATTGCCTATATTTCAAAATTTGTTTATATAGTTTATTGGCATCTGATTGCCTATATTTCAAAATGGAGACTTTAGATCTTAACATAATCATTAATTTCTTACAGAGAAAAATGCAAAAGAAATATATATGAAACTTGATTTTCAGAAAGATAATTATCTATCAATAATTATCAATTTTTAAAAACAATTGATTTTCACAAAAATGATTATCAATAACTATCAATTCATAAAAACATACTTTTCATAAAAAATTATTTATCAATAAATATGAATTTATATAAACATTTGATTTCCATAAAATAATGATTTATCAATGACTATCAATTAATATAAACATTTGATTTTCATAAAAAATAATTATTTATCAATAACTATCAATTTAGAAAAAAATAATTTTCCTAAAAATAATTATTTATCAATAACTATCAATTAATATGAACATTTGATTTTCCTAAAAATAATAATTTATTAATAAATATCAATTCATATGAAAACTTGATTTTCATAAAATAATTATTGTTCAAATTATCAATTTATAAAAACACAATTTTTATACAAATGACTATCTATGAATAACTATCAATTTATAAAAAAAACATTCGCAATATATCATCCAAGTTTAATAAAAAAATAATTATTTATCGATAAGTATCAATTCATGTAAACACTTGATTTTCATAAAAATTACGAATTGTCAATAACTATTAATTTTTATAAATAATTGATTTTCAATAAAATAATTGTGTATTACTAACAATTTTTATAAACATTTGCTTTTCATAAAAATGATTATAAAGATTTGATTTTAATAAAAAAGGTATTTGTCATTAATTTTTATAAAGAAATTATTTTCATAAAAATACTTATTTATCAATAACTATCTATTTTATAATTTTGATGAAAAAAGAACAAAAATATATTACTCATGTGTTACCATTAAGACAAACATTTAATTCCCAACATATATGCAATGTATCTGTTCAAGATTTAATTATATGCAATGGTTGTAAAAATAATTGCTTCAGAAAAAGTGTAGGATATGTTTTACATGTTTATGAACATTATCAGTCTTAAACAATTTTTATTAAAGTTCATATAGTAACTTTATTCAGAGTTCATTAAAAAATCAAGTAAACAATTTTTATTAAATCTCATATAGTATCGGCGTCGTCTGCTACAGGGTATCTATTCTTTACTTCATCCGTAACTTTATTCAGATTTCATTACAAATCAAGTAATTTTTTTTAATTAAAGGTCATATATTAAATATATTAAGAGTTCATTAAAAAAATCAAGTAAACAATTTTCATTAAAGTTCATATAGTAACTATATTCAGTTTATATTTGACAAAGTTCATATATTTACTTTATTCAGAGTTCATAAAAAATCAAGTAATTCAATGTGCTATTATGTGGGTAACTAATATTTTTTTAGTTGAAAAGGCAAAAACACACTACAAATAGTTTATCTAAACAGTATAGCAACATATTGGTCTCTCAAATATATTTTCATTATGACAAGTATATTTCTTTCTTGATAGTGTACTTTGTATTCAAGTATATTTCTTTCTTGATAGTTTATTGTATTCAAGTATATTTCTTTCTTGATAGTTTACTTTGTATTCAAGTATATTTCTTTCTTGATAGTTTACTTTGTATTCAAGTATATTTCTTTCTTGATAGTTTACTTTGTATTCAAGTATATTTCGTTCTTGATAGTTTACTTTGTATTCAAGTATATTTCTTTCTTGATAGTGTACTTTGTATTCAAGACATTCCAAGATATTAGGAGTCCTTCTGTACCACTTCATTCACCGAGATAAATTTGTCTCTTCTACAGTCTTTAAGGATGATTAATAAATCAACAATTTATCCTTGGTGTCTAAACATGTCCTCCTGTTGTTCGTTTTATAGGTATGCTCCGGAGCAGAGGTGTTGGTAGATGTCTTCAACCAGGACAGTGAAAAGCTTGTAAGTCATAGTGAGACAGCAAATGAACCTATGATGTCTATGTAATGCTTATAGTTGTTTCAACCATCTTTTATAATTCTGGAATCTATTAAGCTTTTGTTTTAGAATTCCCGTGCTTATCTCTCGTCCTAGAATTTCGGATTTGTAATCGTTGGTTTTAGCAACATTTTGGATCCATTTAATCTCTTCATTATAGGTAACCTCATTTTCAATGAAAGGCCTCCAATAATTCTCCAGTGCTTGTTTTTTTCTGGCGGCGTTATACCGTTATTGTTTGCCTTTTTTAGCTTTCGGTAGAATAATCTTGTATTTTGTTTGAAACTTTTATTTTCGACTTTCGCTCTATTCTTGTTGACCATGTACTGCAGTGGCGGCCAGGAATTGTTTTGTTTTTGTTTTTGGAAAATAAGGATTGCCTTCCTACGGTCCTGAAAAGAAAAACAAACCTGATCCAAGTCTGTGAAGGGTGTGTAATATGGAAGTTGTCTATGCAGAGCAACATTAAACTTGTGGTTTGTATTTAAGGCAACTTTCGTTTCTTAAATGGTCTTACTTCTTCTAGTATAAACTACTTGGCACTAACATTTGGCATTTCCTCGGGGGTTGGAGCTGATGCTTGTAGTGCTCCACTTGTTGATATTGATGGCAAAGAACAGAGGTCCAGTTCATGGTTATTTGGGGTTTTATTTGTAGAAAGGTCATTCAGTGTTGCGCAAGGCGGAGATTTTCATAGTGTTTTTCTGTCGTGTGTTTAATCCTTAAAAACCTTCTTGCTCTTGTGTCTTGCTGGGCTCTTATTTTTGAAAATAGAACAGTTCATTTTCCTGGACAGAAATGGAAGAATCATTGCCCAAACCAGTATCTACTTTTCTTTTGGGTCAACCGATTTCTTTCTACGAGTGTTTTTTTCTTCCTTAATAGGAAGTTAGTTCTTTTCCTCCTTTAGGGCTGCATTTTTTTTTAAATTGTTTTTCTATCATATAATTTGCCATCTGGATAACTAGTGTAGCTTTTCTTTCTTCAGTTTCTTTCATTTCTCGAATTTTATGGAACGTTTTGCTCCATTTTTATAACTCGGACCATTTGTGATCGCAAACAAGCAGTACCCTCTTTCAGCAGCAGACTTGTATTCTTCTTTCTTTTAGTTACCAACGCCTGATGGCTTACCTTGGTTGTTCACTGTCATGGATAAAGAGCCACTTCCAGAGTAAACGTTTAAACCATCATTTGCTTCTTCTTGACTGGTGTATAAACGATTTGAGGGTTCCGTTTTAATCCTGGGCGAGCATGCCAGCATTCCTTTGTATTTTGTTTCATTTATTTTTAGGATTTCCGCATTGAAAACGGCTTTTTATTTTTTTCCATTCAAAGCTGCCCTTTATAGCTAAAGGGGATCTCGTCATCAAATTTGGGGACGTGCTGGATAGCTTGAGGAAACAGTACAACTCCTTCGAATATTTAATAAGGCGTTACGTCTAATCAGATGCGTCGTCATGTCAGATATTCTGACAATCTCCTGTATAGAGAGACCTTAGGCACAAGGAGCTAGTGGTTAACAGAGATGTAACTTTCTCCAGTGTGAGTTATCATATGTGTCAGTAAACTTGATTTAGTAGAACAAGAATGTCCACATACTTTACAAGAATGTGGCTTTTCACCAGTGTGCGTTCGCATATGCTCCACCAAACTTGATGTAACAGAACAAGCATATCCACAAACTTCACAAGAATATGGCTTTTCTCCAGTGTGAGTTCTCATATGTTTCACTAAACTTGATTTAGTAGAACAAGAATATTCACACACTTCACAAGAATGTGGCTTTTCTCCAGTGTGAGTTTTCATATGTGTCACTAACGATGATTTTGTAGAACAAGCATATCCACATACTTCACAAGTATATGGCTTTTCTCCAGTGTGCTTTCTAATATGTATCACTAAATCTGATTTTCGAGAACAAGAATACTCGCACATTTCACAAGTATATGGTTTTTCTCCTGTGTGAGTTGTCATATGTCTCACTAATGATGATTTTCGAGAACAAGAAAATCCACACACTTCACAAGAATGTGGCTTTTCCCCAGTGTGAGTTCTCATATGTATTACTAAATCTGATTTTGTAGAATAAGCATACCCGCACACTTCACAAGTATACGGCTTTTCTCCAGTGTGCATTCTCATATGTATGAGTAACGCTGCTTTTCGAGAACAAGAATACTCGCACACTTCACAAGAATGAGGTTTTTCTCCAGTGTGAGTTCTCATATGTATCATTAAATTTGATTTAACAGAACAAGAATATCCACACACTTTACAAGAATGCGGTTTCTCGCCAGTATGTGTTCTCATATGTCTCACTAATTTCGCTTTATTAAAACAAGAATATCCACATATTTCACAAGAATGAGGCTTTTCTCCAGTGTGAGTTTTCATATGGCCTATTAAATTTGATTTAGCAGAACAAGAATATCCACACACTTTACAAGAATGTGGTTTCTCGCCAGTGTGTGTTCTTATATGGTTCACTAATTTTGATTTATAAGAACAAGAATATCCACATATTTCACAAGAATGAGGCTTTTTTCCAGTGTGAATGTTCAGATGTATCATTAAACTTGATCTCTGAGAACAAGAATATTCACACACTTTACAAGAATGTGGTTTCTCGCCAGTGTGTGTTCTCATATGTCTCACTAAATTTGATTTATTAGAACATGAATATCCACATATTTCACAAGAATTAGGCTTTTCTCCAGTGTGAGTTCTCATATGGCCTATTAAATTTGATTTAGCAGAACAAGAATATCCACACACTTTACAAGAATGCGGTTTCTCGCCAGTGTGTGTTCTCATATGGTTCACTAAATTTGATTTATTAAAACAAGAGTATCCACATATTTCACAAGAATGAGGCTTTTTTACAGTGTGAGTTTTCAGATGTATCATTAAACTTGATCTCTGAGCACAAGAATATCCACACAATTTACAAGAGTGTGGTTTCTCGTCAGTGTGTGTTCTTATATGGTCCACTAAATCTGATTCATAAGTACAAGAATATCCACATATTTCACAAGTGCACGGCTTTTCCCCACTGTATACCTGCATGTTTCAATAAAATTTATCCTAAAACGAGAGTATCCATATAGTTATAAAGAATATAGAATTTTATCCTCGCATTTTTATCTTAATTCAGTAATTTCGAAGCCATCTGATTTCATGTCACATACCTTTTTGCAATTTGTGATTAGATATCTTCATATGTTTAAATGCATTTCAACATTAGACTTAGTAATTAATATTACCTTCGTAATGTGTGTGTTTTCAACACCATTTACAATGGTTTGTAAAATAGAAATACCCAGTAAAAAATGTTTCCATAGCGGTCGATCTGGTCTTCCACATAAATCAACACTTTTCAAACATAAAAATGTTTATAAAAGTATCCATTGAAATTTAATAGGGTTGAATCAGGAACATCTATGAATAAAAATAAATGAAAATCAATATTTTTATTATTTGCAGTATTTAATATTTTTATTATTTGCATTAACATATTCATAATTTGTTTTATCTGTCAATTTCATTTGATTTAATGGAATCTAAACAAACATCGAAGACATATGAATAAAATAAACGAGTATTGGCAAAAAAACAGTCGATACAGATAATATAATATGATATATATTATTGAGAAAATTGTCGGAAAAGGAGAAACATATACATATATATGTATCAATTCAGCAACGTTTTAAATGTAAATAAAACACTTGCTTAAGAATATCTTAAGTATATGCCGAAAATTTTCAAGTATTTTTCAGAGAAAGCTTAAATACACAAAAGCGTGTTCTGTTCTGAGAAATAAATTCGTGTAGACACTAATTATGTATGAGTAGATAAATTCTAGAAAGACACTAGTTATACATGAGTAGATATATTCTAGAAAGATACTGGTTATATATGAGTAGATACATTCTAGAAAGACACTAGTTTTATGAGTTGATGCATTCTAGAAAGAAACTAGTTATATATGAGTAGATACATTCTAAAAATACACTACTTATATATGAACATATACATTCTAGAAAGACACTACTTATATATGAACAGATACATTCAAGAAGGACACTAGTTATATATGAGTAGATACATTCTAGAAAGACACTAGTTGTATATGAGTAGATACATTCTAGAAAGACACTAGTTATATATGAGTAGATACATTCTAGAAAGACACTAGTCATATATGAGTAGATACATTCTAGAAAGACACTAGTTATATATGAGTAGATACATTCTAGAAAGGCACTAGTTATATATGAGTTGATACATTCTAGAAAGACACTACTTATATATGAGTAGATTCATTCTAGAAAGACACTAGTTATATATGAGTAGATTCATTCTAGAAAGAAACTACTTATATATGAGTAGATTCATTCTAGAAAGACACTAGTTATATATGAGTAGATACATTCTAGAAAGGCACTAGTTATATATGAGTAGATTCATTCTAGAAAGAAACTAGTTATATATGAGTAGATACATTCTAAAAATACACTACTTATATATGAACATAGACATTCTAGAAAGACACTACTTATATATGAGCAGATACATTCTAGAAGGACACTAGTTATATATGAGTAGATACATTCTAGAAAGACACTAGTTATATATGAGTAGATACATTCTAGAAGGACACTAGTTATATATGAGTAGATACATTCTAGAAAGGCACTAGTTATATATGAGTAGATGCATTCTAGAAAGACACTAGTTATATATGAGTAGATACATTCTTGAAAGAAACTAGTTATATATGAGTAGATACATTCTAGAAAGACACTAGTTATATATGAGTAGATACATTCTAGAAAGGCACTAGTTATATATGAGTTGATACATTCTAGAAAGACACTACTTATATATGAGTAGATTCATTCTAGAAAGACACTAGTTATATATGAGTAGATTCATTCTAGAAAGACACTAGTTATATATGAGTAGAAACATTCTAGAAAGGCACTAGTTATATATGAGTTGATACATTCTAGAAAGACACTACTTATATATGAGTAGATTCATTCTAGAAAGACACTACTTATATATGAGTAGATTCATTCTAGAAAGACACTACTTATATATGAGAAGATTCATTCTAGAAAGACACTAGTTATATATGAGTAGATACATTCTAGAAATACACTAGTTATATATGAGTAGATACATTCTAGAAAGACACTAGTTATATATGAGTAGATTCATTCTAGAAAGACACTAGTTATATATGAGTAGATACATTCTAGAAAGACACTACTTATATATGAGTAGATACATTCTAGAAAGACACTAGTTATATATGAGTAGATACATTCTAGAAAGACACTAGTTATATAGGAGTTGATACATTCTAGAAAGACACTACTTATATATGAATAGATACATTCTAGAAAGAAACTAGTTATATATGAGTAGATACATTCTAGAAAGACACTAGTTATATATGAGTAGATTCATTCTAGAAAGACGCTGGTTATATATGAGTAGATACATTCTAGAAAAGACACTAGTTACATATGAGTAGATACATTCTAGAAAGACACTAGTTATATATGAGTAGACCCATTCTAGAAAGATACTAGTTATATATGAGTAGATACATTCTAGAAAGATACTAGTTATATATGAGTAGATACCTTCTAGAAAGACACTAGTTATTTATGAGTACATACATTCTAGAAAGACACTAGTACTATATGAGTAGATACCTTCTAGAAAGAAACTAGTTATATATGAGTAGATACATTCAAGAAAGACACTAGTTTCATGAGTAGATACATTCTAGAAAGACACTAGTTATATATAAGTAGATACATTCTAGAAAGACACTAGTTATATATGAGTAGAACATTCTAGAAAGATACTAGTTATATATGAGTTGATGTATTCTAGAAAGACACTAGTTATATATGAGTAGATTCATTCTAGAAAGACACTAGTTATATATGAGTAGATACATTCTAGAAAGACACTAGTTTTATATGAGTACATACATTCTAGAAAGACACTAGTTATATATGAATAGATACATTCTAGAAAGAAACTAGTTATATATGAGTAGATACATTCTAGAAAGACACTAGTTATATATGAGTAGATACATTCTAGAAAGACACTAGTTGTATATGAATAGATACATTCTAGAAAGACACTAGTTATATATGAATAGATACATTCTAGAAAGGCACTAGTTATATATGAGTAGATACATTCTAGAAAGACACTAGTTATATATGAGTAGATAAATTCTAGAAAGACACTAGTTATATATGAGTAGATACATTCTAGATAGACACTAGTTATATATGAGTAGATACATTCTAGAAAGGCACTAGTTATATATGAGTTGATACATTCTAGAAAGACACTACTTATATATGAGTAGATTCATTCTAGAAAGACACTAGTTATATATGAGTAGATTCATTCTAGAAAGACACTAGTTATATATGAGTAGATTCATTCTAGAAAGACACTGGTTATATATGAGTAGATACATTCAAGAAAGACACTAGTTATATATGAGTAGATACATTCTAGAAAGACACTAGTTATATATGAGTAGATACATTCTAGAAAGACACTAGTTATATATGAGTAGATACATTCTAGAAAGACACTAGTTATATATGAGTAGATACATTCTAGAAAGACACTAGTTATATATGAGTAGATACATTCTAGAAAGACACTAGTTACATATGAGTAGATACATTCTAGAAAGACACTAGTTATATATGAGTAGATACATTCTAGAAAGACACTAGTTATATATGAGTAGATACATTCTAGAAAGGCACTAGTTATATATGAGTAGATACATTCCAGAAAGACACTAGTTACATATGAGTAGATACATTCTAGAAAGACACTAGTTATATATGAGTAGATATATTCTAGAAAGACACTAGTTATATATGAGTAGATGCATTCTAGAAAGACACTAGTTATATATTAGTAGATATATTCTAGAAAAACACTAGTTATATATGAGTAGATACATTCTAGAAAGACACTAGTTATATATAAGTAGATACAATCTAGAAAGACACTAGTTTCATGAGTAGATACATTTTAGAAAGACACTAGTTATATATGAGTAGATACATTCTAGAAAGACACTAGTTATATATGAGTAGATACATTCTTGAAAGAAACTAGTTATATATGAGTAGATACATTCTAGAAAGACACTAGTTATATATGTGTATATACATTCTAGAAAGACACTAAAAATATATGATTAGACACATTCTAGAATTACACTAGTGATATATGAGTAGATACATTCTTGAAAGATACTAGTTATATATGAGTAGATACATTCTTGAAAGACACTAGTTATATATGAGTAGATACATTCTAGAAAGGGACTAGTTATATATGAGTAGATACATTCTCGAAAGATACTAGTTATATATGAGTACATACATTCTAGAAAGACACTAGTTATATATGAGTAGATACATTCTTGAAAGACACTAGTTATATCTGAGTAGACACATTCTAGAAAGACACTAGTTATATATGAGTACATACATTCTAGGAAGACACTAGTTATATATGAGTATATACATTCTTGAAAGACACTAGTTATATATGAGTAGATACATTCTAGAAAGACACTAGTTATATATGAGTAGATACATTCTAGAAAGACACTAGTTATATATGAGTAGATACATTCTAGAAAGACACTAGTTATATATGAGTAGATACATTCCAGAAAGACACTAGTAATATATGAGTAGATACATTCTAGAAAGACACTAGTTATATATGAGTAGATACATTCTAGAAAGATACTAGTTATATATGTGTACATACATTCTAGAAAGACACTAGTTATATATGAGTAGATACATTCTAAAAAGACACTAGTTATATATGAGAAGATACATTCTAGAAAGACACTAGTTATATATGAGTAGATACATTCTAAAAAGACACTAGTTATATATGAGTAGATACATTCTAGAAAGACACTAGTTATATATGAGTAGATACATTCTAGAAAGACACTAGTTATATATGAGTAGATACATTTTAGAAAGACACTACTTATATATGAATAGATACATTCTAGAAAAACACTATTTATATATGAGTAGAGACATTAGTTTCATGAGTAGATACATTCTAAAAAGACACTAGTTATATATGAGTAGATACATTCTAGAAAGGCACTAGTCATATATGAGTAGATGCATTCTAGAAAGACACTAGTTTTCTATATATATCTAAGTAGATAAATTCTAGAAAGACACTAGTTATATATATGAGTAGATACATTCTAGAAAGGCACTAGTTATATATGAGTAGATACATTCTAGAAAGACACTAGTTATATATGGGTATATACTATAGATACATTCTAGAAAGATACTGGTTGTATATGGATAGATACATTCTAGAAAGACACTAGTTATATATGAGTACATACATTCTAGAAAGACACTGGTTATATATGGGTAGATACATTCTAGAAAGATACTAGTTTCATGAGTAGATACATTTTAGAAAGACACTAGTTATATATGAGTAGATACATTCTTGAAAGACACTAGTTTCATGAGTAGATACATTCTAGAAAGACACTAGTTATATATGAGTAGATACATTCTTGAAAGAAACTAGTTATATATGAGTAGATACATTCTAAAAAGAAACTAGTTATATATGAGTGGATACATTCTAGAAAGACACTAGTTATATATGTGTATATACATTCTAGAAAGACACTAATAATATATGAATAGATACATTCTAGAATTACACTAGTGATATATGAGTAGATACATTCTTGAAAGATACTAGTTATATATGAGTAGATACATTCTAGAAAGACACTAGTTATATATGAGTAGATACATTCTTGAAAGACACTAGTTATATATGAGTAGATACATTCTACAAAGACACTAGTTTCATGAGTAGATACATTCTAGAAAGACACTAGTTATATATGAGTAGATACATTCTTGAAAGAAACTAGTTATATATGAGTAGATACATTCTAGAAAGACACTAGTTATATATGTGTATATACATTCTTGAAAGACACTAATAATATATGAATAGATACATTCTAGAATTACACCAGTGATATATGAGAAGATACATTCTTGAAAGATACTAGTTATATATGAGTAGATACATTCTAGAAAGACACTAGTTATATATGAGTAGATACATTCTTGAAAGACACTAGTTATATATGAGTAGATACATTCTAAAAAGACACTAGTTATATATGAGTAGATACATTCTTGAAAGACACTAGTTATATATGAGTAGATACATTCTAGAAAGACACTAGTTATATATGAGTAGATACATTCTAGAAAGATACTAGTTATATATGAGTACATACATTCTAGAAAGACACTAGTTATATATGAGTAGATACATTCTTGAAAGACACTAGTTATATATGAGTAGACACATTCTAGAAAGACACTAGTTATATATGAGTACATACATTCTAGAAAGACACTAGTTATATATGAGTACATACATTCTAGGAAGACACTAGTTATATATGAGTATATACATTCTAGAAAGACACTAGTTATATATGAGTAGATACATTCTAGAAAGACACTAGTTATATATGAGTAGATACATTCTAGAAAGACACTAGTTATATATGAGTAGATACATTCTAGAAAGACACTAGTTATATATGAGTAGATACATTCTAGAAAGACACTAGTTATATATGAATAGATACATTCTAGAAAGATACTAGTTATATATGAGTACATACATTCTAGAAAGACACTAGTTATATATGAGTAGATACATTCTAGAAAGACACTAGTTATATATGAGTAGATACATTCTAGAAAGATACTAGTTATATATGAGTACATACATTCTAGAAAGACACTAGTTATATATGAGTAGATACATTCTTGAAAGACACTAGTTATATATGAGTAGACACATTCTAGAAAGACACTAGTTATATATGAGTACATACATTCTAGAAAGACACTAGTTATATATGAGTACATACATTCTAGGAAGACACTAGTTATATATGAGTATATACATTCTAGAAAGACACTAGTACTATATGAGTAGATACCTTCTAGAAAGAAACTAGTTATATATGAGTAGATACATTCAAGAAAGACACTAGTTTCATGAGTAGATACATTCTAGAAAGACACTAGTTATATATAAGTAGATACATTCTAGAAAGACACTAGTTATATATGAGTAGAACATTCTAGAAAGATACTAGTTATATATGAGTTGATGTATTCTAGAAAGACACTAGTTATATATGAGTAGATTCATTCTAGAAAGACACTAGTTATATATGAGTAGATACATTCTAGAAAGACACTAGTTTTATATGAGTACATACATTCTAGAAAGACACTAGTTATATATGAATAGATACATTCTAGAAAGAAACTAGTTATATATGAGTAGATACATTCTAGAAAGACACTAGTTATATATGAGTAGATACATTCTAGAAAGACACTAGTTGTATATGAATAGATACATTCTAGAAAGACACTAGTTATATATGAATAGATACATTCTAGAAAGGCACTAGTTATATATGAGTAGATACATTCTAGAAAGACACTAGTTATATATGAGTAGATAAATTCTAGAAAGACACTAGTTATATATGAGTAGATACATTCTAGATAGACACTAGTTATATATGAGTAGATACATTCTAGAAAGGCACTAGTTGTATATGAGTTGATACATTCTAGAAAGACACTACTTATATATGAGTAGATTCATTCTAGAAAGACACTAGTTATATATGAGTAGATTCATTCTAGAAAGACACTAGTTATATATGAGTAGATTCATTCTAGAAAGACACTGGTTATATATGAGTAGATACATTCAAGAAAGACACTAGTTATATATGAGTAGATACATTCTAGAAAGACACTAGTTATATATGAGTAGATACATTCTAGAAAGACACTAGTTATATATGAGTAGATACATTCTAGAAAGACACTAGTTATATATGAGTAGATACATTCTAGAAAGACACTAGTTATATATGAGTAGATACATTCTAGAAAGACACTAGTTACATATGAGTAGATACATTCTAGAAAGACACTAGTTATATATGAGTAGATACATTCTAGAAAGACACTAGTTATATATGAGTAGATACATTCTAGAAAGGCACTAGTTATATATGAGTAGATACATTCCAGAAAGACACTAGTTACATATGAGTAGATACATTCTAGAAAGACACTAGTTATATATGAGTAGATATATTCTAGAAAGACACTAGTTATATATGAGTAGATGCATTCTAGAAAGACACTAGTTATATATTAGTAGATATATTCTAGAAAGACACTAGTTATATATGAGTAGATACATTCTAGAAAGACACTAGTTATATATAAGTAGATACAATCTAGAAAGACACTAGTTTCATGAGTAGATACATTTTAGAAAGACACTAGTTATATATGAGTAGATACATTCTAGAAAGACACTAGTTATATATGAGTAGATACATTCTTGAAAGAAACTAGTTATATATGAGTAGATACATTCTAGAAAGACACTAGTTATATATGTGTATATACATTCTAGAAAGACACTAAAAATATATGATTAGACACATTCTAGAATTACACTAGTGATATATGAGTAGATACATTCTTGAAAGATACTAGTTATATATGAGTAGATACATTCTTGAAAGACACTAGTTATATATGAGTAGATACATTCTAGAAAGGGACTAGTTATATATGAGTAGATACATTCTCGAAAGATACTAGTTATATATGAGTACATACATTCTAGAAAGACACTACTTATATATGAGTAGATACATTCTTGAAAGACACTAGTTATATATGAGTAGACACATTCTAGAAAGACACTAGTTATATATGAGTACATACATTCTAGGAAGACACTAGTTATATATGAGTATATACATTCTTGAAAGACACTAGTTATATATGAGTAGATACATTCTAGAAAGACACTAGTTATATATGAGTAGATACATTCTAGAAAGACACTAGTTATATATGAGTAGATACATTCCAGAAAGACACTAGTAATATATGAGTAGATACATTCTAGAAAGACACTAGTTATATATGAGTAGATACATTCTAGAAAGATACTAGTTATATATGTGTACATACATTCTAGAAAGACACTAGTTATATATGAGTAGATACATTCTAAAAAGACACTAGTTATATATGAGAAGATACATTCTAGAAAGACACTAGTTATATATGAGTAGATACATTCTAGAAAGACACTAGTTATATATGAGTAGATACATTCTAAAAAGACACTAGTTATATATGAGTAGATACATTCTAGAAAGACACTAGTTATATATGAGTAGATACATTTTAGAAAGACACTACTTATATATGAATAGATACATTCTAGAAAAACACTATTTATATATGAGTAGAGACATTAGTTTCATGAGTAGATACATTCTAAAAAGACACTAGTTATATATGAGTAGATACATTCTAGAAAGGCACTAGTCATATATGAGTAGATGCATTCTAGAAAGACACTAGTTTTCTATATATATCTAAGTAGATAAATTCTAGAAAGACACTAGTTATATATATGAGTAGATACATTCTAGAAAGGCACTAGTTATATATGAGTAGATACATTCTAGAAAGACACTAGTTATATATGGGTATATACTATAGATACATTCTAGAAAGATACTGGTTGTATATGGATAGATACATTCTAGAAAGACACTAGTTATATATGAGTACATACATTCTAGAAAGACACTGGTTATATATGGGTAGATACATTCTAGAAAGATACTAGTTTCATGAGTAGATACATTTTAGAAAGACACTAGTTATATATGAGTAGATACATTCTTGAAAGACACTAGTTTCATGAGTAGATACATTCTAGAAAGACACTAGTTATATATGAGTAGATACATTCTTGAAAGAAACTAGTTATATATGAGTAGATACATTCTAAAAAGAAACTAGTTATATATGAGTGGATACATTCTAGAAAGACACTAGTTATATATGTGTATATACATTCTAGAAAGACACTAATAATATATGAATAGATACATTCTAGAATTACACTAGTGATATATGAGTAGATACATTCTTGAAAGATACTAGTTATATATGAGTAGATACATTCTAGAAAGACACTAGTTATATATGAGTAGATACATTCTTGAAAGACACTAGTTATATATGAGTAGATACATTCTACAAAGACACTAGATTCATGAGTAGATACATTCTAGAAAGACACTAGTTATATATGAGTAGATACATTCTTGAAAGAAACTAGTTATATATGAGTAGATACATTCTAGAAAGACACTAGTTATATATGTGTATATACATTCTTGAAAGACACTAATAATATATGAATAGATACATTCTAGAATTACACTAGTGATATATGAGAAGATACATTCTAGAAAGATACTAGTTATATATGAGTAGATACATTCTAGAAAGACACTAGTTATATATGAGTAGATACATTCTTGAAAGACACTAGTTATATATGAGTAGATACATTCTAAAAAGACACTAGTTATATATGAGTAGATACATTCTTGAAAGACACTAGTTATATATGAGTAGATACATTCTAGAAAGACACTAGTTATATATGAGTAGATACATTCTAGAAAGATACTAGTTATATATGAGTACATACATTCTAGAAAGACACTAGTTATATATGAGTAGATACATTCTTGAAAGACACTAGTTATATATGAGTAGACACATTCTAGAAAGACACTAGTTATATATGAGTACATACATTCTAGAAAGACACTAGTTATATATGAGTACATACATTCTAGGAAGACACTAGTTATATATGAGTATATACATTCTAGAAAGACACTAGTTATATATGAGTAGATACATTCTAGAAAGACACTAGTTATATATGAGTAGATACATTCTAGAAAGACACTAGTTATATATGAGTAGATACATTCTAGAAAGACACTAGTTATATATGAGTAGATACATTCTAGAAAGACACTAGTTATATATGAATAGATACATTCTAGAAAGATACTAGTTATATATGAGTACATACATTCTAGAAAGACACTAGTTATATATGAGTAGATACATTCTAAAAAGACACTAGTTATATATGAGAAGATACATTCTAGAAAGACACTAGTTATATATGAGTAGATACATTCTAGAAAGACACTAGTTATATATGAGTAGATACATTCTAAAAAGACACTAGTTATATATGAGTAGATACATTCTAGAAAGACACTAGTTATATATGAGTAGATACATTTTAGAAAGACACTACTTATATATGAATAGATACATTCTAGAAAAACACTAGTTATATATGAGTAGAGACATTAGTTTCATGAGTAGATACATTCTAAAAAGACACTAGTTATATATGAGTAGATACATTCTAGAAAGGCACTAGTCATATATGAGTAGATGCATTCTAGAAAGACACTAGTTTTCTATATATATCTAAGTAGATAAATTCTAGAAAGACACTAGTTATATATATATGAGTAGATACATTCTAGAAAGGCACTAGTTATATATGAGTAGATACATTCTAGAAAGACACTAGTTATATATGGGTATATACTATAGATACATTCTAGAAAGATACTGGTTATATATGGATAGATACATTCTAGAAAGACACTAGTTATATATGAGTAGATACATTCCAGAAAGACACTGGTTATATATGGGTAGATACATTCTAGAAAGATACTGGTTATATATGGGTAGATACATTCTAGAAATATACTGGTTATATATGGGTAGATACAGTGTAGAAAGATACTAGTTATATATGAGTAGATAATTCTTGAAAGGCACTAGTTATATATGAGTCGATACATTCTAGAAAGACACTACTTATATATGAATAGATACATTCTAGAAAAACACTAGTTAATTATAAGTAGAGACATTTTAGAAAGATACTGGTTTCTCTATATTACTTTGTACATTGTCAACATTTCCGTGTCTTAGTGTTAAACCTACATATGTCTTTTTTGTGACCAGTCGAAGCTATGTGTTTCAACAGGCATGGCTAGTTTGTTAATGGCAGTTATTTTGATTTTGTCTGTAAGTTCAGTTTTATTTATCTTCCTGATCTTCACTGACAATTTTTTCTCTCATTTTGGCATCATTTACTTCTATGCTGACCTATTTTTATTTTTCATGGTTTTCTATGTTATTGATGTCTGTATATTTATCCAGTTGTATAGTTTCAATTTGGATCGTCTTCCCAGATTTGATGGAGCGCTTAGCACATTTTTCTCGTACAAAGAACAAAGAAAATAAATAAGTGGCTTATTAAAAGATATGCCATCATTATTATTAATGATCTTCTTTTCTGTTTCCATAGAAAACTATCAGTCATTAAATTATGGTTATGTAAATAAGATCTGTCTTAATGAACTGTTGGAATATGCTGGAATTAAAGTTGAATCACTAGTTTTAAGGGTTTTAAAATATCTTTTACAGAATAATAAGGGTCTTTGTTTTACAAAAAAAAAATTGTGCAAATGGAATAGAAGTTATAAATATATAGTAACATACTAGGGATCATAGGTCGGTGGCGATAAATTTAATTAATGTGCAGCGTGACAAGACTTAGTTATACCTAATGATTTATCTGCTTTATCAATTTTGCATATGGTTTATATAGTACTGAGATGATATTCAGTAATAAAATTAGCAGTGGATAGGTAAGTGCCATATAGAAAGATGTAATCAGTCTGAGTTTCAATATTGTACTAAATTAGCGGCCATTAAATTGAGGTTATACAAATGAAAACTGCTGACATATGTTGGAATTAAACGAAGCACCAGTTGTAAAGGTTTCTAAGTGTTCTTTTACAGATTAATAAAAAAAATTGTACAAATTGAAGAGAAGTTATAAATTGATGTAGTGTTTCATATTAGGGACCATACATTGGTGGCGATAAAATTAGCTAATGTGCAGGGTGACATTTTGCAGCTACCACTCTCCATTTTGCATGTGGTTTATAATGTTCAGGCCAGCTCGGGTTACGTCATAAATTGTTAATGATGTATGACTTGTTTAGAAAATAGACCAATAATATCTTGGATAAATTGTATGATGTGTAAGGAATGTGTAACAACTCACCTGCCAAATTGATTGCCCCTTAACATGTTTATGTGTTGTGTCAATATTAATTTATCTTCACATAATAATCAGACAATATATATATTGTGCAGTTGTACTTCCCTGTTAAATGAGCATTGGATAAGCTTACCTAATATTTCTGAGCTGACACTATCCATTTTCTGCATCGATTATTAAGTGCAGACTTAGAAGTATGAAGAAATTTAATTAGAAGTGGAGCACAAGTTGTTCACGGGAGAAACTTTGAAAAGTTTTATGAGCTCCACAAAATATGTTCTTACGAAGTGCTGAAATATGGATTTAAACTTGCGACCTCTATTTTTTGGACTTTGTAACAGTTGTTATTTTTTTTAGTTTTTTTTACACAGAGGTCAATATATTTTTTCAAGTTGAAAAAAGTTTAAATCAATTTCTTTTTGGAGGGAGTGACATTTCCATACTTATGTTTAACCTATGTGTTTTTTCGTTTCATATTTGTTTGCATATCTGCTTACAATTTATTTACGTTTATGACGTCACTGAACCATTGATCTTTGAAACCAGAAAATAACACAAGTATCTATTTTAAACTTTTCGAAAATTTTCGAACAGACTTTTTTCTATTCTATATAAACATTATTCTAATACAATTCTTAAATAATATTTTCAACCTTTTCAAGTTGACTAAGTTTTATATTTTGCAGAAACTATTTGGAGCAACATTTTCTTAATTCAAAGGTTAGCATACCATCTGATAAGAAGAAATACCCATTTTGAAACTTTCGAACTTATAGGACTTGCCTTTTTTAGATGAAAAAAAAACACTAATATATTGTGCTTAAAAGGGAATGTGTATTATATTTTATTTATAAGTGATAGTTTCGAGAGGGAGTAAGAGATTGGTAGACGACATTGTTTCCGCATGTTCATAATAAAAAAAACAAGAGAGCAGGGAGAGAATTTTAAATGGTTTTATGAACTAATTTTTCTTTTCTTTGTGGTTAAGTCATAATTAAAAGGGAGGTATGAATAATAATACAAAAAATTGTTTAAAAAAATAAAACATGGAATAAATAAAACATGGGAAAATAAAACATAGAATAATTAAATAAACACAAATTAAAAACATATAAAACATAAAATACTGTAAAACAAGAAGAAACAATATTGCAAGTGAGAATGAAAAAATGACTAGAAATTTTAAAGGCTTCGATTATTATAAGCCATGCATAAACAATATGGTTACAATTGATTGTGACAGGTTGATTATATCGGTTTTAGCTTTCTTATACTTGTTGAGGGAGAATTAGAGCTAAATGCTGTTAACTTTTTTTTAAATTACATTTTCACCCCAAACAAGTCACATTGCCACTTTGGTGTAGGGGTTTACTATCAGGGGCAACAACTACTGGGGTACTATGTTGAGATTTGAGCAGTAAGATGTTGGTTCGCGTTACACTTGAACTACTGCATGTCAGTACAGTTGAGGAAGCAGTGGTCTGGAATGGAATTCCAGAGTTTAGCGTTTCTAGGGAAGAAACTACTGAAGTAGAAAGATCTTTTACATCTAGGGATCTCTACTGTGTAGGGGTGGGATTTAGCTGTCAGCCGCGTTTGTCGAGGGTGTCTACGTCGTGGTGGCACAAGTGTCTGCAGTTCGCCAGAGCATTCACCATTAAAATACTTGTAGAACAGGCAGAGGGATGCACCATTACGTCGATGGGACAGAGGCTGAAGCTTAGATGCCAGTTCAGGTTCTATCAGATTTGCGACTCTCTTTAGAACCTTGTCTAGGAGCGAGAGACTAGTAGCAGATGACCCAGCCCAAATGTAACAGCAATACTCCATACATGGGCGAATGGTGGCCTTGTAGAGGCACAGGATACTTTCGGGTGTTAGTAGCTTTCTAGAACGGTAGAGAGAGCCTACCTTCTTCGCAGCGGCCCTGGCAATGCTTTCAATGTAATTGTTTCAACTCATGTTTCCTGTGAACGTTAGGCCAAGCAGTTTGAAAGATGCACTCTCAGATAAAGAGTCACTGGCCATTGCTATTGGTGGCAGAGAAGGTTTCTTGTAATTATTAAAGGAAACCAGTTTAGTGTTGGCGGCAGTGAACGTGACCATCCATTTTTGTCCCCATTTAACTACAGATTGGGGGTCATCCTCTAGTGTTTCTACCATTTCTTTAGATATATGTTCATTTGTTTTCCTGTCATGCCTGTTATAGAGTGTGATGTCATCAGCATATATACCCATCTCAGAGGCAATTTTGTCGGGGAGGTCATTAATTAATATTAGGAACAGTAGATGTCCAAGGATAGATCCTTGGGGCACCCCCGCGTTTATATTCACGTAACACTTTAGTAAATAAACGATACTGTAAAATAGTGTTGTTGGCGTTTAAAAAATATAATATTCAAATTTATAATTGATATTTTAAAAAAGTGCAATCCTATTCATTTAAAAATAGGGGGATGATTTTTTTATATTTTCAATTTTTGAATCGGGAAAGGGTGTTTTTTTTTATTCATCACTTTTATATTTGTTCCGTTTCATTAAAAAAAACTATACTCATTGATATTAACGTTATTATTTAGAAAGTCATTTAATAAACAAAAGATATTGTAAAATATTGTTGTTGGCGTTCTTAAATTTTAATATTCAAATTTATAATTGATATTTTAAAAAGTGCCATCCTATTTATTTTTTGTTATATATAAAAATGGAAGGATTAATTTGTACAAATTTGCATTTTAGATTCAGGAAAGGGGGATTTGTTTTATCCAATTCATATTTGGTCCGTTTCATTTTAAAAAAAAGTCTCCACTCATTGATATTAACGTTATTATTAAGAAAGCCATTCTTAATATAAGGGAAAGGAATCCTTTCTTACTTGTACTTTCAATTTAAAATTTATTAAACAAAAGGGGAGTTTTGTAATATTAACGAAAAACGAAAACTTAAAAAAACATATAACAAATAAATGTTACCAAACGAAATATAAGTTATTTTTTACCAACTTTGATAAGTTCTTTTTTATATTCAAACTTATTTTGAAGTGTTTATTAAGTTTGAAAAATACTGCTGAATATTACGTAGGAAAAAGAAGAATTGGCTGGATTGTCAAATACTCGCGGAAATAAATCTAATATATATCACGTGACACTTTTTGAAAAATTTTATTACGCCCAACTATATTTATACATTATCTTTCGTTTACTAAATTGTTAAGTGAAATTATGAAATAGTTAACAACACATGGGCCCCAACCCCCACCACAAAAGCGTAAGAGTGAAAAGTCGATATGATCCCCCCTGTACCAGCATCACGAAAATTGGAAACTGCGAATAATTACATGTCTCATTAACTAATAACTGACCATGAAGTAAATCTCGATTGTACGTTAAACTTATACAAGAAAGTAAAATATTATTTTTTTTTTAGTTCCTTTTTTGCGGATATTTTTTGATGCAATTAAAACGTAACAATAAAACACAGTATTTTTTAATTTGTAGAGTGAAATATATTTTCTACATTGTTTCTTCTAAATGGGTGCTTATTTTAGGTAAACTTTATAAAAGTTGATGGCCAATAAATGGGTGCTTATTTTATGTAAACTTTATAAAAGAAACTGACCCCCATTCAAATAGCAAACAGGATTCCCTAGCGACATAATAGCTAAGACAGACAATAAACAGACAAAAAAAATGTTAAAACAATTAAATATAAAAAAATCAGTTTTTGTGTTCAGTTGTTTTACAATTTGACCAACTTCGAAATAAATTAATGTCATTATGGTAAACATTATTATTTTCTTAGAAATAACATGAGTTTCATTATTTTTTTCATTATTTTTTTTTTACTAAAATAAGCATATTTACAAAAATCGAAAAATTTGATTGGATAATATATTTATGGTTTTTTTAACTGATTTTTTTTTTATTCCCGTCTGTTTTAAAACATGGCGGAATCAATAAAATTATTTAAATTTTTAAGATTATTTTTAAAAGTTTATGAATGATATTTTTTAAAAGCATAAAAAGAAGAAAAAAACTAACCTTTCATTCCAGGAATTCAATGCAAAAAAAAAAGAATCGGGATGAATTCGTTTTTTTTCTTTTGTGTTCAAAACAGAAACTCTGTTTTGTTTATTGTGATTTCTTTAGTAAATTGATACAACTTTTGTTTTGTGTGTCCAATTCATTAAGAAATAAAATATATGAAAATATAAAAGAATCAAAATTAAAAGATGGAAAACACGATTTAAACGTGAAATTATTTAAAAAGAAAATCAACGGCGAATGAACAAGTTCAGGTCATTGTTACACGGTGTAATCATTATTTCGTTCCTCGTGTAAAAATATTCATTCGTGAAATGTGTCGAATCGTTTTCATATCAAATTTATATTATCTTTGTCCATTCTTAATACCAAAAACAAATTAAAATATTAAAAAAATAATTTTAAAATATAATTTAAACGTGAAATTATTTAAAAAGAAAATATACTTAAAAAATACAATGAACATAGCTCACTATAACACGAAGCAATCATTATTTCGTTTCTCTTGTAAACAATGTGTTTCTATCAACTTTAGATTATATTTGTCAATAATGTTAATTTTTGTTTTATGTGTCAAATTCATTAAATAGATGAAGGCGGCTGTACAGTTAAAAAGGTTATATTGTACATATCCGTTTTGGGCTGAAGATTTCCCGAAAAAAAAAAAACTCACATAATTTGATCAAGTAGTTTCTTTTTTTTTTTTACAGCGGAAAAAACACTTTTTATGACAGCACGTTTACGGTAGCTACCTTGTAATTTTTTCAACACGCTATGGGGAGATAACTCCATTTGAAGTGCCGATACTCCCTCCTCATCTTTAGCTTTTCTTCCTAAAAATCGAACCTTTTGCTCGGCATCATAACAAATTGTTTTTGTGCTCTCCTAGTCTCACACAAAAACACGCGTTCACATTTCAAGCTATATTACTTGCTATGCGCACACAAACATACGCGCCCACGTCCACACACGTACATATATTCACGTTCACCTACAAACACTCACATTCACGTGTATACACAAACACGCTAACGCACACACATGTAGTCACATGATGATTGCAACGTCTTGTCAGACGAGTGCCACTCCCTCAGACATTTAAAATCCATGAGCCCAAATGCCTGAGGGAGTAACTATACAAAGATGATGTTACAGAGTCTTAGCTTTGTACGACAGCTAAGTCTCTCTCTCGGTTCAAAATGTTGAGATCCAGTAACAAGCAAGAGCAAGATAGCCAGCAACAAATAAAACTGCAGACCAGCTTAATGCGGGTACTGGTCTTCCGCTTTATGGTTTTTTAAATCAGAGATTTGCTTCTCCTAGAAAGGTTGCCTTCACCACGACTTATGGGAGCTCTCTCTACCCCCAATACACAGATACACACACACACAAATATACACGGTGCTAGTTGGTCGTTGACCCAGAAAAAGAGTTCATTCGCGCTTTGGAAGGTCTTGTTTTTAATCCTTCAGGGAGACTAGCCGCCCTCCTCATCAAACAAGTTTGGTGGGGGAACCAGTTTATTCGCCGGTGACCCAACCATGAAGCAGGTAGTACTGGGTTACATGGTACCAGTAGCATATGACATGACCTGACACATACACGCTAATGTACGCACATACACGCACACATGGACAACGTCACTTCTCCTTTCAAAGGAAATCCATACATGCGCAAAAGACCACCTATAAAAGAAAGAGCAATACGCAGCTTCTTCCTTTTAGGACCAGCTTTTGAGCTGTGCGGTCGACAGACCGACAGCGTGTCTTTTCGGCATGCGCACGCCTCACACCACTTACTACTATGTGGGACAAAAAGCTAACAGACCGTACGTACACTTTATATGCTTTCTCTCTCCATGACCTGGATTGACTTTTTCTCATTCTGTCTCCATAAACTGGATTGACATTCTCACTCTTTCTCTCTCTATATATACAACTTGTCCCTGAGAATACCTTCGCATAGTTGACTGCTAACATGGTGTACAGCTTAACCCTCTATCCTATGTCTTCGCTGGACTATCATTCTCATTTCTACTTCATTACTCACTTCTTTTCCCATGCGTGAACAAACGATAGCGAGATGAACACACATTTTCTTTTCTTTCTACACCACCAGTCCCGCAACAAACGATGGTTACACCCGCGCAGACATGAACATGTGTTATACTTAAAAACATTCATTCTATCTACAAACGATGGTGACCCCGTATTTAAAAATGAAATGGATGCGGTTGAACGAAACACTCATACACACATTCATTCTCTCTCTACGACAATACACTTTCCTTCTCACCAGCTAACAACGAGAGACGCACGCCAAATTTTAGACCTTCCTCTTCACCAGTTAACAGCGAGAGACGCACGCCAAACTAAATACGTGTTGTACCATTTTCTTTCATTTGTTTCTTAACAGCATAAATCCTAGTTCGTTCAATTCAATTTAACACGTACTTCGTCTCTTTCTCAATTAAATTCATTAGTCCTAATTTTCACCACCACAACAAACTGGCGCCGACTGACGCGAAACGAACAAGCATGGCGACCCTACCTTTGGAAATTAATTCTTTTGAGCGAGACGCGCATTTTATTTGATAAAGAAAAAAATAACTTTTCAACAAAGAAAAACAAGTGAACCACTACCGACAGGAATAACTACTACAAACAACAATGATGAAACCCCTCGTCAGACTCGGCAGAAAAATAAACTTGGAGCTGTCGACTTCATAGCAAATTTAAAGAAAAATTCGAGCTCGACAAACATTTTTCAGTTTCCTGACATTATCCTGCAACAAACGCAAGGAGTAAAATCACATAGGCCTCTCCCGCACAGCAGACGCAACAACAAAGAAACAATTACAGGACATCCCTATTAACACATAGGAAGAAGTTGAATCAACAATACGAGTTGAGATGCACCACACATGCTGATAAACTCACAATTTAGAAGTTTTGTTGACAGCCGGCAACCACACCTTGTTCAAAAAGAACGAATGCACAACTAGCGCCCGTCCAAATAATGCACACATTACCGTAGACTCACTTGCGAAGATACCGTCAACTTGACACATGACGTAAATAATGAAACAAAATATTTTCCTTTCAAATGAACAATTCACTTCTCCATCCAAGCAACTCGTTGCACATGTCAGCACACAAGAACACAACCAAATAAATATCAACCTAAAAAAGAGTAAACGCTTTTCCACACGTAAGTAAATACTTTTTTTTATGAACACACTCCGTTTTTGGCAATCCGTTTTTGACGTTTTTTTTTTTCAAACAACCACACCAACAGCAAAAATAAGGACGAAAAATCAATTGCCAAAAACATTACTTACATATATATATATATATATATATATATATATATATATATATATATATATATATATATATATATATACACTGCATATATTTTTTTCCTAGGAAGGGGAGTATTCCGCAAGCCTTTTCTAGTCACACACAAAAACACGCGTTCACATTTCAAGCTATATTACTTGTCATATACATACGCACACACACACATATGCGTCCACGCCCACAAACGTACATATATTCAGGTGTGCGTACATACACTCACATTCACGTGTATACCCACACACGCTAACGCACACACATGTAGTCACATACACGCTAACGTACGCACATACACGCACGCATGGACAACGTCACTTCTCCTTTCAAAGGAAATCCACACATGCGCAAAAGACCACCGGAAACACCCATAAAAGAAAGAGCAATACGCAGCTTCTTCCTTTTAGGACCAGCTTTCGAGCTGTGCGGTCTACAAACAGACAGCATGCCTTTTTGGCATGCGCGTGCCTTACACCACTTACTACTATGTGGGACAAAAAGCTAACAGACCGCATGTACACTTTACATGCTTTCTCTCGCCATGGCCTGGATTGACTTTTTCTCATTCTGTCTCCATTAACTGGATTGACATTCTGACTATATATATATATCAGTCCCGCAACAAATGATGGTTACACCCGCACGGACATAAACATGTTTTATATCTAAAACATTCATTCTTTCAACAGCAAATAAACGACGTTTATCTTATCCATCAATTGAGTTTTTGTTTCCTTCATACCATTAGTTTCATTATTTTCTTTTGTAACGGGATTAAGATTATTGTATCCTTGTCCTCTACAAATTTAAACTTTTTCGATATTTTCATTCTTAATGTCTTGATTAAACTTAGTACCCAAAAGAGAAGATCCTAACTTACCCTATATATGCTTCCGGGTTGTATTAGCTCACACTACTGCATCTATATTTACTCTCTATCGCTCCCACAACAGCGGAGTTACTATCTTTAAAAGCATATCTGAGAAACTTGACCAAGTCCTATCTGCTTATCCTTCAGCTAACATTCACGTATGTGGAGACTTGAATGTTCACAACATCGAATGGTTGACCTACTCAAACAAGACCGATGATGAGGAGAGATTCTGTCATAATTTCTCTATTGCTTATGACCTCACTCAGATTGTTCACGAACCCACCCGTGTGCCCAACAATGACGGCCAGTATGCAAGTCTACTAGAGCCTTTTCTCACAACTTGCCCTGAACTATGTTCAGTTTCTGTTGTCTTCTCTTGGATCTTCCGACCACTCTGTTATATCAATTAAGATAAAAATGAAATGTAATAAGTCCCCAGACGTACCTCTCCATCGTACAGTATATCGATACACTAAGGCTGACTGAGTATGCTTCCGTACATTTATATCTGATCTACCTCTGCGTTCCATGTTTAAAAAGGATGTGTCCTCTATAGTATGAGACCTAATGGAATGGTTAATTGTAAGTATAGACCGTTTCATACACTCGAAAACGTTCCAGCAAAAACCTAACAGCCAGCCATGGTTCTCTCCAGAATGTGCTGCTACTATTGCGCACAGAAATCACTTTTTCCACTGCTTCCAACGTAATAGATGTATGGAAACTAAAGCCGCTTTCAGGACTGCCAGCAACCATTGTAAGAAAGTAATAGTAATAAAGTATGCAAGAGAGTTGTATGCTCAGTTCGTCAAATCCAAAGTAGCTTAGCAGCGACTTGATTCACACCAGTTTTGGCAAATAGAAAACAGAATCCTGAACAGAAGCGTGTGATCTATCCCCACTATCATCAATGGACCTGAGGTAATCTTGTCAGCATCAGCCAAAGCCAAACTCTTTGCCAAAACTTTGCAGCTAATTCTACCCTTTGCGACCAAGACCGCCAACCCCCAATATGTCCTCCTGTATTAGAAAATGCGCTATGTGATATACGTATATCTGTACGTGATGTTGCCAAGCTAATAAAAAACATTGATTCCAGTAAAGCAACAGGCACTGACGGTATTCCAATTACACTACTCAAAAAACTTCAACCAGAAGTAGCGCCTATACTTACAAAACTGTTTAAACGTTGTCTTAAGGAGAATAGCCTCCCATCATCCAGGAAAATCTTATCAGTATACCCTGTATTTAAGAATTCAGGTGATCGCTCATGCCCCTCCTCAGTACAGGCCAATAAATCTCCTTTGCGTCATTAGTAAGTTGCTGGAATATGTGTTAAATACAGAAGTAATCAACCATCTCAACAAAAATAACCTAAGTGACATGGTTTCCGTTCTGCTAGATCTACAACAGATGTGCTTACAGTTATATCTCATAGGATTAGCAAATCTCTCAACGGAGGCAACCTTTCTAGAGAAATTGCTCTTGACATATCTAAGGCCTTTGATAGGGTATGGCATAAAGGTTTACTTCACAAGATCTCTAGCTATGGTATAGCTGGAAATGTCTTCTCAATTATTAAATATTTTCTTTCTGATAGGTTCATAAGAGTAGTAGTTGATGGGCAAAATCAGAAGCTCACAGTATTAATGCCAGTGTCCCTCAGGGGTTCATCCTGAGCCCAACTCTTTTCCTGCTCCACATTAATGATCTTCCAAATCACATCCTTACATCATTCGTAGACATTTATGCTGATGACACTACCATTTATGGTAGCACATCTAAGATAGTAAACGACCAAGTTCTCTCTCATTCTCTATCCTCTGATCTTGAGCACGTGGTACAATGGGGAAAGGAGTGTCTGATTACTTTTAATTCACCTAAAACCAAGCTTCTCTCTTTACATCATCAATATTCTGATCCACATCTGGCATCAATTGAAATGAATGGCTCTCGTCTTCAGGAGGCCTCAAGTTTTGACAAGCTTCTGGGCTTAAATGGAACATGTGCATCAAATCTGTTGCCAGGGCCGCTGGAAAAATGGTAAGATCTTTCTATCGATCCAGTAGATACCTCACTGCTGATGCAATTCTCTATCTATATAAGAGACAGGTACGTCCAAGGATGGAATACTGTTGCCACATCTGGACAGGAGCTGCTAGAAATAACTTGTCCTGCCTTGATAGAGTTCAAAATAGACTTCGTAGCCTCGTAAATGTCCTTTTCTCTTCCCTGAAACCGCTATCTCACAGAAGAGATTTTGCGAGCTTGTCTCTGATGTATCGTTATTTTCGTGGAAAATGTTCGACTGAGCTTCAGTCTATGGTCCCCCCTCGCCAAACTTTTACAAGAAACACCCGTCTAGCTGAAAACACTATCACTAATTCCCCCACTCTTTATCTGTGCCTAAACCTATACGTAGATTCCACGAACAAAGCTTCTTTCTTAGAACTGCACGCCTGTGGAATTGTCTTCCGTTTTCCTGCTTTCCGGCTGACTTCAATATGGTTGTCTTCAAGTCTAACATAAATAAGTTCTTGATGAGCCGTTCCACATAAATTAACAAATTTACTGAATTTTCATTGTTATGATTACTATATTGTCCAATTTCTAATGTACACTCTTTAACGCCTATCATTGAGTAGCATCTTAGCCTTGATAATGTGGTGATGCCTGTGTAAAAAAAGTAGACTTCTAACATGTTAACTTTTCCTTCTCAATCTCCTTCTTGTTTGGGCAGTGATTTTTAAAAATATTTTGCCATTGCTTACAACTTTCTGGTAGTTTTTGATATTTTATTTTTGCAAATTCCATTGACCAAATCGATTTTTCCTCTCTACTCCACTGGGTTTCGACAAATGCAGCAGTGTTAGATTTGGCAAAATCAATCGCTGCTTCTCTTAATGCCTTCTTCTTGATTGACTATCTAACATCTTTTGGGAGATATTTATGTACTTGTGATACAATTGAACGTATTTTTTTCTAGTTAGTGATGTATTCTGTTTTAATATTTTTCTCCCCAATTGAGCCCTTTACTTGTTTATATTGTCTTTTCCTCTTGTCTTTGTTTCGTCTAACCGGATTCCAGGACTAGAATTTGACTGATCTGATAGTGTCCAGTTTAGTGCTGTTACTTGCGGCAACATACCTTCCTAGGAAGGTGCCCGGATATTTTCCTATGACCCAATGCCTAGCCATGCTGAGGGAACCTTTTTATCCTGGGCGACATCCTGTCACTTTGTTGATTTAGTTTTATTTTTCATTTTCATTTCAATTTGAATATTTGATCAGGGTTTACTTTAAACTGAAAATTGAAAGTATCCGCATACCAGAGTTCCTGGTAAACCCCTGTACAGTGAGAACGAAGATACACGAGATTGGTGTCTAGTAGGCATTCAATTATCACTTGTTTTATTTTACTTCGTTGGAAGTTTGCAGAAATCAAGGGGCCCACGACCTGGGTCTAACACTTGAAGTCTATATGAGATAGATAATCGCATGTTCGATTTACGTTCTTTATCTCTCAAACACTGAGTTAGGAAAGAAATTGAGAACATAATTTCCTCTCCCTCAATTGACCATTTTCATACGTTGTTGTATATCTTTCATTTTGGTCTCTTGGTCTTACTGGATTCCAGGACAAGAATTTATCTAGTCTGGTGGAGTATCCAGCTTCATACTATTACTTGAGGTAAAATCACTTGGAGAAGGTGCGCCATTCCTTATAAAAGCTAATGTGGGTTAGCCATAGTAAGGAGATCTTATTTGGGCTGTGAATACTATGTGATTTTGAATATTTGGTCAGGGCTTACTTCTATGGATAAAGTATCCTCATGCCAGGTTGTTCTGACAAACCCCTTTACAGAATCACCTTAGACACTCGATGATAGTGTCTAGTAGGCATTCGAGTTGTCTCCAGTGTGAGTTCTCATATGTCTCACTAACGTTGATTTTTTAGAACAAGAATATCCACACACTTTACAAGAATGTGGCTTTTCCCCAGTGTGGGTTCTTATATGTCTAACTAATGTTGATGTTTGAGAACAAGAATATCCACAAACTTCACAAGAATGTGGCTTTTCCCCAGTATGAGTTCTCATATGTCGCAGTAACTTTGATTTTTCAGTAAAAGAATATCCACACACTTCACAAGAATGTGGCTTTTCCCCAGTATGAGTTCTAATATGCCTCACTAAATTTGATTTTTGAGAATAAGAATATCCACAGATTTCACAAGAATGTGGCTTTTCCCCTGTGTGAGTTCTCACATGTTTCACTAATGTCGATTTTTTTAGAACAGGAATATCCACAAACTTCACAAGAATGTGGCTTTTCCCCAGTGTGAGTTCTCATATGTATCACTAAATGTGATTGTTTAAAACAAGAATATCCACACACTTCACAAGAATGTGTTTTTCTCTAATGTGTATATTCATATTTAAATTAAATTGTTCTTGGCGCAAGATTATCACTACCAAGTTATAAAGAATATGACATTTTATCCTGATTTCTCAATTTTTATCTGTAGTTTTTTTTTATTTTAATATGTGTGATGTTCTTTTCACTATTTGCTAAACAATCTGGATAAAAATAACTCTTCACACATATATGTCTAATAATGTTGTGTGCAGACGTTTTTGTTGTCTGCCACATAAGGAAACAATTGTATATAGAATAATGTTTGAGGAGAAGAATGGCCCCTTAATATTCATAAAAACATTCAAGCAGGAACATCTGCAAAAAAATAAAATTTAATATTTTAATATCATTGTTTATTTTAATCGTGCAAACAAAACAAGCAACAGACCTTTATATAACATTTAAAAATCACAGAAGTAATCTCTTAATTTATATTCAGATTGTTTAAATGTTTAATACTATGCATAGTATTTCGTAATAGATAAAGTAATTATGGAATTAATAAAGTAAAATAAACAATAATATAGGAAGAATTATTAGAAACAATAAGCATACAACGACCATAGTATCTACTGAATAAATAAAAATGCTAACAATAGAAATATAAGTTATACTACAAAAAAGTGAATGTAAATATTCAGTCAATTAAAGTTAAAAATACAAATCAATATATAATCTAGTTACTTAGCAATAATGGATAATAATATGATCTTTTAAAATAGTTGTCGGTTTAAGTCATATGTGTTGAAATATAGCTGCTTATTTATAATGTGTTTGATACTAAACTGGATAGGTTCTTAACGTTACATATTTATTAATACTCATAATAATGTAATGCAACAGAATTAAGTTCTTATTTTTTTACTTTTATTTTTAGAAATCAACAGTTTTTACATTGAACAAATTATTTCATCCAACGTTTTTTAATGCATTATTATCATTCCCGTATTTTATTATACAAATGATATAAACAGTTTTAATAATCGATTATCACAATTTTCTTTTTTCATTAACGTCTGATAATACATATTTGTATGCAAGAAAAGACTCTCAAAATCCCTGAACTGGTTACCTTACGTAACATTACAGAATTGATATTTTTAGTAGTTATTTTAATTTTTATTAAAATATTTTTTTATTTTTGAAATTCAACAAATTATTACTAGCATTCAACGAATTGTTTCACCCAACTCTTTTTTTAGCGTATTTTTATTAATCATATATTTTTTACTTTCCTTATGATTTTTATCCTAATTATTTTCATCTTCTGATAATATAAATTTGTAAAATATATTAACGCTCAAAGATTACTATGAATTTAAATATGGCCTGTAAAATAAGCTTATTCGACTCATGTTCTCTGAACTAAACTTCTTTCTTTCTTCTGCATATTAATGTTGTATCTATAACCAGTAGATATTTTAGTGTCTTTTAAACCTTTTTATTTTGCTTTAAAATTACATTTCTTTTTTGAACCAAGAAAAAAGTGAACATTTTCTTCTTTGATGAACTGAAGAAAAGTCGGACGATTTGATTGGTTTATGCAATGAAACATGTGAAAGTGTAAAACATTTTCATTGAGTTTTATAAACCTTTGCAATTTTAAGATATGTTTATTCAATATATACATTATAAATTATTCTGTTTTAGAGAAAATGTGTGCATGCGTGTGTGTGCGAAAATACTAATGTAATATTATCATTGTTATAATGATAGAAATATATTGTATCCTTTAAACGTACAATTTGACAGACAACAACATCCAATTATTCTCTCTTTTAATGCTTGTAAGGCTTCTACTTTTTGAGGCAAAAAAGTTAAAAATCAACGATAAAACATTTGTTCATTCATAATTCACCAATGGGTTAACTAATAAACGTGTTTAATGTTTTATATTTAAATATTAGTATGACAAAATATTTAAATTATTATTAACATATAAAAACATTTAATCTAATTATATTATCTTGATTTTTAACTAAACATTTGATAACAATACAACTACCACATATAGATTGATATTTTCTTTGCTTGGGACAATTATATTTTCTATTTCTTCTCGTGTATTTCTCAATGTGTCAATCCTATTATTCCAAACTAATGAAGAAAAATATTTGTTCATCTCTAATTCAGCTTAACATGTTTTTTAAAACTTAATCGCATGTAAGATCAGCACTTTTAATAATAAATCTATAGAATGTTATTATATTTAGAAAATTCATTCTTTTTTTCTATTTGTTTCAGAATCTTGCCGATATTTAATATGCATTGTCGGTTGTGGTTTATGTAGACAGAGTAGCAGGCACTGTTGGCTGTAGTGAAATTGTCCTTACAACCAGCTTGTTAACGGCTTTAAAGTATGTATCCCTTTACCGTTGAGTGTTCTGAGGGTTGTTACACCTAATGTTTTATCTGCTGCAATCAATTTTGAATATCGTTTTTATAGTGCTGAGATGATATTAAGTAATAAAATTAGCAGATGAAATATTTTAACTTAAACTTCATTAAACTGCTTATATTATTAGGTAATAAAATTAGCAGAGGATAGGTAAGTGCCATATTGAAAGATATGCTAATTCAACGAACCCTGAGTATCCATATTATCATTAATTATCATCTTTACTGTTTGTATATCAAACTTTACCAGGAAATTAAATTGATGTCTGTGTTTAAACTTGAATCACAAATTTTAAGCATTTTAAAAAAGTCTTGTTGTACAGAATAAATAAAAAAATTGTGCAAACTTAAAAGAATTTATAAACTGATACACACAGAGTGACCCAAAAGAAACGGGCCCAAACTCTAACTAGGCTCCGTTTCTTAGTGTTTTGTCCAAATGAAATGAAACTTTGGTCATAACTAGTTTATTATATTCAAAAGATCACATAAAAACACTAGGGTATTTGCCCTTTTTTCTCCGTTTACTGTAAAATGCTCAGAAAAAAAACTTTCCTCTGTTTTTTTTTTAAGTCACCCTGTATTAGGGACCATACGTCGGTTGCAATAAAATTAGCCATTGAGCAGATTTGCGAGGCTTTGTTTTTATTTTTCAGTTACCACTATCCATTTTGCATGTGGTTTATGATGTTCAGGCCAGATTGTATGACGTCATGAAATTGGTTTTGAATTTTAATTTAAAAGAGCTCTTTTACAGAATAATAATAAAAAATTGTAAAAATTGAAAAGAAGTTATAAATTGGTATAATGTTATTGGTTCTGACTTTCTAAGAGTTCTTTTACAGATTAATAAAAAGAATTGTGCAAATGTAAAAGAAGTTATAAATTAATATAATGTTACATGTAAAATATCAGACGTCGTTGACGATAAAGTTAACTAATGTGCAGATTGACAAAGCTTAGTTCTCATTTTCAGCTGCCAATATCCATTTTTCATGTGGTTTATGATGTTCAGACCACATGGTATGACGTCATAAATTTGGTAATGTGTAAGAGTTGTTTGGACAATAGACCAATAGTATCTTGGATAATTTATACTATGTGTGAGGAGTGTGTAATAACTTACCTGCCAACTCGATTGGCCCTTAAAATGTTTATCAATACTAATAGTCTTCAGATAATAATCAGACAATATATATTGTGCAGTTGTACTGCCCTGTTAGGTGAGCATTAGATTAGGTGGGCTTACTTATCATTTCTGAGCTGGCACTATCCATTTTGTGTGTGGTTTATAAAGTGAAGACTTAAGAAGTATAAAGTTATTTAATTAGAACTAAAGCACAAATTGTTTACGATAGAGACTTTATAGAATTTTATGATCTCAAAAGAATATGTTGGATTTAAATTTGCAACCCCAATTTTTAACAGTTGCTTTTTTAAGGTGTTTTTTTACACAATAATTAATATATCTTTTCAAGTTAAAGAAAAGTTTGAAATTATATTTTTTGGAGTCAGTGAACATTTTACGTTTGGAATTTTTTATACCTATGTTTGACATGTTATTTTACAAAAGAGTCACCATTAGTAAGGCCTAGATGTCACTCGAGGATAAGGGTTAATAAGCATATAGTGGTCAATGGAACACTGTCGTCGTTATTGTTAGTGACAATTTGGTAAATTGGATTACTTAAGGGAAACGGCTCGTTAAGACCATATTTACATTGGAATTGAAAATGACCATATTGTAGTCAGCTGGAAAGCAGGCAAATGAAAGAGAGTTCCACAGGTTTGCATTCTAAGAAAGAAACTTTGTTCATGAAATCTATGTTTATGTTTAGGCACAGATAAAGAGTGGGGGAAATTATTGATAGTGTTTTCAGCTAGACGAGTGTTTCTCGTGAAAGTTTGGCGAGAAGGGCCACAGACTGGAGCTCAGACGAGCACTTGCCATGGAAATAATGCAGAGACAGGCTGTGAAGAAGGGGTTGCAGGGAAGAGAAAATGGCATCCCCACTAAGCTACAAAGTCTACTTTTAACTCTGTAAAGGCATGGCACATGAATTGGAATAGATACATCGAGATCAATGCTAAGACTGCGACAAAGAAGTTACTTACACTTGAAAATATCCTATACCTCTACAAAGCTAACATTCGCCCATGTATGGAGTACTGATGTGACATTTGGGCTGGTGCATCTGCTACTAGCCTCTCGCTCCTGGGCAGGATTCAAAAGAGAGTCGCCAACTTGATAGATCCTGAACTTTCATCTTAGCTTCAGCCGCTGTCCCATCAACAAAATATTGCATACAAGTATTTTAATGGTGGATGATCTGACGAACTACACGCTCTTGCACCCTCTTAATGAAAATACCTCCGACAAACCCAATAAGCAGCAAAGTCCCACCCCTACACAGTAGAGATCCTTAGATGTCTGAAAGCCTTCTATTCTAATTGTTTATTTCCCAGAACTGCTAGACTTAAAAATTCTCTTCTGGCTTCCTGCTTCCCCAAGTGTACTGACATGCAGAAGTGTAATGTAAACAAACATTTTGCTGCTAAACTCCCTACATAGTACTCCTGTAACTTAGGTTCCTGATAGTAGCCCATACATCAAAGTGGCAATGTGCCTTGCTTGGTGTTAAAAAATAAACTGGTAAAACAAAACAGGAAAACCAAGTAACAAAGTAAATTTATAATAATATATAATTAAAATAATATAAAAGGTTTTTAAAAAAAAGTAAAAAAAAAAACAATACTGAAAAACTATGCTGGTTTCGATTGTAAACATTAGCCAATTATTTTTTCTATGTTAATTAATCTTAAAAAAGTAAATTTATAATAATTTATAATTATTGGCAGAAAACTACTTCTAAAAGGTTTAAAAAAAAAGTAAAAAAAAAAAATGCTGAAAACTATGCTGGTTTCGATTGTAAACATTTGCCAATAATTTTTTCTATATTAATTTTCTGTTAATTGGTTATGGCCAATAAATGACTGCTCCTTTTATGTAAACTTTATTAAACAAAATTATCCTTATTCTATTATATATAATATTGAATAAAATATAAAAATTCAAACAATTCTCAAGCGAAATATTTAGTAAAATTTTGTAAAAATATTAAAAAAAAACATGTTGTGCTCAGTTGTTTTCTATGTTAATTTTCTGTTAATTGGTTATGGCCAATAAATGACTGCTACTTTTATGTAAACGTTATTAAACAAAATTATCCTTATTCTAAAACCTTAAATATTGAATAAAATATCCAAATTTTACAATTCTCAAGCGAAATATTTAGTAAAAAAAAACATTTTGTGCACAGTTGTCTAGCCATTCGACACACTTTGGATAAACTTATTTTGTTTATGGTAAACGTTATTATTTTCTCATAAATCACGAAAGTAAATAAACACATTTTTTATAAAAATGTAAATATAATATTGAATCATCTATTATTAGGAAGATTAGGAAGGGGTTGGTGTTCATTTAAAGTTTAATTTATAAAACAAAGTCTTAAACATTAACATTTTGTGTTTTTGATCCTATTTTTCGGAAGATTTTGAATGGCTTTTCAGACGTAATGGAAAACAAAAAATACATTTTTCTTTTTTTCTTCTTTATTAGTTTCTGTTAAGTGTTCATTTTATGTAAGCGTAATAATAGAAGCATTTTATGTAAACGTAATAATAGAAGCATTTTATGTAAACGAAATAAAAGAATCCTTTTTCCATAATATTCCAAAACCTAAAACATTTATTTGTTCTATATTTGTTTTGTGACAACTTTTTCGAATCTATGTGTACAGTAAAACAAACGCAAAGAATCCTTATTCCTTTATTCAAAACCTAAAACGTTGAATAAAATATCAAAATTCAAACGGAATTCTCTAGCGACATAATAGGTAAATTATGACAAAGAACTATTTCTAAAAATATATGCATATATATATATATATATATATATATATATATATATATATATATATATATATATATATATATATATATATATTTAAAACCGAAAAACAGAGTTATTGCGTAGGGAAATGTACACAGGCACACAGATACACAGACACGTTCACTTTTATAGATATGTATATAGATAGATAGATAGATAGATAGATAGATAGATAGATAGATAGATAGATAGGTAGATATATATTACATACTGAAAAAACAGCGTTCAGTTGTCTAACAATTAAACCAACTTCGAATCAAATTATTGTGTTTATGGTAAACATTAGGATTTTCACAGAAATCACGTAAATTTTACTTAAACAACCACATTTTTATTCACGAAATCAATATTTTTATTGGATTGCAATAAAATTAAACCTTTTTTACGTTTAATGTTATTTTAAGAATGAATATTTTTTAGGGATATTGCAACAAAAAAAAACTATTTCAGATTATTTTAAAAGTTATTGAATGCATATTTTAAAGCGTAAAAAAATAACTTACCTTTCATATTGGATTGCAATAAAAAAATAAACTTATTTTAATATTTAAGATTATTTTAAAGTTGTTGAATTATATTTTTGTAGAGCGAAAAAAATAAACTTACCTTCCATTCCAGAGATTTAATACGAAAAAAATCGTTTTTTTTTTGTGTCCAACGCAGAAGATTTGTTTGTTATGATTTCTTAATATAATCTTTAGTAAATTGATACAAATTTTATTTTGCGTGTCCAATTCATTAAGCAATTAAATATATGAAAATATAAAAGAATCAAAATTAAAAGACAAAAAACACGATTTAAACGTGAAATTATTATAAGAAGAAAAAAATCAATTGCTAGACCAAAGAACTTATCGTAAAACGGTGTAATCATTATTTTGTTCCTCGTGTAAAAGATTGAACATTTCATTATTATTTGGATTAGTCGAACTACTGTTTACATCCAAGATGAGAACAGTAATCCAAATAATCCAAATATAAAAAATGCAAAACTGAATATTTCACATAAACAATTCAAAAAGGAAGGAATTGAACAAATAGCGAAGTCAATCAAATAACAAAAACTAGATTTGAACCAACAAGAAACAAAACAATAATCACATAAAAAGCTTGTCTTTAAATTGACGTAATAATTATAATGCGAAACATGGTTATTATGAATACATTAATCAGAAACAGGTACTACACTTTTATTTCATAGTTCTCTCTCCCGATTCATAAACGTTTCGTCATGAAAACGTGCCCAGAGCTCGACAGTCAAATAAACTACGTTAAAAATAAAGTTGTGGGAGTTGAAAACTCTCAGCCTTACTCGATTGTCGCCCTTTAACCCAGAAGAGCGACCTAGCTACGTCACTTCCTGTTTCTCATATTTCACCCTCTTTTCTGCTGAACGCTCAACCAGTCAAGATGACAGAAACCGCTCCGGTGGGGCCATGAGCCACCACCGCGTCCTGACTAGCCAGTCAACCGCAAGTAACGTTACCCATCTTTCTATCTCTCTTTCCTGTATATTTATGCAAATAAATTGTATTTGTATCGTTGATATATAACGGTATATTTTCGTTCTGATTATGCGACCTTTCGTCTTTTCAATTCCTCTACCATTAAATGCATCCACCATTATATACAACGGGACGGGATCGTCTATCACGCAGCAGGCCGTCCTGTCCCCAACATCTGGTGACCCCGCCGTGATTTTTTTCAAAATGGTGACTTAACGAACATTCTCATAAAAGCTTGACAATCAACTTTCCAAAAATATTTTTGAAACGTTATGTCGCGAATGTAATATGCCGTTATATCGTTAAATAATCAGCGAAATATACTCAAAAAAGAAAGAAAAAACAAAACAAAAACACAATTCTCCCCCCCCCCAAAAAAGGAGAAAAAACATTTTCGTTGCATTTTCAATGTTATGTCTAAACACACGTGCGTCAATTATCTATTGTACGCCATCTTTTTTTCTTACTTCTGGTGGACAGATAAATGCAAACAAATCATCTAAAATAAATATTTTTTTCGTCGCATAATAATAATAATAATAATAATAATAATAATAATAATAATAATAATAAAAATAATAATAATAATAATAATAATAATAAAAATAATAATAATAATAAAAATAATAATAATAATAATAAAATAATAATAACAATAATAATAAAAATAATAATAATAATAATAAAAATAATAATAATAATAAAAATAATAATAATAACAATAATGATAATAATAATAATAATAATAATGATAATAATAATAAAAAGAGAACAATAAATTTTATCTATATTCACACACATATAAAAAATAGACATTATTATCTTCTTCACATTTTTTAGAACGAAGCGTATCTTTGAACAACGATGTCTGTTAAAATTTTGACGATACCAACGGACTACTATTTTCACAAACATTTCGATTTCTCTCGCAAACGATGCACATTTCTGCTATAATCCAATCGAGAAAATAATTTTAATGACGTCCTGAATATAACGTGCTCCCTGAAATATTCTTAGACGTTCTTTTCGCTTCATTTAACTCAAACTTTTTTATTCTGTTCTCCGTCGTAATTGAAGCAAAATATGACCTCGAGAACCTTAAAGGTCAAATTTTCCTGCTGCCTTCATTCTTAATAATCAGTTTGTTCAACAAAACTATTTTCCGAGGACCAGTTCTTATTTACCTCAGTCGAGAAAATCTTTAACAAAGAGACATGATTACGCACGTGTAACGAGCACCTGAAACGAACAGACGTCACACTATAGCACAGACGTAACTCCAGCGACATGCATCCACTGCTATAACGAACGAAAATTACTTCCTTATTTGAACGAGGTTCCTAACAACTTCAATGGCAATTTCAACGTGTTTTCCACGTATTTTCAACCCCAGAAATCATGTATCAATTTTGCTGTGGCTCACAAAGTCTGACAAACATACCATCACACACGCGTTTTATATATGGATTTTGCTGTGGACGATGAAGTCTGAAAACATTCCGTCACACACGCGTTTTAGCTACGTATCAAAACTTTAAACCTTCTTCACTTTAATGAAATATTTTTTTTGCCATGTGCGAATATAAAAAAAATTATTTCAGCTTTCGATTTCATCATGGAGAACGTTTGGCAACAAGCCCACTGCAAAACTCAAATAGCAACTCTCACGCTATTTCAACTCCAGTTTTCCACAATTATGGAAAGGAAAAAGCGACAACAAGCCTCTCCAGCGTCATGTTACGCGCATCAAGCCTCTCCACGGTATATCAACCCTTTCCAGCAACACCTCACAGGATATCAACCTTTTTTAGCAACAAACGCGACAACCAAAACAAAGATGTTCACCAAACATTGTACACTCCTGGATTTCACAACGATTCACCTCACCTCACCGAAGTTCTCCAGCTAACATGAGTAAGCTGCATCATGCACAATGATACACTCATCCTGGACGTTCAGATTGTACCGATCCACTGAGTACGCTCGAGCACCTGAACAACGTTGACACTGCCCTCTACGGACGGACAAATTTCCTCGCAGACCCACTTGTGACCGTAAGTATGTAGTCGACACATTCGCGACCAACGCGAACCAACTTCAACCCACCGTGCTGACCCTTGCGCATGCTTCCTAGACTCCGTGGCAATACAGTCTATGACTGCAACACTTGCACTCAAACTCATAACGTCATTCCTGTGACCATTCAACAGTTGTACAAGTTTGCACACCTTTTTTCCTGATATACTTTAACGTCGCAACTCTATCTTTACACCCTTCTACTTAATAAATAAAAAAAAATTCTTCCTCGTTCTCTATACAGTGGACACACACGCAAACATATATATGCATGCTTTTCTCCAATTTTCTTTTCTCTAGCTTCCAGCTAATTAGGAAGGGAGTATTGTTGGAGTTGAAAACTCTCAGCCTTACTCGATTGTCACCCTTTAACTCAGAGGAGCGACTTAGCTACGTCACTTCCTGTTCCCCATATTTCTCTCTCTTTTCCACTGAACGCTCGACCAGTCAAGATGTGACAAACACGCTCCGGTGGAGCCATGAGCTACCACCGCATTCCTGACTAGCCAGTCAACCGCAAGTAACGTTACTCATCTTTCAATAAACTCTTATTCTATCACTCTTTCCTGTATATTTATGCAAATAAATTGCATTTATTTCGTTGATATATAACAGTATATTTTCGTCTTCATTATGCGACCTTTTGGTTTTTCCATTTCGCTTGGAATTTGCCTCTCTAATGCCCTTTCTACAAAGGTAACACTTGTTATAATACTCTTTTCATCCTATATTGCATATACACCTTGTGTTTTCTCGGAAGACGAATAGTGGGATGTGTTGGTTGCATTAAATTTTCCTAATCTCTCTCTAAAATGTTTAATAACTGGTATTCAATTGAATTTAATGGCGCTATGAAATATATAAAATACTTTGATTATAGTACGACAGTATTCACAGTCATATAATAATAAAATCATCATCTGGTATAAATAAAACAATAATTTACAGGTCTTGAAATCTTAAATATTAGTTTTTTACAACTGCGAAATGTCTTTTGTTTATATGAAGATTTCATAAAGTATCCGTAATTTTAATCATACAAAAATAAAAGAGGAAAATATTTTTTTAAATAATCATACATAAAAGAAATCAGTTATGTGTGGAAAAATAATTTTATTTTTTAACGTGATTACTCTGAGTAAAAAAGAATAAGTGAAAGAAAAAATTAAAACCAAATTTAAAAAAAGAAGGCAAAAAGTCAAAGTTTTAAAGCAGTCAATGAGGTTACCGTTGGTGAAATTGTAGAATGGATCAACTCTGAATAACAGAATATTATATTCTTTGATGCGTGTTTGTGTACAAAAAGTCAATGAGTTTGACGTTGGTGAAAATTAACGGATCTAATTTGTTGCAGTGAATGGAAACAGAGTCCACATACAGAAGATACAATTTTTCGTTTACTTAACAAGATTTAACAGACAATCTAGAAAGTTCTTTATATCTTCAAAAGTTTTATCCATGGCATTTAATATGATTATTTTACGACATATGAACACATAATGTTGAATGCAGTAATTTTGAAAAACTTTTGATCCTTAAAGTTTTGTCATTTTATTCATGGAGTTCGGTTTCGTTGTTTGTTGTAAGTATATCAGTATAGGGTAATGTTGAATCTGGTATTTTAAAAAGGTTTTGATGCTTCAAGGTCATGATGTCTTCAGAAATTTCACACACATGATCTATGGGGTTTTAAGCTTTTTGGAATTTATATTTGAATGTAATGCGTGTTTCTGACGAAATGTTTTTACAATGTGTTGGTTTCATTGTTTACGTTTCAGCAACCATTTTCCGTTATTTAATGTTGAATTCTTTTCCCATTATTTAATGCTCCATGTTGTTGAAGTAATCAAATATTTGCTATGTTTGTGGTTTTTCTAAAGTGTGACTTCTCATATGTCGCACTAATGAATATTTTTCAGAGCAAGAATATTCACAAATTTTACAAGACTGTCGCTTTTTCCCAGTGTGAGTTCTCATATGTTTCACTAAATTTGATTTATCAGAAAAGGAATATTTACATATTTTACAAGAATATGGCTTTTCTCCAGTGTGAGTTCTCATATGTCGCATTAATGCATATTTTTCAGTAAAAGAATATTTACATATTTTACAAGAATGTGGTTTTTCCCCTGTGTGAGTTTTCATATGTTTTACTAAATTTGATTTATCAGAACAAGAATATGTACATATATTACAAGAGTATGGTTTTTCACCAGTGTGAGTTCTCATATGTTGTAATATTTTATAATTTTTAGTACAAGAATATTCACATATTTTGCAAGAATGTGGTTGTTCCATAGTGTGTGTTCTCATATGTCGCACTAGTTTATATTTTTCAGAATAGGAAAATCCGCACACACCACATGAGTGTGGCTTTTCCCCAGTATGAGTTCTAATATGTCTCCGTAAGTCTGATTTTCGATCAGAAGAATATACACAAAATTCACAAGAATATGATTTTTTCTCTGCGTGAGTTCTGATATGTTTCAGTAAATTTGATTTATCAGAACAAGAATATTCACATTTTTGACAAGAAAATGGTTTTTCACCAGTGTGAGTTCTCATATGTTTTAATAATGCATATTTATTAGTACATGAATATTCACATATATTACAAGAATTTATTTTTTCATGAGTTCTTATATGTTTCAATAAATTTGAATTTTCAGAAGATGAATATTCACAAATTTCACAGGAATATAGATCCTCCCCGATGTGAGTTCTCATATGTGTCACTAACGTTGATTTAACAACACAAGTATAATCACATATATTACAAGAAAACATCTTGTCACGAGTAAATATATAACAAAATGATAATCAAGTCAAATTCAGCAATTTCGTTCGTGCAGGAACATCTGCAAATAAAAATGTTTTATTTTATGTATTTTCATACATTAAAAAATATTTTGAATATTATTTGATTTAATTTTTAACCTTTAAATTAATTCTACTCCTAACAATAATAAGAGACGTTCAACACAGAACAAATCTATAAAGGTTTTCGTAAGAATGAGTAATATTATTTGATATAATTTATAAAATCTAAATAAAATGTATTCCTTACAATCATAAACAGAACAAATCTATTCATATTTTGATTAGAGTGAATTACATATTTCTTTATTTTTTATTTATGGAAACTCGTTAACATGCATCTCTCTCTCTCTCTCTCTCTCTCTATATATATATATATATATATATATATATATATATATATATATATGCGTGCGTGTGTGTGTTACATGAAACGGGCTGTCCCCTTTTCATGTGAGTATAAAAATGGAGAATTTAGTTTAAAATGAAAATGAAATAGCAATAGACAAATTCGAACCTCTTCATTTAGTTTAGAAATAGATTACATGTGAGAATTTAAAAATTTAAAACAAACATTTGTTTAGAATATAGATAAAATATGCAAGGAAAGAATGTGAACTCTCAAGTTTGTTATGAAATTTTAAATTGAAAGAATGCAGCTTATAAGATAATGTTTTTAACATATTGGATAAATAGGTTACTGAGAAATAGGAAAAGTTTTGGACACGTATGTCCAGAACACGTGAAGAAGTCACATGTTTTAAAATGTGTATGACGTCACAAAAATAGAAAGTTCTAGGAATAGAGAAAAAACTTGAGAGTTAGTCAGTCAGTGAAGAAACTCGAAGAGAGACAGTCAGGCGTCTAGGAAGCGAGACGTCATTCAAGAAAAAATGTGAGACTTTGAATTCTTGGTGATGGAAACACGGCCGTGTGACAAAATAAACCATCAAGTGTTTTTTTTGTAAAGCTCGTCTTGTCTTATGATTCTTACAAAAAGGTAAAGTCCAATTGTATTATATATTTGTGTTATATGTCTTTACATACACGTCTCAACATCATCATGTCCGAACTGTCTGAACACTATCCCTTCACTCCAAGAGCTTCTTCTCTTTCTTCTTCAACACAATTAAGGAATGAACATTTAATATATAAGAAACTCTCTCTTAACATGAACAATCTCTCTAAGTCTCTTATACAACAAAATTTCTCTCTAGAACTCTTCATAAGACTCTCTCTTTTAATAAAACTCTCTTAATGAAACCCCTATATAACAAAACATGTGTATGTGTGTGCGTGTGACAGGACAGTCCCAGGAAGTGATTGGGCTCCCCAGGGGGAAGTCAAGACTCAAAATGCTGGGGAAGCCGGGCAGATATAGTTTCCTATATTCTTTAATTATCGCCTGTGTGCCCGGGCAACGGCAAAAGGCCTTGCTGAGAGAAAGATTGGATTGTGATTTTCGTTTTTATGAAAATCGGTGACAATATCATTTTTTTGTGTAAATTGTACTCCGAAAATGGAATTATTTAGCATTGAGACTAAGGATGTTTATAGAAGATAAATATTCCCAAATTTCACAAGTAAATATGTAATAAAAAGATAATCAATTCAAATTCAACAATTTCGTTTGTACAGGAACATCTGTGAATAAAAATCAAGAAAATCAATACGTGCAGGAACACGTGCAAATAAAATTTAAAATATATTTTATTTGTATTTTCATTCAGTTTTTAAAATGTTTTGAATATTACTTGATTTATTTTGCAATAATAACAGACGTGCAACACAACCAATTCATAAAGGTTTTTGTAAGAATAAGTAATATTTGCTATAATTCATAAAATCTAAATAATTTTTTTCCTTAAAATCATAAACAGAACAAATCTATACATATATTTTGGTTAGAGTCAATGACATATTTCTTTATTTTTATCCATAGAAACTCGTTAACATGAATCTCTCTCTCTCTCTCTCTCTATATATATATATATATATATATATATATATATATATATATATATATATATACTAGCAAAAGTACCCGCCGTTGACTACAGAAAATGGCCTCTGATTTATGAAAGTATGATAGGTTATGAAAAGCAAAATATGATGAAAGTAATAAACATAGATAAACCCCATATTTTATTATACAATACCTGTTCACACTGAAACTGTATGTTTTTTTTAATCAGAGATGTGCTTCTCCTTGAGGGGTTACCTTCACCACGGCTTACAGGTGCCCTCTCCACCCCTACATAAATATTCACATAATCACATGCATACGTTCATGTGCACACAATAATACATACGCATGTACACACACATGCAAATATACTCATATTGTGTCACACATATACGCATTACATATATTTGCATATACACACGTACACATACATGTAAAATACACACAAAGGATCGTTCCAAAAGTCAAAAATCCTCAATGATCAGGACGACGATGATGGTGATGGATACAATTAAATGAGTTTGAAATGAATAAAAAAATAAAAAAAGAATCCAATACAAACAATTTGTAGAAGAAACAGTCACTCATTAAAGTGTTTGTGCAACTTTACAAATGAATGGACGTCGAAATCATACGAAAACTACAGCCAACAGCTTTTAAATCGGCTGGACTTTTTAAAGAAAAAAATAAAGTGTTTGTTCATAGGACTCACAATTCTGCTGTAGGTCATGATGATGATGATGATGATGATGATGATGATGATGATGATGACAAATTTCACACATTTTTTTTACAAATAAATGGACGTAGGAATTAGACGAAAACAAAATCGAACAGCTCAGTATTAAAAGCGCCTATATATATATATATATATATATATATATATATATATATATATATATATATATATATATATATATATATATATGTAATAATATATAAAAATAAGCGCCTATATAATAATAATAATAATAATAGTAATGATAATAATAATAATAATCATTTATATATATATATATATATATATATATATATATATATATATATATATATATATATATATACACACACATTTCCCGTCATCTTTCAACTTTTTTTCTCTTCTGAAAAACATCAAGAATGGTAAAAGAACTACATTTTCTGATTATTAGCCTGCAAGTGGTTAATTATGTGACGTTGAATTTGTATAGGAAATTGACCCCCCTCTAAAAACGCAATAGGTGAGATAGTAAATAACATTATTTTATTTCGAAAAATATTTCTTATTTCAAAAAACTTAAATGAATTTTTTAATTATTTTTTTTTATTGCAAATATCTTTGTAATCTACCACAGAAATAGAATCTTATTTTGTTGGGTGTGAGAAGAGAACGTATAATGTTTTTTTGTAGGAAATATTTTTTTCTTATAAATGATATAAACTATATTAAAATGAAACGATATTTGTAGTCAACTCTAAACCACATAGTTTTAGATGTTTTTTTTTTTTCTAATCGGATTTTTTAATCCAGTCATACAACTTGCCAGAAATGAAATTGTGGGTATTTTCCAACATACACACACATTATATATATATATATATATATATATATATATATATATATATATATATATATATATATATATATATATTGTCAGAACGTTTACTAAAGGAGGTTCTTATTTAATTACAGATTTTTAGCGATTAATGCTACTCCCCAGATGACAGTATTATGTCTGTCATTTTTTCTCTTATTCTAACATGACTCGACACTAGTTTTGTTTCAAAGAAAATACGCGCTTCAAAATAAGTCAAAACACAAAATACTTATTCATGTAGGTAGAAAAGTATATTTCCTTACATTTGTTAAATATATTTTTTTTTTGCCGGTTTTTGTTTGGGTCTATAATGTAAAATACCCGAAATGGAATAAATAATTGATTTAAATATTTCGAATTTAAAAGAGAAAAAAAAAAAAATTGAAAACACAATCAAAAAGACAAAGTGCAAAAAAAAAAAAAAAAAATTACCTTTCATTCCAGGAAATTCAATACGAAAAAAAAAAACCCAGCAAAAAAACGAAATGACTTTCTGTTCAACAAACGAATAAAATATTGACGCTGGTTTGTTGGGATTTCTTTAGTTAAAAAAAAAAAATGTTTGTGAGTTCAATTCATTAATACATAAAATATATGGAGACATTTAAAAAAAAAATAAATAAATAAACGAAAACTATAATTACTAGATGAAAATCACAATTTAAACACGAAATTATTATTATTATTTTTAAATGACACGTAAAATATTGGCTAAACTCACAACGCTTTAAGGTCACCGTAACACGGTGTAATAATTATTTCGTTCCTCATGTAAAAATGTTCGTTACTTCAGTATGCCGAATTGTTTTCAAGTTTAAATCGTGTTCATGCATGCTTAATGCTAAAAAATTAAAGATTAATACTAACAAAAACGCGTTTATATAAAATCAGATTATCTTTTGATAATATATATATAATAAAATAGACTGAAAAAAAAATAAATAAATAAAACGGTGTAATCATTATTTTATTCCTCGTGTAAACATCTCGTTTCCTTAGTTTCGTGTTAGAAATTGTTTTCTGATCACATAGCTAATTTACACTATTAAACATGTACGTTTTAAAAAATATAACTCAATCCCAAAACTAAAGTATACCGTGAAATGTATTTTGTGAGATTAAACTAGATAAATATTTCAGATTTTAAAAAGTTATTGAAAACGCAATTTTTAAAAAAGTGAAAAAACAAAACAAAAACTTACCCTCCGTTCAGTAAAAAAAAAAAAAAAAAAAAACAACAAAAAACTAAATGATTTCATTTTATTTTGGATTCAACAAACAAATAAAATAATGACGATTGTTTGTTGGGATTTCTTTAGTTAAAAACAATTGTATTGTATAAAATTAACCGAAAAAACGGCGTAACAGTCAACACGGTGTTGTTTCTCGTGTCAAAAATGTCCATTTATTAGTTAAATATGCCGAATTGTTGTCCTACGGAGTTTATATATTTGGTAACAATTATTTGTTTTTAATAATTTTTTTGTTTTGTTTTCTTCCGCTATTGTAAAATAATAAAACTCTGTAATCAGTGCCTAAGATTAGTGGTAGTAATGCCTATTATTTTAATATTGTGTAAAAATAAAACAAACATAAAAAATATACATACTACTGTACACGTATAAAAATACAATAACTTAAAGGAATCCTAAATAGATGTAAATATTGTAAATATTTTACTTATTACATTCATTTAAATCTACTTGGCCTTTTGGCCAAGATCAAAGTCCAGTTGGGCCTTGTGCCTAATTTTGTTGTTTGAAAATCTTTTGTTTTTTTACTTAATTGTATTTACAAAATTTTAAAAGCAATAAAATATATAAACAAGATCAAAGTGTAGTATCTGTTCTTCAGATGCGGCACTTCCATTTCTCGTTCTCTTTCAGTGGAGGAGAAATCCTTCACGACTGAGACAATTTTTATTTTTGTATCTTTTCTCCACGTTAAAAAACGACCCTGGTGTATAACTCTGTCCCGTGGGGAGGCATTGTAAATAGGTACATTCATTTAAAAGTAAACTCCATTCTTCTTTTTAATTTGTGAAAAAAAAGATTGATAATTTTCTCTTTAACTTGTGAAGCTGAAGACCTTTTCTTTTCAATTGAAAGCACTGCAAGTGCATTTATTCTTTCGCAACCCATGGTACGCCTTAAAAAAAGTTTTTATTCTTTTCAGCGTTGAAAAATAACGTTCTGCATCTGATGTAGTCATGGGAATTGTCAAGATAATTTTTATGAGTTTTGTGATTTCACTAAGAACATCGTTTAAATTGTTTTCGAAAATAAATTTCAGGAGATCAATTACTTAGCAATACTTATGGATACCTGACCTACTATAAAATATTTCTAGCTCAATTTCAAACTTTTCTTTCTCAATCATGGGATATGCTTCAGTTGTCAAGGATATCTCTTCTGTAGATAGTTTTTTTTTCTTAAAACTAGCAAAGCTTTTCTTGTAAAAAAAATTTAGCAAGTATTAAATGTTTAGTTAAAGAATATCTATCCGTTATATCAACAGATATATAATCACACAGTTCTTTAGCTTCGGCTTTGAGTATTTGTGAAGGTTTTCACAGTATTTGGAGTTTCTTATCTTTGAAATAGCAGTTTGGAAAGTTGTTATGTATTCATTCACTTTATATATGCTAATTTCCCGAGAAATAATTTCAACATGAGACAGAATTTGATGAAATAGCTCAAACCAAAATATGAAATTTTGATCGTTCAAATATTTCAGAATTCCTGTCGCTTCTGCAACGGTCTCATCTGCATATGACGTTGACTGAATTTCAGTGACAGATTTTTATGCTTGAACATTTTCATGAACTCTATTTATGTATGTTAAAGTTCCACCTTGTGGCGGATACATGTAGAATGCTTACATCCAGATGCTTCTTGAAAAATGGACAGACCATGTGGTGATCTAGAAAAGAATGGCTGAATAGCCAAAATGTTACAGATAAATATTCTAGTATTTCGTGTAATGCTTGCTGCATTCCTCATTATTAAATTAAGTTGATGCGCATAACAGTGAGTGAAATGCGCATTACTATAAACTGCTTTTAATTTTGCCTGAGCACCAGCTTTTTTGCCTTTCATGACATTTGCATCATCAAATGTCTGAGCTATCAGCTTTTGGCGATTACCTTGAAGGATTATATCTAATTGTTGTAGAATACATTTTGATATCCCATCAGCGGTTTGGTTTTCTGGAATAAAGAATCCCCAAATGCGTTCAAGTATTTTTTCATCCAAGATGTACCGTAAAACAATGATCATTTGTGTATGTTCAGACACATCTGTTGTATCATCAGCCATGACAGCTACAAAGGAAGCTTTGTTAATTTCTGCCCTTATTTCATCATGGTATATTTGTAAAAGACAATCAAGTATGTCATTCTGAATAGTCTTGGAAACACCTTTGAAGACATTACTGGTTTCTAAGTGATTCTTTAAGTATGGATCTAATTAAGATGCAAAATTTAAAAATCCTCTAAATACACTTGGATTTACCGAATCGTCTTTTTCATCATGTCCTCGTAAGGGAGTTTCAAAGTTCCCACAAAAGAAAATACAATCTATTATTTTAGATAAAATTTCACGGTTCTTCTTAACATTCGTGTTATAATGATTGATTGAAAGTCTGCAGGCCTCACTAAGTTTTGCTTTAATATTTATGCTCCCCAAAATTGATAGGGAAACTACATTGTCAACGTGCTTCTCATGCTTTTCAGTTCTGTCTTTCATTTTGCTAAAGTTCTGAAACCATCTTTTGTCCATGTTACATCACCGCCTTACAACAAACAAGGAAAGCAGAACAATGCCTTTTTTAGTTCACAGCCGCAAAGCCAACTTTTCCGTTGGTACCATTAAAGCTACGAATATACACTTTGCTGTTGCTAATGCCTGGCAGAGATATTTGAATATCAGGCGTTGAACGGCTTCTTGTCTTAATTTCAACTTTATCATGGAGAGACAGTTGTGAAAACTCAATCTGCTGAAGTTCACTTACCGTCGCAGAAGTTTTTTTTTGGGATGCAAGGAGGCCATGGTTAAATTCTTTTTATATCAATTGTATTGGGAAAGGTAAGTACTATGAAGTCCATTAGTAGAATATCAATTAGGGTAAAAGGAATACAATGTTTACGTGACCCTCTTTTTGCGATTCAACTGAACCGGAAGTTCTAACTGAGTTGAATCGTACTTGTATAACTTTAACGTCACAGATTTTTATTAATGAAAAAAGTCTTACTATTTAACAACGGTTTTATGTATAAAAAAGCTTGCTGTTTATTAAAAATAGGCGTATAACAAAATAAGTTTGTAATTAAAATTGTTTTTTTAATACAAATATTTTCAACTTCGCCATTATAAACCGTCGAAAAAGGGGTAATACGCAAAAACATTTTAATTAAAAAACACTATTTTAAATTGTGTACACTTTACAGAGTAATAAAAAAAAATATAAAAATACATTTCTTTTAAACTTTACAGATTAAATAAAATTTTACGGGCTTTTTCCGCAGGCAAACAAACGAAAAATATTTTTTAAATACATTTTATTTACAATTTTTTAATAATTTATTTTTCATAAAAATAAAATCTTTGAAATTTACTTGCCTGCAAACGATGGTAAAGTTAGGAGTTTACTACTTAAAAATGGTTTTATTGGATAACAGTTTTATTCAAATTTTAAAAATGTGTGTTTATAACAGAACTTTGTAAATTAAATATAGAATAAAAGTTTACATGTGTGTACTATGAGTAAACAAAAAAAATTTAAAGATACATAATTTTATTAACAAATCTTTTTACAACTTTTTTTTTATATAAGAATGAAAACAAACTTTGCTATTTCCTAAGCTTATTATAAAAACGGTTTTACATACTCGTCTTGTTATTGCACATTTTAATTTACAAACTTTGTTCAAAGTGTAAAACTTCTTGCTTTGTCCTCGTGGGAGGTAAATAAATGCTAAACCGTAATATATATATATATATATATATATATATATATATATATATATATATATATAATGTGTGCGTATATATGTGTGTATATATATATGTGTGTGTGTATGTATATGTGTATATATATGTGTGTGTTTATATATATGCGTGTATATATATATAGATGTGTGTATATATATGTGGGTATATATATATCGTGTGTATATATATATATATATGTATATATATCGTGTGTATATATATATGTGTATATATATATGTGTGTGTATATATGTGTGTATATATATGTGTGTATATGTGTGTATACATATATGTATATATATATATATATATATGTGTATATGTGTATATATACATATGTGTGTATATATATATATATGTGTGTATATATATGCGTGTATGTATATATATATGTATATATATTTATATATACATATATATATACACATATATATGCATATATTTATATATAAGATAAAAACATTTCTAACAAAAATGTATTTTAAAAATAAAATTTTCTTCGCTTTTCTATAGAAAAAAATGTAAATATTTTTTATTCTGTAAAGTGTAACTACTACAAAATAAATAGATTCCAAACTACTTAAAAAACACAAACAAAATAAGCCATATAGGTAAAAAAAAACATAACATGAGTCGCGTTGGTAGCTTCAAGGCTTTTAATTAAAAAAAGTTTGGCATATTCTATATTTTTGTCTGCTTAAATCGTATTTAAAAGTGTGGGAATTTTTTTTAAGGTGGAGATTTTATGTACAAGAACACGTTACACTTTTTAATAATAATAAAAAGAAAATATTTGTAAACAAAGACTCTTAAAAAATAAGCTAAAACGCGCAAACTACAGTTCCAAATTGGCTCATATCAATCGTTCTAGATCAGGCATGCGCACAAGCGAACTTCACTAAGAATTTGTAACTGTGAATTTCGCAGCTCCAAGCAAGGTTTTGCTTTTATGCTTATATGAGTATGGGGACAATTATCGATATTAAGATTCAGGATTATATATATATATATATATATATATATATATATATATATATATATATATATATATATATATATATAATATGATATATTATCACATAGAAAGAAAAAAACGTATTCTTTTTAACGTGGATCGATAATAATTAGTAGAAATGAGTTGGGAGTGCTGCAGTTCCACAGCTTCAGGCACGAGCCGCTACTGTCAATGAGATTCCTGCCGGCAAACTAGATATTTCGTGGGAAGGAGAATTGTATTTTATTATTATTTTGTTACAGGAGAATCGTTATTTTTTTATATAAGCTTTACCAGCAATAAAACATATTAACACATTATTTTTTACATAAGTGTTGTAAGTAAAACAAATACTGTATACTCTTTAAATAACTTTTTTTGCACAAAAGAACGATACTTGGGGTCCGACGTCAACACCATAAAGTAACATAGCGGACACTACTATACAATATAGCGCTAGCGCTTGTTCAGGGAGAGTGCTATTGGGAAGTTTCGTATCCATACGAAACACAATACAACATTCTCCCCTCCATTAAATTAGAAAGTTATTGCCGTGGGTGGAAAGTTCATTCAAGTATTAGTGTATGACGGTGGGTTGGTCACAACCAATGCAAGGAATGTAGTTTAATAGTTCAGGTTCACAATGTTAAAACTCACTAATTCAGCCAGCAAAAGGAGTGCAATTTAATAGTTCTGATGCGCAAAATAAATTTAATCAAGATTCACTAAACTCTAGAATCACAAATTCAACTTATCTGGTGGTCTTCTACTACGTTCTGACCGTCGCAAAACAGGTGGTTCTACTGGTGGGGGTGAATTTTCCTCTTGCTGGTCTGCTGGTGTATCATTCCAGTTTTCCGAGTCATGTGGGTGATAGGTGAATGGAAAGTCCTTCAACGGGGCCAAGTCACGTATAGATACATCCATCTGCCTACCCTCGATAGATCGAACAGAAAGAGCACAATCAGAGGCATCAGTCTCCAGCTCAAGGGGAACATTCTCATCGATAGGTTTTATTACAGCTGATTCAATATCTAGCGTTAGACTGTCAAATGCGTTTCGAACATCCTGATTAAGGAGGAATAAATTGGTCTTAATAAGAGGTTGAATCTTATCAGAATACCTATGGATCCACTTGGAATAATAAGAGAAAACAAACAGGACTTGCTTGGGTAATTTGCCGTCAGTTGGATAAGGGAGTTCTTTTAAAGGCTTAAATCTCTCGGGGTCGGGTTTAATTTGACCGTTGGGTCCAATGATATAAAACATGGAGCTCAGTTCATCCACAGAAAAAAACACTTTTCTTTATTGTACGTAATTTTCCGTTTTTCTGTTACTTTGATAAATTTCGCCAGATTCTCATCGTGTTGCTCCACAGATGAAAATATTGTCCACGTATCCAAAGGTGTCGTGTAAGTCATCAGAACTAATAATTTCATCGACAATTCGCTGAAAACAAGCAACTACGTTTGTAACCCCAAAGGGTATTCGGAGGAACTGATACAAACCGGAGTTAGGTTCAAAAGCAATGTTATTCTCATTGATGGGGATCTGGTGATACGCATTTTTCAGGTCAATTGTGCTGAATACATTATACTGAGCAGCCTTATTCACTACGTCATTCAGCCGGGGCAGGGGGTAGGCATCAAGGCTTGTGTACTTATTCGCAGTCTCAGAATAATCAATGACCATTCTCTTTTTCTGATTATCGGATTTAACCACGACCACTTGCGCCCTCCAGGGGGATTTTGGGGTTTCGATGATCCCCTCCTTTTAAAGGCGCTTAACCTATGAGTCAATGAACTTGCTATCACTTGAGCTATACCGTTTAGACTTGGTGGCAACTGGTTTGCAGTTCTATTTTATATTATCAAAAATTCAGGCGGTTCCACCGAAACCACAGCGAGTCCACAAATCTCAATAGGAGTTGAATTCCCACCGTACTCGAAGGTAACGCTTTCATGATTAAATCCAGTCCGAGAATCATATACCAACAAAGGTTATTTAAAACTGACAGTTTCTGGTTGGGATACATACGTTTGTTAATAAGTACGTTAGGAAAACAAGCACCTACCACTTTGGATGAGAGGTCAGACAATGCCATCGAAACTCTCAAGTCTGAATCTGTTATTTTAAAATGCAGATCCTCAGCTACTTTGGGATGAATAAAACTGCCAGAGCTACCACTGTCGATTAGTGCTCTTAATGGCCGACCCAAACTGTGGATTTCTACGGTGGATCTCTGTAGGGACGATGGAACCGTCGAACTCGAACTTACAGAGGTTAAGGTTGGCTAATGGACCGAGGCAGAAGTTGATTGAGTAGTATTATTTGATTTGCAGCATTTTGCAAAATGCCCGATCCGTTTACATCGATTTCGCTGGACATCGTTATTTTGGGTGTTTATAATTCCCACACTTCCAACATTTAATTTCTGATTTAGCAGCATTTAGGTTTATTTGATTAAAATACAAGTCCAATGTATCTTCCTTCTCGTGGGCTGCAGAGGTTGGTTCCCGGTATCGTGCTGATGAATATGATTCCATATTCCTCGTTGCATTGTCATGCGATCGGGCCTGGTCGAGCGTTTTATTTTACAACAAACGCTTGAATATTGCATGGGACTGAATCCCGGCAATAAAGGCACCCCGAATCGATTCATTAGCGTATATTGCCGCGCTGACGTCCCTAAAATTGCAGTCCTTGCTAAGGACTCGTAATGCCCGAAGATACTCGTCCAGACTTTCTCCCGGTTGTGGCGAGTAGATGCCGTGCATGTTTGGTTTGATAAAGAGTTGCTCCAGTTTGAGACAGGCTTCTTCATAATTTCAGCAATCGCTGACGTATTCGAAAATATCCGGTGAAATAAAAATTATCAGGACCGACAACTTGTTGAGATTCTCCTGAGGTAGTGCCGCTAAACATATTTGAACGTCGCAAGCCAGTGCTTAAACTCTCGCTCTGAATTAGATTAATTAGGGTTTACGTCCAATCTAGAAGTCTCAGGGCACGATCCATTTTAAAATCTTTTACTTTTTTTTACCCTTTTGTGCTAACAAAAATTGTTGTAAGTAAAACAAATACTGTATACCTTGAAATAAGATTTTTATTAGCATAAAAGAACGATACATCATGTCCAACATCAACACTATAAAATAACATGGCGGACACTACTGGCTGGAGTAGTATACAGAGCTAGCGCTTCATCAGGAAGGGTGCTATTGGGACGTTTTGTATCCATGCGAAACACAATACAACACATACCAAAAGCTTTGGATAGAGTATGGCAACTTTTCAAAAAATCACCAACTATGGAATAGCTAGAAGTGTCTTCTTAATTATAAAATCATTTCTCTCAGATAGGCTTATAAGAGTAGTTGCTGATAGACAGAAATCAGAAACTCATAGTATTAATGCTGGCATCTCTTAAGGTTTCATCCTAAACCCAACTCTCTTCCTGATCTTCATTCTTAGATAATTCGTAGACATTGATGTAGAAAGCACCACAATCTATGGCAACACATCAAAGAATAGCAATAACCAAGATCTCTCTGATTATCTATTCTATTATCTAGAGAACGTGGTGCCATGGGGAAAACGGTGGCTAGTTAATTTTGATGATTCGAATAACAAGCTTCTCTCCTTTTATCAGAATCGATTTGACTCTCATTAGGCTCCAATTGAAATGAATGACTTCGTCTTGAGAAAGCTCCATGTGTTTACAAGTATATGTGACTGACCTTAACTCCTGATCTTAAATGAAACACATACATCGAATCTGTTGCCAATATCGCTGCAAAAATGGTTGATCTACGCCATCAGCCCAGTAGGTATCTCACTGAAGATGCAATCCTTTATTTTTATAAAAGTCACGTACGCCTAAAATGGAGTATTGTTACAACATCTCGGCAGGAGATGCTCGGTTCGCCCTATCAATCTTGATAGAGTTCAAAACTGGCTTCAAAACCTTGTAGGTGATGCTCGTTTCTTTTCCCTTTCGCTTCTTTCCCACAGAAGTGACGTTGCAAGCTTATCTGTGTTCTATCATTATTTTCATCAAAAGTGACCGGCTGAGCTTCAATCCGATACCCCCTTGCAACTTACACAAAAACACTCAACTAGCTACAACCACTACATATGATTTCCCCCACTCTCTATCTCTACCTACATCCCAATGCAGATTTTATGCACAATGCTTATTTACCAAGATGGGGCACACTGTTCTGCTGTCTGCTTCCCGGTTGAATACAACAAGATAACCTTCAAATTTAATGTATACAAGTTCTAGTTGTCCCCATAAATAATTAAATTCTACACAATTTACATTATTAACGATATCAAAACTGCCAGCTTATATTCTAACCTTTATCCTCAAGTGGCATTTGGGCCTTGGTAAGTGGTGACTCATATAAAAAGGCACATTTAATTATTTAATGTTTAATATGGAAACAAATTCTTAATTGAAAGAAGGACTCTGATCTGAAACAATAACCGAGAAGCACGCATTAACATTACCGAGTAAAGACGCATCAGCTATTGGAAATTAGCTACTTCCCTTTCGAAGATGGAGTAAATGCCTGGGAGGATACAACTAATGACAATAAAGTTTGCTTTTATATCGCCAGACTGATGATTACACGAAACATAGCAAACATGAATTGAGTTGTTTAAGTCGTAAGTTTAATCAAATCTTGTTTAATGCAATCATACGGTTATATTCTATTTTCTTATTCTAAATCTGTTTTTGTCATTTGACTGACTTCATCATTTGTACAATTCCTTCCTCTTATTTGAGTTGCAAATGTGAAATGTTTGTATACAAGGATTATTTGCATTATTCAGACTAGTGTTCCAAACTTGGACGTTAACAGTAGTTCGACTAGTTCAAATAAATAATGAAATGTTCAGTCTTTTTTTTTTTTTTTAAATAAGAAGTAATTTCATATCTCCATTTCTTTTATACACAAGAAATCGCAATAACCCTTAAATATTGACAAGTATTATCTAAACTTGATAGGAAAACAATTCGGCACACTAAATTAATGAACGGGTATTTTTTCACGAGGAACTAAATAACTATTTCACCATTTTACGATGACCTAAATTCATTGTTTTTTTAGAAGTTGGTTTTCTCTTTAAATAATTTAACGTTTAAATCGTGTTTTTCATGTTTTAATTTTGATTCTTTTATATTTTCATAAATTTTATTTCTTAATGAATTGGACACAAAACAAAAGTTGCAGCAATTTACTATAGAAATCCTAAAAAACAAAACAAAATTTGCTGTTTTGAACACAAAAGAAAAAACCGAATAATTAATTTTTTTTTCGTATTGAATTTCAGAAATGAAAGGTAAGTTATTATTTTTTTTCTTTCTTTATACACGTTTAAAAATAATTTTCAAATAAACTGAGACATTAAAAAGTTTTTTTTTCATTGCAATTCCCGCCCCCCAAAATATCGATTTCGCCATGCTTTCTAACAGACGTGAATAAAAATTTTTTTAAAAATCCCCTAAAATATATATTTCAATCTGAAATTTAAAATTTCGAATTTTGTACAAAATGTGTTTATTTAAGTAAAACTTTTTATTTGTGCGTAAATAATGATATTTTTCATAAACAATAATTTGATTCGAAGTTGGTTTAATTTTTTACACAACTGAGCACAAAAACTATTTTTGATATTTAATTGTTTTAACATTTAAAACTATTTTTCTGTTTACACTTACTTATTATGTCACTAAAAATTTCGTTTTTTTAATGTTTTATGCAATATTTTTTATTGTAGAATGGAAGCCTCTTTCGTTTTTATAAACTTTATTTCAAACAAGTACCCATTTATCGGCCATCACAAATTAATAGCAACTTAATGTAGACAAAATATTGGTAAACCTATATAATTACACTATTGCGTTGTTCACCGTCGAAATAAATACAAAATATGATGTTTTTCTCGTTCTGATATAAACTCATCACTATTTTTTTTCAAACTAAATAAACACTTTAAACGCAAAGAAAGATATGCTTTCAAACTAATTTGTACTTTCACCTAACAATTTAATATAAACGAGTCATTTTATAGTTTAGACAACAAAAAAAAAACAGTATAAAAATAAAACCAATATATTACAAATAAAATGTTACTAAAGGGGAGAAACTCTACGTAACAGGAAAAGTCTTTGTGTTCTATAACACAAAGACTTTTCCTGTTACGTAGAGTTTCTCCCCTTTAGTAACATTTATTTGTAATATATTGGTTTTATTTTTATACTGTTTTTTTTGTTGTCTAAACTATAAAATGACTCGTTTATATTAAATTGTTAGGTGAAAGTACAAATTAGTTTGAAAGCATATCTTTCTTTGTGTTAAGACTGGCTTTCTAACTAATAAAATTATCATTAATGAATGGAGGCATTTTTATTTGAAATTGGACAGAAAATGGAAAGGGTAAATCGTTAAAAATTGAAATTAAATAAATCTTTATAATTTCACTAAGCGTAGTTTATCATCGAAATAAATTACAAAATTACCAGTTTTCTTGTGCTGACGTAACTTCATGACTAATTTTTGCAAATTTTTTTAAAGTAAATAAACACTTTAAAATAAATATAAAAGAAAACAAGACACATCAAATTATGTAGCGTTTTTTTTTCGCCATTTGTAACATTTATTTGTAATATATAGGTATTATTTTTTACTACTGTTTATTTTTGTTTAAACTATAAACTGACCCTTTTGTTTATTAAATTGTTAGATGAAAGTACAAATTAGTTTGCAAAGACTTCCTTCCTTATGTTAGGACTGGCTTTCTAACTAGAAAAATTATTAATGAGGAGAGGCATTTTCATTTTAAATTGGACACAAAATTGAATGGCTAAATAATTTAAAATTGAAAATAAATATAAAATAATAAAACAACGACAACAAATCAAAAAATTTATAAGCGATAAAAATAAACAGTAAAGTCATCTAGGAGTTCATGGTGGAACGATTAACGCACTGGACTGGGATAAACATGGTCTGGAGTTCGAGTCCTAGAAATAGTCAAACTTCGCTCATGAGAGGTAGTTACCTGGAAACACGTGTGTACGTAGATTATTTTTATAACAATAATAAAAAATAAATAAAATGTTATATATGTACAAATAAATTATGGACGACTTGCTAAGTAAATAAAAATGAACTTCAAGGCCAGACCACTATTTAATAACATTTATCATTAGAAAAACAACGACAACAAATATCTCTTTCTCTTTCTCTCTCTCTCTTGCTCTCTCTATTATATATATATATATATATATATATATATATATATATATATATATATATATATATATATATATATATATATATATATATATATATATATATATTTAAAAGACAAAAATGGATAACCATTTTTTTATAATTATAAAAACAATATATTATATCGCACAAAAATCAGAAACTGAATATTTGACCCTGAAGTGGTTTGCCATCTTACATTAAATTAATACAGGAACGCGATTCCTATTCTAAAATCTTAAATATATATTTTTTTAATTCATTGTTTTTTGGATACTTTTAGCATCTATTTTAAAATTTTATTTATTATTATTATTATTATTATTATTATTTTTATTATTATTATTATTATTTTTATTATTATTATTATTATTATTATTATCATCATTATCATTATTATTATTATTATTATATAAAAGGAACTTTGTGTGTGTCTGAGTAAGTTTGTTCCCCACATACTCCTAAACAACAGCGCTACTTTTTGTTGTTGTTCTTGTTTTATTAATTTTACATGAAGGTATTTTCAATATTTTCCATAAGTATCAATAATCGAAAAATTCGGATGAAAGAAGGAACAGCCGCTTTGTACTAATGTTAACTCATTATACTAATGACTATATGGTCTAAGATCATTTTTAGCACCTATTTCCAAATTTTCTTTATTATTATTATTATTATTATTATTATTATTGTTATTATTATATAAAAGGAACTTTGTGTGTGTCTGTGTGAGTTCGTTCCCCACATACTCCTAAACAACAGGGCTACTTTGTTGTTGTTGTTGTTGTTTTATTAATTTTACATGAAGGTATTTTATGTGCCTGGCAATGTTCTAAGATAGATTTTGTATGCAAAAGTTTTCAATGAGTATCAATAATAGAAAAATTCTGATGAAATAATAAACAGCCGATTTTTACTAATATTAACGCCTTTTACTAATGATTATACGATCTAATATCACAAGTTCTTTTAAACGATTTATTACCACACAAGCAGAAAGGCCCGGCGTCTAAAATCAACAGTAGATTCTTTGATATGATAGGGTATGTTCAAAATGAACGTTACTGTTTAGAGTACAATTAAACCATGATACTTTATTTTTGCATTTGAAATTTAATTCAAGCTATTATCACTACACAAGTAGAAAAGCACAGCATAAAAAAAATCAACAGTAGGTTATTTCATATGACAGGGGTGGGTTCGACATCGATGTTTCTGTTTAGAGCACAATTGAACCGTGATACTTTACATTTGCATTTTAAACTTGAATTTATTTTTTCATGAAACCAACAGTAGGTTCTTTACAGTGCAATTTACAGTGCATTGTGAACTAAGCCACTGTGGAGAGGCATGTGAAATTTTCCCATGGGGCAACGGGGTGCGTTCCCTCCTGGAGCAGCAATTTATCGATTTGGTTATTAAATGGTCAATTTCGCCGATTTTGATGACAATAAAAATGGGATTATGAATCATTCGTTTACCTTTTTTTTTAATCACATTCAACCCTAATAAGGAATATCGCTACTTGGACGTAACGGGCTACTATTTGGAACCATGCTTAGGAAAGATTATCAAGATGTTGGTTTACATTACATTTAAAATTTTGCAGATCAGTGCAGCCAGGGAAGCAGGTAGTAGGAAGGGAATTCTAAACTTCATTAAAATATATTATGTAAAATTAAAATCCTACATATTTTAAAACTTTCTTAAGATTTCGTATTTAAAATTGAAATCTTATATATTTTAAAACTTAAGATATGTTATGTTTTTATATAAAATGACTTTTTAATTACTCTATTCGATTGAATCTTTTTGTAAAAATGCATGATATGATTTTTTGAATAAAGGGAATTCATTGTTACAATGTATTAGGAAATATGAAACCATTCTATTTAAATAATTAAAATAAATCTGCGGCCTTTGCATCATCTTAAGTTCTTTTGAATATTCTTACATTTTGTATGTAGCGTAATATAAACAAGTTAAATTATTGAATCTGATTGTAAAAAGGCATAATATGATCTTTTGTTACAATCTTATAAGAAATATATGAAAAAGTTCTATTATTAATTATTAAATTTTTCCATTCACAAATTTATCATTTAAAATGTTTTTCTTACATGTGACTTTGTTAATAGCATGTCATAAAATGTTTGGTTAAATTCTCGAACGGATGTTCCGTGCATTATGGGATACGCTGATCGTTAGATGTAAATAACATCAAACGTGAAAAAAAAAATTAAGTTGGAGAAGAAATTAAGAAATGAAACCACAAAATACGCTTAGTTTTTTTACGTGTTTATAGTAATTCAAACCTTCGTAATCTTTTTTTAATATTTAAAGATAAAACATTAAAACGATGATGATGTAAATGCATGTGGTTACAAATAACGTGATGTTTTGCTGAATTGGAGATAAACGGATATTTCCCATCAAATGAACATTTATTTGGAATAGTAGAATTGAGAAATGGAGAAATACATTAGACTAAATAGGAAATGTTGCCAGGACACTACAAGCATCAATCTACATGAGTCAGTTTTATTATAAAAGTTTTTGATTAAACTTAATAATATGGTAAGGTTAAATATTTATTAAAGGTTTATAGTAATAGACTTGATGTCTGTACACATTATATTTAAACTACTGCATTACTATATATTAATCAGATCACATTTCATTAAATTACTTGAAAACATGGGATTAAACATTGTGACGATGAGACAGAGAATGCACTGTAGGATTTTGAAACTAATTTAAGTTTTGCGTGCTAAACAAATATATAATGAAAAGATGTTGAGGACTTTTGATAATTTTTCATATATATATTTGCGTGTGTGTGTGTGTTTGATAATTTTTTTCATCTGTATATATATGTGTGTGTGTGTATATATATGTGTTATATATATGCGTGTGTGTATGTAAAATTATAAAGAAAGCAAACAAAGAAAAGATTTTGATGGACTTTTTGTAATTTATATATGTATTTTACGTAAAGTTTTGAGGGCTAAACAAATATTTAAAGAAAAAATGTTGAGGAATTTTGATAATTTTTTCATTTCATTCCTATATATATGTGTGTGTATATATGTGTTATATATATATATAAATATATATATATATATATGTATATATATATGCGTGTATGTGTGTGTATAATTATAAGGAAAGAAAACAAAGGAAAGATTTGGATGGACTTTTTTTGTAATTTATATATTTATTTTACATACATGCAAATAAAGTAAATTTTTTTGTAATTTATATATTTATTTTACATACATGCAAACAAAGTAAATTTTTGTAATTTATATATTTATTTTACATACATGCAAAAAAGTAAACTTTGTAATTTATATATTTATTTTACATGCATGCAAACAAAGTAAACTTTTTGTAATTTATATATTTATTTTACATACATGCAAAAAAGTAAACTTTTTGTAATTTATATATTTATTTTAATTACATGCAAACAAAGTAATTTTTTTGTAATTTATATATTTATTTTTCATACATGCAAACAAAGTAAACTTTTTTATTTATATATTTATTTTACATACATGCAAACAAAGTAAACTTTTTGTAATTTATATATTTATTTTACATACATGCAAACAAAGTACATTTTTTGTAATTTATATATTTATTTTACATACATGCAAACAAAGTAAACTTTTTGTAATTTATATATTTATTTTACATACATGCAAACAAAGTAAAGTTTTTGTAATTTATATATTTATTTTACATGCATGCAAACAAAGTAAACTTTTGTAATTTATATATTTATTTTACATACATGCAAACAAAGTAAACTTTTGTTGTAATTTATATATTTATTTTACATACATGCAAACAAAGTAAACTTTTTTTTATTTATATATTTATTTTACATACATGCAAACAAAGTAAACTTTTTGTAATTTATATATTTAATTTACATACATGCAAACAAAGTAAACTTTTTGTAATTTATATATTTATTTTACATACATGCAAACAAAGTAAATTTTTGTAATTTATATATTTATTTTACATACATGCAAACAAAGTAAACTTTTTGTAATTTATATATTTATTTTACATACATGCAAACAAAGTAAATTTTTGTAATTTATATATTTATTTTACATACATGCAAACAAAGTAAACTTTTTGTAATTTATATATTTATTTTACATACATGCAAACAAAGTAAACCTTTTGTAATTTATATATTTGTTTTACATACATGCAAACAAAGTAAACTTTTTATAATTTATATATTTATTTTACATACATGCAAAAAAGTAAACTTTGTAATTTATATATTTATTTTACATACATGCAAAAAAGTAAACTTTGTAATTTATATATTTATTTTACATACATGTAAACAAAGTAAACTTTTTTGTAATTTTTATATTTATTTTACATACATGCAAACAAAGTAAACTTTTGGATGCCACTGAGAACAGAATACTAAAAATGTTGAATTTTATTTCTTTTTTCTTGCAGATGATTTTTCTGATTGAACAATGATAATTGAATATTAATGCAGTATCAATTTCATGAAACATTATTTTATAAACAGTTTTTACCTTGTTCTGAAAACATTATATATATTTTTGTAAAATGTGTTTAATTTTCAAAAGTTAATAAGAAATACAAATCACAAACTGGGACAAAGAAGAAATCCAACTGGAAAAAAGCCATATTCTTGTTAAGTATGTGATTTTGTAAAACTCACGCTGGAAAAAAGAACTCACACTGGAAAAAGCCATACTATTGAAGAATTTTCTTTTTCTTCAAAATAGGGTGTACTAAAACATGTACTAAAAGACTGACGAAAAAAGAGTCCGCGGCTACTTTCAATAAAACACAGGGAATGTTGATAGCGAGGCTGGCTGCCCCATGCTCAATCTTCAATGACAGAAACTAAAAAAAGCTTTTGAATCTGGTAGAAAGTCCTATCGTCAGTTTAAAATATTTGAAATAAAAAATGTTTCTATAAAATGTAAAATATTCTTTATTCAAAAAATCAGGATTACTGAAACACATGAGAATTCACATTGCGGAAATGTCACATACTTGTGAAGTGTATGGATATTCTGGTTCTTGAAAATCACTGTTTGTGAGACATATGAGAAATCAAACTGAAGAAAATCGTTATTCTTGTGAAATGTGTGGATATTCCTTTTCTCAAATACATAGGCTAATTATACATATGAGAACTCACACTGTAGAAAAACCACACTCTAGTGAAAAAAAGACTGACGAAAAAAGAGGCCGCGGCTAGTTTCAATAAAACACAGAGAATGTTGATAGCGGGGCTAGCTGCCCCATGCTCAATCTTCAATGACAGAAACTAAAAAAAGCTTTTGGGTCCATCGTCAGCTTAAAATATATGAAATAAAAAATGTTTCTGTAAAATGTAAAATATTCTTTATTTGAAAAATCAAAATTAATGAAACAGTTGATAATTCACATTGCGGAAAAGACATATTTGTGAAGTGCATGGATCTTCTGGTTCTTGAAAATTATCGTTTCTGAGACATATCAGAAATCAAACTGTGGGAAAACCTTATTCTTGCAAAATTCCTTTTCTAAAAAACCATAGGCTAGTTATACATATAAGAAAAGCCGCATTCTTGTTTGGATAGTCTTGTTCTCAAAGCGCAAACTTAATGAAGAATATGCAAACACACACTGGCGAAAAGCCACATTCTTGTTTGGATAGTCTTGTTCTCAAAAGGCAAACTTGATGAATATGCAAACACACACTGGCGAAAAGCTACATTCTTGTAAAGTGGGTGGATAGTCCTCTTCCATAAAAGCAAATTTAATAGCACATATGAGAACTCACATTGCGAAGTGTGTGGATATTTGTGTTCTCAAAACTCAAACTTAATGAGGTATATGCGAAATTAAACTGTAGAAAAGCCAGATTCTTGTAAAGTGTGTGGATATTCCTCTTCTAATAAATAATTGCAAGTGGCACACTAGAACTAACACTGAGGAAAACCCATATTATTACAAAGTGTGTAAATATTATTTTTCTCAAAAAGGTATCGTAAAACATATGAAAACTCATACTGAAGAACGTCTACATTCTTATAGATTCTTAAAATATTCCGTTTCTCAAAAAACAAAGTTAGTTGCACGTATGAGAAGTCACACTTGTAAAACACATTCTTGCAAAGTGTGTAAATATTCTTGTTCTGAAAAAGCATCGTTAGTGAAATATGAGAACTCACACCAGTGAAAAACCGCATTCATGCAAAGTGTGTAAATATTCTTGTTCTCAAAAAGCATCATTAGTGAAACATATGAGAACTCACACAGGGGAAAAGCCCCATTCTTGTAATGTGTGTGGATATTCCTTTTCTCAAAAATCAAATTTAGTAGCACATATGAGAACTCACACTGGGGAAAAGCCACATTCTTGTAAAGTGTGTGGATATTCCTTTTCTCAAAAAACATATTTAGTAGAACATATGAGAACTCACACTGGGGAAAAACCACATTCTTGCGAAGTGTGTAAATATTCTTGTTCTCAAAAAGGATCGTTAATGAAACATATGAGAACTCACACTGGGGAAAAGCCACACTCCTGTAAAGTGTGTGGATATTCTTGTTCTGAAAAATCAAGTTTGGTAGCACATATGAGAACTCACACTGGGGAAAAGCCATATTCTTGTGAAGTTTGTAAATATTCTTGTTCTCAAAAAGTATCGTTAATGAAACATATGAGAACTCACACAGGGGAAAAGCCACATTTTTGTAAAGTGTGTGGATATTCCCTAACTCAAAAATCAAATTTAGTAGCACATATGGTTACTCACACTGGGGAAAAGCCACATTCTTGTAAAGTGTGTGGATATTCCTTTTCTCAAAAATCCAGGTTAGTAGCACATATGAGAACTCACACTGGGGAAAAGCCACATTCTTGTGAAGTTTGTGGATATTCTTCTTCTGACAAATAAAATTTACTGAAACATATGAGAACCCACACTGGGGAAAAGCCACATTCTTGCAAAGTGTGTAAATATTCTTGTTGTGATAAAGCATCGCTAGTGAAACATATAAGAATTCACACTGGAGAAAAGCCACCTTCTTGTAAAGTGTGTTGCTATTCCTTTTCTCAAAGATCAACTTTAGTAGCACATATGAGAACTCACACTGGGGAAAAGCCATATTCTTGCGAAATGTGTAATTATTGTTGTTCTCACAAATCATCGTTAGTGAAACATATGAGAATTCACACTGGGGAAACGGCATTCGTTTGAAGTATGTGGACAATCAAATTTAGTGTTTCATGAAAACTAACACGACTAATTCTTAATAAATATTTTTATGATAAAGCGAAAGCAGATAATAAAATACAATATGAGGGAGTAAAGAATTGAAAAATACAAATATATTGGTTGTTGTCAGAACAGGTGAACGAATCAAAACCTGGCGAAAGACTAAGACACAATTTGTAGAACACCAAGCTGTTGAGAAAAGAAATAAAGTTATAAAAGCAACGTTATTAATTATTAAAAGCGATTTTGTGTGTATTTTATTTTTAATTAAATCAAATTTGTGATCCATAAAGGATTTCTTGTAAAGGCGAATTATTTTATCCACACTATATTAATGTTTGTATTCTCGTTAGTAAACTTTTATAAAAATGAAAAAAATAACACTTGACAAAAATGATATTTTTGCAAAGCATGTAAGCTTGTTTTTAGAACTCAAGTTTTTTCCATGTATGAGAAATCACACTGAAAAAAAGTCAAATATACTTGATGAACCAAGTTACATCTATATCCAATTAATTACGTCTGAAAGAATGACTATAATCATAAAAATTGATCTCGGCTAAAAGAATGTATGAAATACCAGGTGAATGCTTCATTCCATCACGAAAAAAATGATGAGAAAATAAAAATAAAATAAACAAAGGACTAATTAGATATTGAATATCTTCATGTGATGAAAACAAGGTTGAAATGCGAAAACCAAGAATAAGTTTTGTTAACGTTGGATTGATTTCTATAATAGAGTTTCTATAAATGTTGTTTAATAAATTGTTTTCATATCATGTTTAGATAAGAACAATAGTCCGAATTAACCAATTAAAAAAATGAAACTGAATATTTCACAAAAACAATTCTGTATAGGAAACCAGGGATTATCTCCTTTGAGCAGGAAGTAATTAGTGGTGAACTCCCCTGATGTATAAAATGTCAGCGATATATATATATATATATATATATGTATAGTATATATATATATATATATATATGTATAGTATATATATATGTATAGTATATATATATATATGTATAGTATATATATATATATGTATAGTATATATATATGTATAGTATATATATATGTATAGTATATATATATGTATAGTATATATATATATGTATAGTATATATATATATGTATAGTATATATATATGATGTATAGTATATATATATGATGTATAGTATATATATATATATGATGTATAGTATATATATATGAGGTATAGTATATATGATGTATAATATATATGATGTTTAATATATATATATGATGTATAATATGTATGATGCATAATATATATTATGTATAATATATATAAATATGTATTATATATATATGATTATACAATATCAGCGATATATAACAGACGTTTGCATTTCGAATTTAGCTTAGCAACGAGCTGGAAGGATACGTTTCCCTTTTTACGCTGCCAATAAAACTCAGAAAAGAAAAAAGGACTTGTAAAAAGCAGTGAAGTCAGTTAAATAACAAAATTACATTATGAAACTTGCATTCGTTCTGACACACTATTGACTTTATAAATCATTGCGCTAACAAAAGGATTGTGTTTAATCCAGAAGTGTCACTATATGGAAGTTGGAAGGGGTTTTAGTTACGGTGAACGGAGTTAAACGCACAAAAATAACGACAGAAGCCATCCTGAACTCCTTACCTCAACAAATATCAACGGGGTTAAATTCTTGTTTGGACTCATGAACTAGGTGACGTATGCCTTCTCACAAGGGAAAGTTATGGCTCCCTTCCAAGAGTTATTGAGGATGAAGAACAGAAGGTTCTATTGTGACGAAACACTATATTATCTCTCCTGAATATAATTAACCAGTGGTGATCTCCCGTGATGTCTACATATATATCATAGAAGTGGGTTCAGACATTTGCATTTTGTGTTGAGCACACCAAGAGCTGTGTAGGGGAATAAAAGAAACAACATCGGGTTACGGTGTAGAATTCTTCGAAAGGGTTGACAGAGTTCGACATCCTGCATGTAAATTCTTCCCCCGTGAAACAATGTCGGAACTCTAGACTGATTGATCCCCCAACACTCAGCCGGTAAATCCACTATTGAAGTGAATAATGTTTTATTATGTTGTTCGGTATTGCAGTGTTGTCATGTGTTCGTGTTTTTCAATAAATATTTGTATATTGTAAATATTTGTATATGTACTGGTACTACATTTAGTATATGTTTATGCTGCTTAACACTTATCACAGCTGGAAGTCAGTTAAATGACAAAAATACATCATGAACATTGCAACTTATCTAACTTCATTCGGTTAAACTTACGATGATTTTCTGATTTCAAACTTTATTCTGCTAATTACCTGTTAGGCGTACAATCAGAACCCAGAGAAGAATGACTAACTTGAAGTATCTGTTTTTGTTTTGAGTTTTCATGTGTGCCATTATTCAGGTTATTATTAGTCTGGCGAGATAAACGCAGTCTTTACTTGTCATCAGTTGTATTCTCCCATGCATGTACTCCTCCATTGAAATAAGTAATGTCAGTGTGTCTTACTTGATCATTTTTCATGTAAAAATTCCCCATCCATTAAGTAGTTTTCATATTGAACGTTAAATTTGTTAAATCTTCGCAGAATCGTAAACTCATAAAAACTATTGTTTAAGTTTCTACTTTTTTTTGTTCAATAAACTTTTGTGTACAAAAATGTTGTCAATAAATTTAAATCAACGTGTGTATAAAAATTGTTTTGACAATAAATGAAAATCAACGTGACATTCCTGTTCATTTGTTTATGTTTTTTTATGTGTTATCCTTTATCACTGTCAATAACTCGTCAATTATGAACCTTGCAACTTATCTAACATCATTCGGTTAAACTTACGATGATTTTCTGATTCCATACTTAATCATTCTAATTACCTGTTAGGTGTACAATCAGAACCCAGAGAAGAACGACTGTTCTGATGTGTGCCATGATTCTGGTTGTCATTAGTCTGGCGAGAGAACTGCAGTCTTTACTTGTCATGAGTTGTATTCTCCCATGCATATACTCCTCTATTTAAATAAGTAATGTTAGTGTGTCGTTCTCGGTCATTTTTCGTGTAAAAATTCCCCATCCATTGAGTAGTTTTCATATTGAACGTTAAATGTGTTAAATATTCGCAGAATTGTAAACTCATAAAAACTACTTGTTTAAGTTTCTACTTTTGTTATTCAATAAACTTGTGTGCACAAAAAATTGTTTTGACAATAAATTAAAATCAACGTGAAATTGCTGTTTATTTGTTTATGTTTTTATGGTTTATCCTTTATCACTGTTAATAACGCGTCTGCACACCTACTACTTGGTGTTTAAGAATAGTGGTCATGAAAAAAGGATGGGTCTGCTAGGCAGACGGTGAATCTACAAAATTTAATGATGCCACTATGAGAAAACATATCACACCTCATCTCTATTCAATCAGCTATCGATGATATCTGCACACAACATAAAAAAAACGGTACGAGATGCGTGGAATGAGTATCAAGTCTACCTGTATATAATAGGTACTGATGAGCCCCTCAAGGATTCCATGGATCAGGAGATGGATACACACATCGGTTTGAGGACATCACTGTGAATATGACTCGTAAAACCCGGTGTACTGTATAGATGACAGCCTCCTATGGGACAACTTAAAATCTTCGTTCTGGCACAGGATTGAATATATAAATCACTTCGCCAACAAAGAGAACTTCTATTGGGATGAAACGCTATATTATCTCCCCTGAATAGGAATTATCCAGTGGTGATCTCCACTGGTGTCCATATATATATCATAGAAGCGGGCGTAGACATTTACATTAATTAAACTGCAGAAGTGCCTGTTTAAAACTATACATCCCCTTCCAAAAAAACAAAAACAACGAGAAAACATAAACCAGCAGCCTCTTCCCCCTCAAAAAAAGTCGTGGCCATAAAGTGGGTGCATTTCTTCATATCTTGGAAACTACTTGTTTCTTGGAATTTTAAACGGTAGTGGTAATTTTAAAGGATTTCCAGAGGGTGGAAAGAAAGTCCTCTTTCCCGAAAAAAAATCGTGCCCACAAAATGGGTGCTCATTTTACGTTAAATTATTATAGAAAATTGATTCCCCACTGTTTGAAACTTACATTTCTTCATATCTTGGAAACAACAATTTTGCCGTAATTTTAAACGTTATTTTCCTTTTTAGCGCCCCGAAACCCTATAAAACTGGTAATTATAAAGGAATTTTAGCGGGTGGAATACTTCTTTTATTTTAGCTTTTATTAGTTTATGGTGCCCCAAAGAATTGAGCTATTTTTTGTAGATAAACAGCTCGAAAGCGTAAATCTCACATGAAAAAAAAGGAAGAAAAACAAAAAGCAATAAGCTGAAAAACCAAACTGGAATTACTTAGTGTTGGCCTCACTTTCCTTTTGAGTTGTTTATGTGAAATATTCAGTTTTGAGATTTTTTATGCGAGAATTATTTGAATTATTTGGACTACTGTTCTCATCTTGGATTTTGACTGTAGTTGAAATAATAATAATATGTTCAGTCTTAAAAAAATCAATCCTGGCGTACACGAATGCCACCCTACTACCGATACGCACCGGCTCCGATTGTTGTACGTTGTTAGACTGAGGAATTTTTTGCGTTTGTGACCTAGTTTATTTATTTGTTTTGGCTTGAAGTTTGCGCATTATTTGGTTATTATAATTTGAAATTTTTTTTGTACTTGGATATATATATATATATATATATATATATATATATATACACGTGTGTGTGTGTGTGTGTGTGTGTGTGTGTGTGTGTGTGTGTGTGTGTGTGTGTGTGTGCCGGAGTTTTCGTTGTAGGTAATTATTAACAGGAAAATTGGTGAAAGTCAGAATTAGCACTTGTGGCGATAAACAAAAATCAACAAAATGCTTTAGCGTGGACGTACCTCTCATGGAATGTCGTAGATCGAAACACAGTGAACTGTTTTTTGGTGCTAGTGCATTTATTTATCCGCGCTGTTTTTAAATAGTACTTTCAAGTTTTATTAAATTATACGATACCTGTTCTTATTAAATTATTAGGTGAAAGTACCCGCGCTTTTTTAAATAGCATTTTCAAGTTTAATTAAAGTTTTACGATACCTGTTTTGTTAAATTGTTAGGTGAAGGTACAGAATAGGTGCACAACACCCTCCCGTACCCATGTTAAGAATAGTTTTCTAAATAATGTCATTCTTTCAGCACGGCATGAGTACTTTTTATTTTCTTGAATAAAATTTAAAAAAAAAACTACTCAACGAGAACAATACTCGTTTTGTTTTAGACTTATAACTATCAGCATTTTTCAATTTTGGTACAGGAGGGGGGTATGGGCACAAGTTCCAAATATTTAAAAATAATTAGAAACACTTCAAACATTGGGGGAGGCTATTAAAAAATAGCGGTAATGTAAGTGCCTAAGCACCAATTATTTTTTTGTTTTGTTTTGCTTCGCTTTGTTTTCAATTTGTTAGTATGTTAATCCGCCCCCCCCCCAATAAAAAAAATAAAAAAAAATAACAACCATAGAATACAAAAACAGTAAGAAAAACAGAATCCGTATAGTTCAAGCGAACTTGAAATTTTTATTTTTTATTTTTAAATAAAAATAACGCAGGTATCGTAAAACTTTAATTAAACTTGAAAATAATATTTAAACATAGCGCGGATTCCATTTTGACTTTCACTAATTTTCCTGTTAATAATTATATAAACTCCGGCCAAAAAAAAAAAAGAACAAAAATACCCCCCCCCCCAAAAAAAAAAAATAACAAACAAACAAAAAACAAAACAGATAAAATCATAATAATAAAATAATGCGCAAAGTTCAAGCAAAAAAAAACTTTCCTTGTGAAAATAATAACGGACTCCTTCCTTCTCCTCAGTAATTCGTAATCTGATTTTTATATCTTCATGTGTCTTGTATATTTTAATAAAGATACAAAGAATAGGTTTACTAAAGAAATAAAAAATAAAATCGAAAAGAGAAATTTAATAACGAAATAACAACAAGCATGAAATATTGACAAGTTTTAATCTAAACTTGTTAGTAAAACATTTTATAGCAAAACATTTCGAACATTTAACTAATTAACAGACATTTTTACACGAGGAACGAAATAATGATGACACCGTGTTATTACGATGACCTTAAGTTCTTTGTTCTTTAGCAATTGATTTGTTTCTTTAAATAATTTCACGTTTAAATCGTGTTTTTAATCTTTTAATTTTGATTTTTTTATATTTTCATATTTTTATTAATGAATTGGACACACAATACAAAATTTGTATCAATTTACTAAACAAAGCCTAACAATCAAAACAAATTTTCTGTTTTGAACACAAAAGAAAAAAAAAACGAATTCACCTCACGTTTTTTTATTTTTCGTATTGAATTTCTGGAATGAAAGGTAAGGTTTTTTTTGTTTGCAATCCAATAAAACTATTGATTCTGCTTTTAACAAACGTAAATTAACAAACGTGAATAAAAAAAAGTATGAATCTCCAATCAATAAAAAAATCTCTGAAAAACATATTATTCAATCTGACATTAAGATTTTTTTATTCAGAAATTTGTTTATTTTTAGTAAAATTTATGTGAGTTCTTAGAAAATAATAATGTTCATCATAACCACGATAATTTAATTCAAATAGGGTTGAATTGTTCGACAACTTAGCAAAAAACTGTTTTTAATTGTTTTAATATTTTTTTTTTAATTCTTAATACATTTATTAGTATGTCGCTAGAGTTTTTCGTTTGATTTTTAATATTTTATCCAATATTGTAGATTTAAGAATGCGATCATATTCTTCTATAAAGTTTATATAAAATGATCATAAAATTCTGTATTTTCATAAAACAATTTAATAAACAAAACATAACATGAAATATTATTCTGTATTTTCATGTAACAGTTTAATAAACAAAACATATCATAAAATATCTTTCTTTATTTTCATGTAACAATTTAATAAACCAAACATACCATAAAATATCATTCTGTATTTTCATGTAACAATTTAATAAACAAAACATACCATAAAATATCATTCTGTATTTTTATGTAACAATTTAATAAACCAAGCATACCATAAAATATAATCTCCGGCAGCTACACTCAGGTAAGCTATGTATTATTTACCACAGTATTTTCATGTAACAATTTAATAAACAAAACATACCATAAATTATCATTCTTTTTTTTTTCCTGAAACAATTTAATAAACAAAACATACCATAAAATGTTACTGTGATAGTTATTAGCTTGCTTTCTCCCAGTATTTTGCTAGATATTTTATTTGTACCTATTATCGGGACCCCAAATATGACCGTCTCATGTTAACTTTGTTTCATCGTAAACAATTACAATTTGTCGCTGTGCAGAGGGAGACAACTCTCGTTTACTAAGGGATTTGTTCATTTTATCACCTCATAATTTTGAACACTGTATTTTTAATGAAAACATTAAAACAAAGAAAGCTGCAACGAATTTTTTAAGGTAACAAAGTTGATAACATTAATAATACAAAATGTAATCTTTACGCAACTATTAAGAGAAAAACAAAGAACACACAATATTTGCACGAGATGAAAACATTTAATAAAGATGTTCACCAACTTTTTTTTCTTAATTAAAAAGTAATTTTTTTACAAGCTTCCAAGAATGAAGATAATAAAACAAGGATGAAACTTTTATAGCTGAGGCTACTTTGTTTACTGTAACAACGCTTGTAATATAAATAACATCAACATCTAGTTTTAAACATTACACAAAATGAAAATGCGACAATAGTTGGAAGCTGCGCAAGTTTTTTTAAAATATTTTTTATGACTTTATAAGAGATTGAATGTGACGATAGGAAATTAGTATTTTTTTCAGACAAAACTTTTAAATAAAATGAAAATATGTATAAAAAAAGGCTGCAGAGTTTTTTTTACTGAACAACATATTAATAACACTAACATCTCGAAAATCACAGTTTTTGCTTAATAAAAATTACCATACCTCTACAACTAGATTGTCTGAAAATTATCGAAGAAAAGAAGTTGACCTTTAAATCTTTCTTAATGTGGATGTAACTTATTAGAGTATAATGTTTTTGCAGCATCTAAAACCATCACTAAAGAAGGGGTGTGCATTTGCTATTTGTTGTACGTTAAGGGTGCACAATTAGCATAAGTTCATTAAAGCACGTCCTATTAAATTACTTGTGAAATTACAGTCATCGTTGCAAAGGCATAGAGTGGCGATTGCATGTAGTAACAGGATCTATTAAATTTGAGACTCGTTTTGAACTTTGTTTAAGACGAAGACATTTATGGTAGTTGCACTCGGTTATGTATGGTAAACTACTGATGTGAGCTTTGTAGACATTTAGGATACTCTCGGTTGGAAGTAATTTTCAGCAGTGTTGATAATACCCACCTTTCTAAATAAAGCTTAGTAATGTTCTCAACTTATTTCCCTGTGCATATTATGTGTATTAAACAAAGATTTTTTTTCTTACCGATGTTTAAAGACAGCAGAATCATTAACACCTATATAAGTAAAAAGTACTATTTAGAAATAATTTCTATATTCAGATGAATTAAAAGTGAATTTATTTATTTCTTCAAGTAAATCTCAATTACATAATATGATTGAGAAACTGACAATTATATATGAAACCATATAAATATATATAATCAAAATGTATAGAATTCACTGTAGCTTTTTCAAAAAAATCAGTGTCCCTTTGGACAATAAACAAGCACATATTAAGAAAATGTCAATTTTTAAAACTTATTTTGCATATTCATATATACATTATTTTTATGTGCTTGACGGCAAATACGTGTATGCAATAAATACTTTATTGCTGGATTTATTGTAATTTACTCTCATTCTTACATTATATATTGGAGTTATTTGGTAGGGAAATGTACACAGACACGTTTTAACTTTCATAGATATATAGATATAATTTAATTCATACTAGTATCATGACAACAAAATTTGGTGATAGATCGGTTTTACATAGGAATTGTATGATTTCTATTTAATTCATGGATTTTCAATTAAGATTAATTAATCTGGCCTTAAACCCATCTCATTGTTTATATATATATATATATATATATATATATATATGTACCTAGATTGTTTTCTTCTCAATATGATCTAAATAAAACCTGTATCACTCTCATTGTTTAAAGTAAGGAATGCATGAATTGTAAAGTTCTTTCCTTAATTCATGGATTTTCAATGCAAGATTAATAAATCTGTTATTAAACCCATCTCATTGTTTATATATATATATATATATATATATATTGTAGTATTGTACCTAGATTGTTTTTCTTCTCAATATGATCTTAATGAAAGTATAATTTCAAATAGATCAAAATACATCTTAAATAAAACCTGTATCACTTGCTCTATCTCAAGTTAGAAATATTTAGTTACTTTTTTGTTTCAAGTTGGAAACGTTTGGACATTTTTGTGTCTCATATGACGTCGTTAGATTAAATCAATCAAGAGAGTATGAGTCAAATCCAATGCCAAGAATGAACAAAGAAACTACTAATCGTTTAATCCAATAATATTAACTACACACAAATGACAAGAATAAACAAACAAAATACTAATATATGATTGCAGATACTAATAATATTGAATTTCATTATTTTTTACAGATGTTCCTGATCAAACGCTATTATTCAATATTGATGGAGTATCATTCTCTTTAAACATTATCCTATGAACAGTTATTACTTTATTTAAACGACTACAGCGACATCTGTTGGAAGATTTATTATAATGGACATAATTGTTTAAAAATTTTGTGAAAACATAACACATTTTGAAGGTAATACCAATTTTTGTTGAGATTTTCCTTGACATTTTTTTATATATATTTACAGATTTTACTTGAAATTTTTTTATATATATTTACAGATCTTCCTTGAAATTTTTTTATATACATTTACAGATTTTACTTGAAATTTTTTTATATATATTTACAGATTTTACTTGAAATTTTTTTATATATATTTACAGATCTTCCTTGAAATTGTTTTATATATATTTACAGATTTTACTTGAAAAGTTTTTATATATATTTACAGATTCTACTTGATATTTTTTTATATATATTTACAGATTTTACTTGAAATTTTTTATATACATGTACAGATTTTACTTGAAATTTTTTTATATATATTTACAGATTTTACTTGAAATTTTTTTATATATATTTACAGATTTTACTTGAAATTTTTTATATACATGTACAGATTTTACTTGAAATTTTTTATATACATTTACAGATTTTACTTGAAATTTTTTTATATACATTTACAGATTTTACTTGAATTTTTTTTGTATATATTTACAGATTTTACTTGAAATTTTTTATATACATTTACAGATTTTACTTGAAATTTTTTTATATACATTTACAGATTTTACTTGAACTTTTTTTTTTTTATATTTACAGATTTTACTTGAAATTCTTTTATATATATTTACAGATTTTACTTGAAAATTTTTTATATATATTTACAGATTTTACTTGAAATTTTTTTATATATATTTACAGATTTTACTTGAAATTTTTTTATATACATTTACAGATTTTACTTGAAATTTATTTGTATACATTTACAGATTTTACTTGAAATTTTTTTATATACATTTACAGATTTTACTTGAAATTTTTATATATATATTTACAGATTTTACTTGAAATTCTTTTATATACATTTACAGATTTTACTTGAAATTTTTTTTATATATATTTACAGATTTTACTTGAAATTTTTTTATATATATTTACAGATTTACTTGAATTTTTTATATACATTTACAGATTTTACTTGAAATTTTTTTATATATATTTACAGATTTTACTTAAAAGTTTTATATACATTTACAGATTTTACTTGAAATTTTTATATATATATTTACAGATTTTACTTGAAATCTTTATATATATATTTACAGATTTTACTTGAAATTTTTTTATATACATTTACAGATTTTACTTGAAATTTTTTTATATATATTTACAGATTTTACTTGAAATTTTTTATATACATGTACAGATTTTACTTGAAATTTTTTATATACATTTACAGATTTTACTTGAAATTTTTTTATATACATTTACAGATTTTACTTGAAATTTTTTTATATATATGTACAGATTTTACTTGAAATTTTTTATATACATTTACAGATTTTACTTGAAATTTTTTTATATACATTTACAGATTTTACTTGAACTTTTTTTTATATATATTTACAGATTTTACTTGAAATTCTTTTATATATATTTACAGATTTTACTTGAAAATTTTTTATATATATTTACAGATTTTACTTGAAATTTTTTTATATATATTTACAGATTTTACTTGAAATTTTTTTATATACATTTACAGATTTTACTTGAAATTTATTTGTATACATTTACAGATTTTACTTGAAATTTTTTTATATACATTTACAGATTTTACTTGAAATTTTTATATATATATTTACAGATTTTACTTGAAATTCTTTTATATACATTTACAGATTTTACTTGAAATTTTTTTTATATATATTTACAGATTTTACTTGAAATTTTTTTATATATATTTACAGATTTACTTGAATTTTTTATATACATTTACAGATTTTACTTGAAATTTTTTTATATATATTTACAGATTTTACTTAAAAGTTTTATATACATTTACAGATTTTACTTGAAATTTTTATATATATATTTACAGATTTTACTTGAAATCTTTATATATATATTTACAGATTTTACTTGAAATTTTTTATATACATTTACAGATTTTACTTGAAATTTTTTTATATATATTTACAGATTTTACTTGAAATCTTTATATATATATTTACAGATTTTACTTGAAATCTTTTTGTATACATTTACAGATTTTACTTGAAATTTTTTTATATACATTTACAGATTTTACTTGAAATTTTTATATATATATTTACAGATTTTACTTGAAATTCTTTTATATACATTTACAGATTTTACTTGAATTTTTTTTATATATATTTACAGATTTTACTTGAAATTTTTTATATACATTTACAGATTTTACTTGAAATTTTTTTATATATATTTACAGATTTTACTTGAAATTTTTTATATATATTTACAGATTTTACTTGAAAGTTTTTTATATACATGTACAGATTTTACTTGAAATTTTTTTATATATATTTACAGATTTTACTTGAATTTTTTTTATATATATTTGCAGATTTTACTTGGAATTTTTTATATACATTTACATATTTTACTTGAAATTTTTTTATATATATTTACAGATTTTACGTGAAATTTTTTTATATATATTTACAGATTTTACTTGAAATTTTTTATATACATTTACAGATTTTACTCGAATGTTTTATATATATTTACAGATTTTACTTGAAATTTTTTTATATATATTTACAGATTTTACTTGAAATTTTTTATATACATTTACAGATTTTACTTGAAATTTTTATATATATATTTACAGATTTTACTTGAAATTTTTTTATATATATTTACAGATTTTACTTGAAATTTTTTTATATATATTTACAGATTTTACTTGAAATTTTTTATATACATTTACAGATTTTACTTGAAATTTTTTTATATATATTTACAGATTTTACTTGAAATTTTTTTATATATATTTACAGATTTTACTTGAAATTTTTTTATATATATTTACAGATTTTACTTGAAATTTTTTATATACATTTACAGATTTTACTTGAAATTTTTTTATATATATTTACAGATTTTACTTGAATTTTTTTAATATATATTTACAGATTTTACTTGAAATTTTTTTATATATATTTACAGATTTTACTTGAAATTTTTTATATACATTTACAGATTTTACTTGAAATTTTTTTATATACATTTACAGATCTTCCTTGAAATATGTTTATATACATTTACAGATTTTACTTGAAATTTTTTTATATATATTTACAGATTTTACTTGAAATGCTTTTATATATATTTACAGATTTTACTTGAAATTTTTTATATACATTTACATATTTTACTTGAAATTTTTTTATATACATTTACAGATTTTACTTGAAATTTTTTTGTATATATTTACAGATTTTACTTGAAATTTTTTATATACATTTACAGATTTTACTTGAAATTTTTATATATATATTTACAGATTTTACTTGAAATTTTTTTATATATATTTACAGATTTTACTTGAAATTTTTTTATATATATTTACAGATTTTACTTGAAATTTTTTTGTATATATTTACAGATTTTACTTGAAATTTTTTATATACATTTACAGATTTTACTTGAAATTTTTATATATATATTTACAGATTTTACTTGAAATTTTTTTATATATATTTACAGATTTTACTTGAAATTTTTTTATATATATTTACAGATTTTACTTGAAATTTTTTATATACATTTACAGATTTTACTTGAAATTTTTTTATATATATTTACAGATTTTACTTGAAATTTTTTTATATATATTTACAGATTTTACTTGAAATTTTTTTATATATATTTACAGATTTTACTTGAAATTTTTTATATACATTTACAGATTTTACTTGAAATTTTTTTATATATATTTACAGATTTTACTTGAATTTTTTTTATATATATTTACAGATTTTACTTGAATTTTTTTTATATATATTTACAGATTTTACTTAAAATTTTTTATATACATTTACAGATTTTACTTGAAATTTTTTTATATACATTTACAGATCTTCCTTGAAATATGTTTATATACATTTACAGATTTTACTTGAAATTTTTTTATATATATTTACAGATTTTACTTGAAATTCTTTTATATATATTTACAGATTTTACTTGAAATTTTTTATATACATTTACATATTTTACTTGAAATTTTTTTATATACATTTACAGATTTTACTTGAAATTTTTTTATATATATTTACAGACTTTACTTGAATTTTGTTATATACATTTACAGATTTTACTTGAAATTTTTATATATATATTTACAGATCTTCCTTGAAATTTTTTTATATATATTTACAGATCTTTATGCTTGAATGAATCATAATTTTACACACATTCTATGGATAATTATTGTCGAAATGAATCAAAATGAATGAAGAAATTGAATCACAAGCTGCAAAAATGTTGAAAGGACAATATTATATGCAGAACAATAAAACAAACTCTTAACGCAAATCATTACAGAAACAACGCATAAAGGGTATATTCTTGTGTAGTAGGTTGCGTTACTCTTTTTTATGAAATCGACTTTGTGAATTTAAACAAGAAAAAACAAAGAAACATCAATATTATTCATAGACTATATTGATAAACTAGTTACAGGATCAATTTCAGTGAAATATGCAGGTACATCATAGGGAAAAGTCACATGTTTGTAACTTGTGTGAATATTCTTGTTTTGACAAATCAAGAATAATTAAACATATGAGAACTCACACTGGGGAAAAGCCGCATTCTTGTAAAGTGTGCGGATATTCTTTTTCTCAAAAATCACATGTAGTAAGACATATGAGAACTCACACTGGATAAAAACCATATTCCTGTAAATTATGTGAATATTCCTGTTCGCAAAAATCAAATTTAGCAACATATATGAAGATACACAGTCTGGAAAAGCCACATTCTTGTAAAATATGTGGATATTCTTGTTCCGATAAATCAAGTCTATTAAGGCATATTAGAACCCACACTGGCGAAAAACCATATTCTTGTGTATTGTGTGAATATTCCGCTTCTGATAAATCAAGTTTAGCAAAACATATAAGAACCCACACGGGAGAAAAACCATATTCTTGTAAAATATGTGGGTATTCATGCGCTGATAAATCAACTTTAGTTACCCATATTAGAACACACACTGGGGAAAAACCATATTCTTGTAAAATATGTGAATATTCTTGTTCTCAGAAATCCACATTAGTGCAACATGTCAGAATTCATGCCGAAGAAAAATTATATTCTTGTAAAATCTGTGAATATTCTTGTTCTGTAAAATCAAGTTTTGTTAGACATATGCAAAAATCACACATTTAAACAAACTCATATTTTAAAGGATAATTTTGCTCTTAGAATTCACATGATGTGATAGCTATATGAACTTGCATTGTGATATGGCCATCTACTTGTTATATGGATATTTTTGTCCTCATGGATTCGATATTTTAAAACATCTGATAACTTGCGTGAAATATATTTTATGAAATGTTAAAATAATTTTAATGGCAATGTAAATTTTATGCTATATTATATAATTAGAACATTAAAAAAAACTTGAATACTTACAAGACACTACTCTTGAGTGCAGTTACCTTTCTCTAAAAGTCACACTTGACTAAATATTAAAATCATATTCCCAACCCAAAAAGATGTCGTCGGTATTTTGTCTAATGAACACCAACTTTTATGAGTAATGAGGTAATTTCACTAAGTGGTGTAACCTTAAGTAACAGCATGAAACTGGATTCTTGTCCTGGACTCCAGTAAGAGAGGAATGAGAAGAAACATATGCAATAACTGTTGTAAATGTTCAATTGAGATTATTCGATGAGAAGTGTTAGACCCGAATTTTAAATTATGTTCTCAACTTCTTTACTATAATTCAAACAACTAACTTACAATTTTAACTGAAGTAAAAGGAAACAAGAAAATATTAGGATTTAATTATTTAAAAAAAATTATTGAGATAAACTCATATTATCCTGTTGAGGATCACCAAGAAGCAAGTGAGGCAAACATTAGATGGAGTCGTGTTGTGCGATGCGAGCAGCATTGCAACAGGGGTCGTTTTGGAAATTGGAGGAGTAGTTGTAGAAGATGCAGCCTGGTTGAGGAAAAAGAATGACGTCAGCCACATCAATGTGACTGAAATTAGACGCGACAATAAAAGGATTCAATCTGTCCTTGAAATGGGGACTATGTGACATCTGCATCAAAACAGACTCTGCCATGGTGTTTGCTTGGCTAAAGTCTCTCATTTCAAGCGAAAAAAGGATAAAAATGAAAAGGGTCGCGGAGATGTTAGTGAAGTGCAGGCTTGGGGTGCTGGCTGAGCTGATGCAAGAGTTTTGTTTGAAGCTTCGCGTAGACATGGTGGCTTCTGAGAAGAACCGAACAGATGCTCTCACGAGAGTGAAGAAGAGTTGGCTGTTGCCAAAGAAAGATGTTTTTGCTGCATCGGATCTAGATGATGTTGGCGTGCTAGAACTGCACAAATGGCTCTCGTCTGGGTGAGGCCCCGTGTTTTGACAAGCTTCTGGGTTTGACCTTTACTCCTGATCTGAAATGGAACACGTACATCAAGTCTGTTGCCAAGGTCGCAGGAAAGATGGTGGGATCCTTCTACCGCTCCAGAAGATATCTCACTACTGATGCAATTCTCTATCTATATAAAAGCCAAGTACGGCCAAGGATGGAATACTGTTGCCATATCTGGGCAGGAGCTGCCAAAAACAGCCTATCATGCCTTGACAGAGTACAAAATAGACTTCGTGGTTTAGTGGGGGATGCCCTTTTCTCTACCCTGCAACCCCTCTCCCACAGAAGAGACGTTGCGAGCCTATCCTTGTTTTATCGTTATTTTCATGGCAGGTGCTCGTCTGAACTCCAATCTCTGGTCCCCCCTCGCCAAACTTTCACGAAAATAACCCGTCTAGCTGAATCCACTGTGAAAAATTTCCCCCACTCTATATCTGTGCCTAAATCAAAACGTGGATTTCATGAGCAAAGCTTCTTTCTTAGAACTGCACGCCTGTGGAACTCTGTTCCGTCTGCCTGCTTCCCTCCGGACTACAACTTGGATGTCTTTAAGTCTAATGTTAACAAATTCCTTATGAACCGCCCCCCTAATTAAACACTTCATAAAATCTCCTCACTAACGTGATGTACTTGCAATAACCCTTATCCCTGAGTGGCTTCCGGGCCTTGATAAGTGGTGATCACTGTGTAAAAAAAAAAAAAAAAAAAAAAAAAAAAATTTGCACCATATGTGGGTAGAGAGGACTTGTAATTAGTGAAAAAAGTCGACCCGAGGATCACCAAGGAGCAAGTGAGGCAAGTGGTCAGAACATGCGACAGATGCCAGTCGATTGATCCTGCTCCAAGCAGGCATGAATCTGGCCAATTGGAGGTGAGTGGGACCTGGGAGAGACTGGCATGCGATGTCACCCATTACAGGGGTGGACTTTACCTGACCATGATTGACTGTGGGCCCGGACGATTTGCCCTAAGGAAGAAGCTACGTGGAGGAACAGGCAATGAAATAGCGGCAATCCAGGATGAGGTGTTTTTTGGAGCGAGGCCCCGTGGAAGAATTGTTAACCGACAACGGGACTGCATTGAAGTGAGTAGCAGTGACAGAAGTACTGAAGAAATGGAAGATCCAACAATTTTTCAGAGCTGCCTTCAGACCCAGTGGCAACAGGATTGTGGAGAGAAACCACCGCACCATAAAGGCAGTTGCGGAAAGAGGAGGCACCTCACCTGAGAAAGCCGTCTTCTGATATAACATGTTGCCTAAACTGGGACCTGTACCAGAGACGGTCCCGCAACTGTCAACGTTTGCATATTCCTGGAGACATCCCAGGGTGGAGCCAGCAAGCCGAGAAGTAGAGGCCACATGGACAATTAAACTCGGGGACGAGGTATGGGTGCAGCCATCGGGTGCGCGCTGCACCACACAATGGAGTAGAGGTAGCGTGACTGGGAGGAACACTAGTAACAACATTGTGGTGGAAGGAGTCCCAAGGCACATTCTTGACGTCAGACCAGGGGAGCGCGAAGCAGTGGAGGGGAGTGTGCAGAAACAGGAGGAGGACGAGACACCTCATAGGCCAAGTAGAGAGAGGTGACCGCCACAGTGGATGAGAGACTACGAAATGTGATCTTGAGATCAGAGAGGCATGTGGTTAGAAGCAAGAAAGACAAGTCTTATCGTGGGTGCTCAGCGAGTGAGTTCAGGCGAAGAAAAGGAAGAACAAACATGGCGGCCAGCATTTTTATTTCGCCCATTCTCGCGTAATCTCGTGTGTGCGTGAAGATGGGAACTATAAAACAGTGTTCAATTCTAGGTGCTGGGAGATTATTCCCGATCGGGCAGGAGAGAAGGCAACGAGAATGGGGACAGAGACTGTAGCGATAATCTTTCTTGAACATTCCGTTTGTGTATTTGAGGTGACCCCCCCCCCATTATAATTTTTAAAATTTTTGTTTCGATATTATGGCCGTAATAGCCTTGCAAAAAATGTTACGGTTATTTTTAGTTTCGTTTTAGTGGCAGGTAATGTTTATAGATTATCGTTATATTTGTGCTCAGATTTAACACCCTTTTAGTTTCAAAGTTTAATTGAATACAAGAGTAAATAAAATGGGTGTATTAAAGATATATATAAAAATCCTTGTATAATATTACGGGTTAAGTATTCTAATCTAATTATTGTTATTTAATGTTTTAAGATTCATTGTTATTCTACTTGAAAAATGTTTTCATATCGTAAAGTAGGATAAAATGAAGGGAGATAATCACATTTTTTGTTAAGTATTTTTAGTTAATTTTGAAATTGGGTCGATTGGTATCCTATAATGGTCAAAGGAAGGTAATTCAGGCCGTTTGGTGTTTTTGGTTCATTGATTACTAGAAGGCGTCTGTTTATGTAGCACCTCGAACCATTCTATTTTATATCCTATTTTATATCTATCGGCACAGCACGGGTTGTCAACCAAATGCTGGCCAATAGCAGAGTCCAAGGCTGCAGAAGGAGGGAGACTACCAGACCCCATCCTCCCTTGGCTGATCTTCGATGGAACATGCTGGTTTATACGAGTCAAATTGCATTGCATCTTTTTACTCGTATAAACCAGCATGTTCCATCGAAGATCAGCCAAGGGAGGATGGGGTATGGTAGTCTCCCTCCTTCTGCAGACTCGAACTCTGCTATTGGCCAGCATTTGGTTGATAACCCGTGCTGTGCCGATAGATATAAAATAGAATGGGTCGAGGTGCTACATAGAGCGGAGTCCAGAAACCATTTAAGATTTTGGAGTTTGTCTCTATTGTGATGTGGAAACCTTCTTTGTGCCGGCAGAAAGAAACATCTAACGCATTGTTTCTCTTTGGGGAACTGTGAATCTTTTCTCCAATTTTTCCCCCTCGTTGTGCCAATATTTTAATCGTTTTTTAAACGTTAATAAACTTTATTTTAGTGTCCCTGTATTTTTGGCACATTCAATAGTTCCCCATCAGAACTATTTACTGTCGACATAGTATTATTATTTTTACGCTATCGATTTTCTCCTGATGAGATGATAGCTGAAAGAGCTCTCGACAGACTTCCGCCCATTTATATATACATATATATATATATATATATATATATATATATATATATATATATATATATATATATATATATATATATATACGTTCAGGAGTAGATAAATCTAATGGGGCCATATCTCTTTAATTTTAAACATCACAATCTCTTACCCTCGTCTAGACTTATTTATTGAACATTCTCTACCAAAGGTCGCTGGGAAAATGGCTGGATCCTTCTTTCGATCCAGTAGATATCTCACTGCTGATAAAATTAGAAAAAATTTTAGCTGATGCAATTTAAAAAAAAAATTGACTCTCGAGTCTGTATTCGTTGATATCTTATATGCCTTTATATAAGTGATGCGGTTCTCTGTTGATTAACTGTGTCCGATATATACTCGAGACTCAAAACAATGATAACAATACGCTGTTCTTATTAATGCATGGCCTGGCTATTTATGAGAAGGATTAGGGGGAGAAAAAGGATGCTATAGAGGCCACAACTAAGAATATCTGAAATGAATAACGTAGTTTCTGACTCCATATAAAGACAGACGAATATTGAAGGTTGAGAACTGATTTTATTTACTACCAACAATTTGTATTAGGAGAGGTAAAGTGTTCGTAGGATGGAATGTGATTTAACAAAGGAGGTGGATGTTCGTAGAATGTTTGTGGGTATGTATGAACTGACAAGGAATGAATGTTCGTAAACTGTGTGTAGGTATGTATGGATTGACAAGGAATGAATGTTCGTAAAATGTAACTTATCTTTGGGACGATGGAGAGGGTTGGGTAGGCCGATCACTCTGCTATCTGTGATGCGTGTCTTGGCTTGTACTGGAAAGCGAGTCTTTTCTTTCATCGGCGCTAGCAGCCTGGCGTCTTCGTCTTCTTTCTCCTCCTCTCTTCTTTGGTTTGCGTGAATTAGGCATTGTTTAGAATTAAAGGCGTTTGGCCAATAACATGAGCGCGTAGTCGGCTTCAGTTCACTGGTGCCTTATTTCTTTTTCTTCTTCATCTCTTTAGGTCGGGTGGGGGAATCCGTCCGTGCGTTCACTGACGCAGCAGGGCGAATCCACGCTCTCCTAGTTCCCTCAAATCCCTCGTTTTTATAGTGCCAAACTGGCTTCCAGTGACTGTGATATTTGAGGTTTTAATTTTTAGGCGCGGAGCTCTGCCATTGGTTGGTAATTAATTTGTGGTTATCATATTTTTCTTCCCAAGCGGAAGCGATGCGTGGAGCCATGTGCAAACGACGATTTATTATTTTGTCTATCATGGTTGATGCGTTAACATCCGGTTGGCTGCCAATTCTCATCATGTTCCCACAAATGCCTGTCGGTGGTTAGTATATAAGTGCGATATAAAAACAGTGCACATGAGGCATAAAACTATACTTACCTGGCATCTTTGCTAGGAGCGTTTAGCAACAGCGTGAGATCAAAGTGTAGTATCTGTTCTCAGAAACTACACCAAGACTGACAACGTTCTATACGCAGCCCACTTGGCCAAATTTTGGCCACTTAAGGGTTTTATTTGTCCAGCCTAAAAGGACCGACCCCTTCTTTGGGAGTGTGGTCCTTTCGGCTCACTAACTGCCTTTGATTTTCTTTCTTTTTTGCAGGTCCGTCCAGTGTCTGGATCCGACTTAAGCAGCCGGCAGGACTAGAGGTTACCCACGTACCCTTTTGTGGTGAAGGCCCTCTAGCTCCGAATCGGCGGGTCGGTGAAGGGCACTGGGCCAACAAAAAAAGAGGCAGGCCTCTGCCTCTAACACCATGGGGGACGCCCCTGGTGTTGTGACGAGGAGGGGGAGTGCCACATCCGGTGGCACTCCAGTGACGAGAAGGGGGGGTGTCACATCCGGTGACACCCCAGCGCCGAGAAGGGGGGGTGTCACACCCGGTGACACCCCAGTGCCGAGAAGGGGGGGTGTCACATCCGGTGACACCCCAGTGCTGAGAAGGGGTGGTGTCACATCCGGTGACACCCCAGTGCCGAGAAGGGGTGGTGTCACATCCGGTGACACCCCTGTGCCGAGAAGGGGGGGTGTCACACCCGGTGACACCCCAGTGCCGTCGAGGGAGGATACCACACCCGGTGGGGTCCCAGCGCCGTATTCGAGGGGGAGTGCCACGTTCGATGACGCTCAGGTGTCGTTACCTGGGGTAATCTCTTTCGGAGATATCCCTCTACCTCTGGTGGCGGATGTCACACCTCGTAGCATTCCAGTGTCTGGCGTCGGGGGTGTTGCCACCCCAATAAACAATCCCAGCCAAGCAGAACCTGGCCCACCTGGCTTCACCGGCATCGCCGTCGTGGATACCACCAAGCCTCCAAGAGCCTCAACAAGACAAGAGGTTGTAAACGCATGGAGCAGAATCGTACAGCAAGCTTCAAGTGAAGAGGATGTACGAGGCAACAAGAAGAAGAAGAGGCGGCCGGTCAAGCGTTGGTGGATACGCGACGATGCCGGTACGTCAGCCCAGACACTGGAAAAATCACAATCCGTCACTAGCAGCCCCCAGAAGCCTGAAGCCGAGGGGCTACGAAGATCGAAATCTTTCGATATAATAGTAGTTGATGGGTGCTCCCCGGGGGTGGGGGGAACTAAGCATGTGGAGCCGGCAACAAAGGAGGAATGGCCAGCCCTCGCAGTGTCCGACTCCCCGATCCCGGAAGAACAAAGGACGCCGCCAACAACATCGGCAGCGGAGGTAGTAGCAGCAACACCTACAAGAGAGACATCAAAAGAACAGCTGAGCTGGGGACCAAAACAAAAACAGACCAAGTCCCCGGAGTTTTACAAGGAACTGCTGGAAACCAAATACAAGGGACTCATAGAAGGCAATAACATCAAAGCCGTGCCACAAACCCTGGAAACGATAAGGGAGAGGTCGGTCTCTCTCCTTACGCTTGATGCCAAGGGAAAGGGATTAAAAGGCGTCCCGAAGGACCGCATGATGGAGCTGCTTGGAGAGCTCCGAATTCCAGCCCAGTATGCGGTCAGAAGATATAATGCGATGTGGGAGGTCCTCTTGCCAACGAAGGAAGACGCGGAAAAGCTGGCAAGAGGAGACCTCACGTGGAGAGACGTAAAAATAAGACCAGAATACCTCTCCAAAAGGCGAACAAAAGTAACCATTTCTGGGGTCCCCTGCTTCCTAATTGAGGAACAACTGGGGGCAATAATGTCCCAATTTGGAGAAGTGGAAGACTTAGAGGCAGTAAGGGGACCCCGAAATATATTGACCGGGGAATACAAACTCCAAATGCGCCTCAACCGGAAGCAGTTCCACGAAATCCCAGCTCAGCTGACCTGTGAGGGCTGGACCATGATAGTAATTGTCGAAGGCAGAAGGCCACAATGCTGGCAGTGCCAAAAGACAGGCCACGTGGCACGATTCTGCCCTCAGAAGAAGACGAACACGGTAGAAGCAGAAGCAGGAAAAAGGCCAGAAACGGAAGTGGGATCCAAGAAGGCCGATAAGAAACCGGAAGAACAAGACTCCACTAAATGGAGTACGGTTGCAGGAAAAAAAGGAAAGAAGCCTGAGCCGGCTCCACATGCCGCAACCAGAAGTATGCCCACAGCCGTTAAAAGAAAAGCCAGGGTTAGTGGATCCGGCTCGGAGAGCGATGGAGGAGACGAGGGCCAAAAAGGTAAACGAGAGAAGAAAGAGAGAGAAAAGGATCCTGAACTCCCGGAATCACAACCCCCCCAAGAGGAAGTTCAGCTTACCCCTCCCCTATTCACCACTCCGATTTCCACGATGGAGCAAGTGGAAGCTCCTGAGGAAGATACTACCGTGGAAAACACCATAAACAACCCGGAAAAAATTCCAATAGATTCCGACCAAGCGGAAAGCTGTAAGACCCAGGAGAAGCAGGAGGAGCAAGAAAAGGCGGCGGCCCCGAGAGAGGAGAGGTCCAAAAAATTCCCCTTCCTACCCGGGGAAAAGATTTGTAATGCCGACCTGAGCCATGCGGTCAGTGACCTCAATGGCAGACAAAAAAGATATTTGAAAGAGTTAGAAGGCCTTAAATCCATCGATGGCAAAGAGGTCACTGACCCAAGGAATTTCCGCGATGCCCCATCATTGATCACTTTCGTTAGGGTGAATAGGGGGGGTAGAGCAAAGGCGCTGTGGCGCATGATCGAAGCTGGAAAATCCGCATTCGCGGGATTAAAAATAGTGGACGGGGAGCACCCATCACTCAGTAAGATATCAAACCAGTGCGAAGGGAGGGTCCCTATTTATGTTCACCCCTCCTTTTATAGGGCACTAAAGATGACGTTCCCCCTGGACGTGGGAGGCCTGGCTCGAGACGGACGGCTTACGTCCGAACTGCTCGCGGGCAGTCTCGGTCAGGCCTTCGACGTCCTGACCCCCGAGGACTTTAGACCCCTAGTAGAGGAATACTACTAGATAGTGGAAACATGGAAACGAGCTTGAATATAGCTAGTTTAAATGCGAGGGGCATGAGATCCCGAAGCAAGGCTGTTCGCGTGCTGAGGGATCTCGTGGCCCTTGAGGTAGATGTAGCCACCTTGCAAGAGACCCACTTTGTTAGGGCCGGGGACTGCGATGTGCTGGTGAACGATTTTGATGTTTACTCAGCATATGGCAGTCTCTATAGCCGGGGGGTTTCTGTACTAGTGAGTCGCACTCTGTCTGCGACGGTTACACTTGTCCACGCGGACGCTCATGGGAGGTTGGTCGTGGTCGATGTTGCCGTTAAAAGCGGCGCGTTTCGGATCGTGGCAGTTTATGCGCCTAACATCCCCAGCGAGAGGGTTTCCTTTTTTCGGCGGGTGGAGGTGTTTCTCTCTTCGGGTCCGGAGCGGGTAGTTTTAATGGGGGACTGGAATGCCATCCTGGACCCCAGCATAGATAGAGTCGGGGGGGTTAGAGGGTCGGGAGGGTGTGAAAGCAGCCTATCTGACCTGATGGCCTCGTGCGATCTGGTCGATAGGTTCCGTCTGGATCACCCCGGGAGGGAGATGTGGACGTGGCAATCTAGCTCGGCCGCCTTTACAAGTTCATACTTGGACAGGATGTTAATTAGAAGGGGCGACACAGATTTCCTATCTTGTCCCACGTTCCACTGGTTAGGTCATTCGGACCACAAACTTGTTTTGGCCCGTTTGAAATTAGGTAATAGGCCTAGGTTGGCTGGCTACTGGAAGATGAACGCCTCCTTATTGGAGTCGGTCGACTTCCGGGAGCAGCTGACATTACTAATTCAGAGGGAGTTAGTGGGGGCGGTTACCGGGAGTAGATGGTGGGTTAACCTTAAGGCTACCATTAGGCGCTTTTGTGTCCAATACAGCCAACGCCTCGCGTTAACTAGGGCTCGGACCAAAAGGCACTTAGAGGATAGATTGACCCGGGCGGTGGCAGGGGGGGATTCCCTAGAACTAGCTCTAGTTAAGGGGGACCTCAATCGCTTGGCTAGCGAGCGATATGAAGGTCAGTTAATTAGGGCTAGGTTAGAAAGAGTTTCCAACGAAGCCGTGAACGTTGACGCTGTTGAGCGTAAGGCTGCCCTAAGACGTGGCTCGGACGGGTACATTCGGGAGGTGAATAACCTGGGAGGGCGTCCTCTCGTGTCGACACGGGAGATCTGCAATGGGTTTCGGCAACATTTGGAGGAGCGCTTCACCAAACTACCCAGACTCCGCGGCCAGGAGTTTGGCAGCTATTTAGCTGGCTCGCCCCGCCTTACTGCGGCCCGAGCGGCTAGCTGCGAGGGGATGGTTACGGAGCGTGAGGTCATTACTGCGTTGAAGCAGGTTGGCCGCAACAAATCTCCGGGGCTCGATGGTTTACCTTACGAACTGTTCTTGAGGCTGTCGCCCATGTTTGTGCCCCTTCTGACGGGCGTGTTTAACCACTGGTTTGCCCAGGACTCGATCCCGAGGCAGGTAACCAAAGGAGTGGTCACGCTTCTGAAGAAGGGGAACCAACATGGAGGGGGGAATCTAGATGACTATAGGCCCATCACTCTGCTTAACGCAGACTTCAAGATTTTGTCCCGCGTTCTTGCGAATCGACTGCAGGCTGTTATCGGCGACTTGGTCGAACCGGATCAGAACTACGCTGTGAAGGATCGATCGATTCAAAACAATCTGCACTTGATTCGCACGATCTTAGAGGGGGTAGAAGACGACACAGAAGCCGCGCTGATCAATTTAGATCAGTCCAAGGCGTTCGACAGGGTGGACCATGGGTTCCTGAGGGCTGTTGTGGAAACCGCCGGCTTTGGTCCGGACTTCCGCAAGTGGATCTCCGCCCTGTATCGTGATCCCGCGGTAGTGGTGCAAGTTAATGGTAGGTTGTCGGAGTCCTTTGGGGTCTCCCGGTCGGTGCGGCAGGGTTGTCCGCTGTCGCCTCTGCTTTATGTCCTGGCGTTGGAGCCCTTCCTTCGCAAATTAAGGGACGAGGCGGCGAGACCAGTCCTACGCGGCATAGCTCTGCCTGGCGGCAAAGTTGCCAGGGTGTCCGCGTACGCCGATGACGTCACCGTGTTCGTCGCACGACGAACCGACATTAAAGCGGTGATAGAGGCGATCGCTGAGTATGAAGTTGTCACAGGGGCCGTGATCAATCGCAGCAAGTCCGTTGGCCTGCGGTTGGGCGCCTGGACCGGGGTAAACTCGCTTCCAGGTGCGTTCGGCTGGACAGATGGCCCAGTAAAGATCCTCGGTGTGTGGTTCGGGCCGGACCTCCAGCTGGACAAGAATTGGTCGGAAGTACAGACTAAGGTCGAGTCGTCAGTAGGGACTTGGATTCGGAGGAAATTGTCCTTGAAGGGTCGTGCGGAGGCATGTGCTACATACGTGTTTCCGCTGATCCTTTACCGTTTATCTGTTCTTCCCCTGCCTGCGGACCGCTGTAAGGCTTTAGAGCAACTCCTATTCAAACTTCTTTGGGTAGGAGGAAAGCCGTATGTCCGTAGACAGGTCTGTACACAGAAGCTTAGCGAGGGAGGCTTGGGGATGCCTGATCTGCTAAGTCACAAGCACGCAGAAAGATTGGCATTCCTGAGTCGGACACTGATGGAGGAAACGCCCTGGGTACCAGTCGTGGAGCAAGCTTTCCCACGGCTCATATCCAACCCTGCCGCTGAAGGTCGCAGAAGACCGGCGGGGGAAAGGTGTTTCCTGACCGAATGCCGAGCCGCCCTTAGGGCATTGCCGGGGTCCAGTGACCTTGCACGGCCTAGGTGGTTGCTATATAGGGACGTAGTGGAGGGGACTGCAAAAGACCCGCTGGTGGAGCGGCTACATCTGTCGAGGGGGGAAGTTCTCTCGCTGTGGAGTTGGGCGCCTGCCAGTAGCTATATTAACAATGCTGAATTTTCGCTTACGTGGAGGCTAGTCCGAGACGCGCTGCCACTCTTCGGCAAACTAGCCAGGGACGATCATGATAGGGATTATTACTATCCCCCGTGCCCACGCTGCAATGATGAAGAGGAGGAGGAAACGAGAGAACACGCGTTCTTTCTTTGCAGCGGGGTGCGGAGTCTCTGGGAGTATGTCGAGGGGGTAACGGCTCGCATCGACCCCGAGCGGTCGGTGCCACTTGATTTAGCGTACGTAGTCGATAATGTGGATCCGCCGTTTGACAGGGAGAAACGGTTGGGGTTTCTAGCGATCCTAGCGGTGGCTAGGTTAGTGACGTGGGTTTCACGTCTGGACATTGTCTATAGGGGGCAGTCTGTTTCCGATCACGATCTGGTTGTTCGTTTTAAGCATCAACTTAAAACGAAAATCAGATGTGATTGGAAAAGATTGCCCCACATCGACTTTGATAGAAGATGGGTGCACAACACTAGTTTGTGCATCCGACGAGGCGCTAGATTTAAGTTCGTGTTTCCACCCTAGTGGAATTGGTCCTAGGGTGCTGAGGTTTCTTTTTTCTCGGAACCCAGCCCAATCAAGACAAGTAATATAAGGTTTACCTTATAATATTGGGTAGTTTTAAGGCTAGATAGGCAGTAACCACCAAGAGTGGATAGCTTGTGCTTTTTATAGGGCCTAGATTAGGGTAGTATGCGTGTGGATCCTGTTCCCATAGCTTTTTATTTTTTGATAGATTGGCACTAGGAGAGCTTCCAAAGATGCCCAAAAGTCCACTTGTTTTATTTTGTCCCAGGCCTATTTTGCCCATTACGTACATTATCTTGGAAGACGCCATCCATCCCTATTATCCCCGACCCTAATTTATTTTCCATACATGTCCCTAGTTCCTCCACTCCCCTTTAGGGAACGACCTGCTTGCTTTCACCCTTTCCCCCCGGGGGATGAGGACCGGAAGACAGTGGGCGTTTCATATGACAGACCAGCCGTTAGGTAGGGAGGGTCCCCTTACTAACCCGCCCCCATAGGCATTTTGTTAATTTGTTTTCTTTTTATTTCTTTTTGGGTGTATTCTAGTTTGCCCCCCTCCCCATCATCTCACCCCCATTACAAAAAAAAAAAAAAAAAAAAAAAAAAAAAAAAAAAAAAAAAAAAAAAAAAAAAATTAAAACTCTTTAGTTTGTAGATATTTTTCCTTTTAATTTCTTGTATATAATGTTATATGTTCTTCTTTTATCACAGCGTGAATGTCGCCTGCCATCCCGTAAGCTGGGGAGCTGTTATTTTAAGTAGGTCCGGGTAAGAATGTTAGGCGAAACAGTGTATGATAGAAACTCTAGTATAGGTTTTATAATAAAGTACTTGCTATCTTACGCAAGTCTAGCTAAGGACTAGAAAAGACCCCTTTTTCCCCCACTCCCCCTTACTGGCCTTTGTGCCTAAGCTTCTTCGTACCCCAAATGAGGCCTTGGCAGTAGATAATGCCAAGGCCGGGGACGAAGGGCTAAATATAATACTTACCTGGCATCTTTGCTAGGAGCGTTTAGCAACAGCGTGAGATCAAAGTGTAGTATCTGTTCTCAGAAACTACACCAAGACTGACAACGTTCTATACGCAGCCCACTTGGCCAAATTTTGGCCACTTAAGGGTTTTATTTGTCCAGCCTAAAAGGACCGACCCCTTCTTTGGGAGTGTGGTCCTTTCGGCTCACTAACTGCCTTTGATTTTCTTTCTTTTTTGCAGGTCCGTCCAGTGTCTGGATCCGACTTAAGCAGCCGGCAGGACTAGAGGTTACCCACGTACCCTTTTGTGGTGAAGGCCCTCTAGCTCCGAATCGGCGGGTCGGTGAAGGGCACTGGGCCAACAAAAAAAGAGGCAGGCCTCTGCCTCTAACACCATGGGGGACGCCCCTGGTGTTGTGACGAGGAGGGGGAGTGCCACATCCGGTGGCACTCCAGTGACGAGAAGGGGGGGTGTCACATCCGGTGACACCCCAGCGCCGAGAAGGGGGGGTGTCACACCCGGTGACACCCCAGTGCCGAGAAGGGGGGGTGTCACATCCGGTGACACCCCAGTGCTGAGAAGGGGTGGTGTCACATCCGGTGACACCCCAGTGCCGAGAAGGGGTGGTGTCACATCCGGTGACACCCCTGTGCCGAGAAGGGGGGGTGTCACACCCGGTGACACCCCAGTGCCGTCGAGGGAGGATACCACACCCGGTGGGGTCCCAGCGCCGTATTCGAGGGGGAGTGCCACGTTCGATGACGCTCAGGTGTCGTTACCTGGGGTAATCTCTTTCGGAGATATCCCTCTACCTCTGGTGGCGGATGTCACACCTCGTAGCATTCCAGTGTCTGGCGTCGGGGGTGTTGCCACCCCAATAAACAATCCCAGCCAAGCAGAACCTGGCCCACCTGGCTTCACCGGCATCGCCGTCGTGGATACCACCAAGCCTCCAAGAGCCTCAACAAGACAAGAGGTTGTAAACGCATGGAGCAGAATCGTACAGCAAGCTTCAAGTGAAGAGGATGTACGAGGCAACAAGAAGAAGAAGAGGCGGCCGGTCAAGCGTTGGTGGATACGCGACGATGCCGGTACGTCAGCCCAGACACTGGAAAAATCACAATCCGTCACTAGCAGCCCCCAGAAGCCTGAAGCCGAGGGGCTACGAAGATCGAAATCTTTCGATATAATAGTAGTTGATGGGTGCTCCCCGGGGGTGGGGGGAACTAAGCATGTGGAGCCGGCAACAAAGGAGGAATGGCCAGCCCTCGCAGTGTCCGACTCCCCGATCCCGGAAGAACAAAGGACGCCGCCAACAACATCGGCAGCGGAGGTAGTAGCAGCAACACCTACAAGAGAGACATCAAAAGAACAGCTGAGCTGGGGACCAAAACAAAAACAGACCAAGTCCCCGGAGTTTTACAAGGAACTGCTGGAAACCAAATACAAGGGACTCATAGAAGGCAATAACATCAAAGCCGTGCCACAAACCCTGGAAACGATAAGGGAGAGGTCGGTCTCTCTCCTTACGCTTGATGCCAAGGGAAAGGGATTAAAAGGCGTCCCGAAGGACCGCATGATGGAGCTGCTTGGAGAGCTCCGAATTCCAGCCCAGTATGCGGTCAGAAGATATAATGCGATGTGGGAGGTCCTCTTGCCAACGAAGGAAGACGCGGAAAAGCTGGCAAGAGGAGACCTCACGTGGAGAGACGTAAAAATAAGACCAGAATACCTCTCCAAAAGGCGAACAAAAGTAACCATTTCTGGGGTCCCCTGCTTCCTAATTGAGGAACAACTGGGGGCAATAATGTCCCAATTTGGAGAAGTGGAAGACTTAGAGGCAGTAAGGGGACCCCGAAATATATTGACCGGGGAATACAAACTCCAAATGCGCCTCAACCGGAAGCAGTTCCACGAAATCCCAGCTCAGCTGACCTGTGAGGGCTGGACCATGATAGTAATTGTCGAAGGCAGAAGGCCACAATGCTGGCAGTGCCAAAAGACAGGCCACGTGGCACGATTCTGCCCTCAGAAGAAGACGAACACGGTAGAAGCAGAAGCAGGAAAAAGGCCAGAAACGGAAGTGGGATCCAAGAAGGCCGATAAGAAACCGGAAGAACAAGACTCCACTAAATGGAGTACGGTTGCAGGAAAAAAAGGAAAGAAGCCTGAGCCGGCTCCACATGCCGCAACCAGAAGTATGCCCACAGCCGTTAAAAGAAAAGCCAGGGTTAGTGGATCCGGCTCGGAGAGCGATGGAGGAGACGAGGGCCAAAAAGGTAAACGAGAGAAGAAAGAGAGAGAAAAGGATCCTGAACTCCCGGAATCACAACCCCCCCAAGAGGAAGTTCAGCTTACCCCTCCCCTATTCACCACTCCGATTTCCACGATGGAGCAAGTGGAAGCTCCTGAGGAAGATACTACCGTGGAAAACACCATAAACAACCCGGAAAAAATTCCAATAGATTCCGACCAAGCGGAAAGCTGTAAGACCCAGGAGAAGCAGGAGGAGCAAGAAAAGGCGGCGGCCCCGAGAGAGGAGAGGTCCAAAAAATTCCCCTTCCTACCCGGGGAAAAGATTTGTAATGCCGACCTGAGCCATGCGGTCAGTGACCTCAATGGCAGACAAAAAAGATATTTGAAAGAGTTAGAAGGCCTTAAATCCATCGATGGCAAAGAGGTCACTGACCCAAGGAATTTCCGCGATGCCCCATCATTGATCACTTTCGTTAGGGTGAATAGGGGGGGTAGAGCAAAGGCGCTGTGGCGCATGATCGAAGCTGGAAAATCCGCATTCGCGGGATTAAAAATAGTGGACGGGGAGCACCCATCACTCAGTAAGATATCAAACCAGTGCGAAGGGAGGGTCCCTATTTATGTTCACCCCTCCTTTTATAGGGCACTAAAGATGACGTTCCCCCTGGACGTGGGAGGCCTGGCTCGAGACGGACGGCTTACGTCCGAACTGCTCGCGGGCAGTCTCGGTCAGGCCTTCGACGTCCTGACCCCCGAGGACTTTAGACCCCTAGTAGAGGAATACTACTAGATAGTGGAAACATGGAAACGAGCTTGAATATAGCTAGTTTAAATGCGAGGGGCATGAGATCCCGAAGCAAGGCTGTTCGCGTGCTGAGGGATCTCGTGGCCCTTGAGGTAGATGTAGCCACCTTGCAAGAGACCCACTTTGTTAGGGCCGGGGACTGCGATGTGCTGGTGAACGATTTTGATGTTTACTCAGCATATGGCAGTCTCTATAGCCGGGGGGTTTCTGTACTAGTGAGTCGCACTCTGTCTGCGACGGTTACACTTGTCCACGCGGACGCTCATGGGAGGTTGGTCGTGGTCGATGTTGCCGTTAAAAGCGGCGCGTTTCGGATCGTGGCAGTTTATGCGCCTAACATCCCCAGCGAGAGGGTTTCCTTTTTTCGGCGGGTGGAGGTGTTTCTCTCTTCGGGTCCGGAGCGGGTAGTTTTAATGGGGGACTGGAATGCCATCCTGGACCCCAGCATAGATAGAGTCGGGGGGGTTAGAGGGTCGGGAGGGTGTGAAAGCAGCCTATCTGACCTGATGGCCTCGTGCGATCTGGTCGATAGGTTCCGTCTGGATCACCCCGGGAGGGAGATGTGGACGTGGCAATCTAGCTCGGCCGCCTTTACAAGTTCATACTTGGACAGGATGTTAATTAGAAGGGGCGACACAGATTTCCTATCTTGTCCCACGTTCCACTGGTTAGGTCATTCGGACCACAAACTTGTTTTGGCCCGTTTGAAATTAGGTAATAGGCCTAGGTTGGCAGGCTACTGGAAGATGAACGCCTCCTTATTGGAGTCGGTCGACTTCCGGGAGCAGCTGACATTACTAATTCAGAGGGAGTTAGTGGGGGCGGTTACCGGGAGTAGATGGTGGGTTAACCTTAAGGCTACCATTAGGCGCTTTTGTGTCCAATACAGCCAACGCCTCGCGTTAACTAGGGCTCGGACCAAAAGGCACTTAGAGGATAGATTGACCCGGGCGGTGGCAGGGGGGGATTCCCTAGAACTAGCTCTAGTTAAGGGGGACCTCAATCGCTTGGCTAGCGAGCGATATGAAGGTCAGTTAATTAGGGCTAGGTTAGAAAGAGTTTCCAACGAAGCCGTGAACGTTGACGCTGTTGAGCGTAAGGCTGCCCTAAGACGTGGCTCGGACGGGTACATTCGGGAGGTGAATAACCTGGGAGGGCGTCCTCTCGTGTCGACACGGGAGATCTGCAATGGGTTTCGGCAACATTTGGAGGAGCGCTTCACCAAACTACCCAGACTCCGCGGCCAGGAGTTTGGCAGCTATTTAGCTGGCTCGCCCCGCCTTACTGCGGCCCGAGCGGCTAGCTGCGAGGGGATGGTTACGGAGCGTGAGGTCATTACTGCGTTGAAGCAGGTTGGCCGCAACAAATCTCCGGGGCTCGATGGTTTACCTTACGAACTGTTCTTGAGGCTGTCGCCCATGTTTGTGCCCCTTCTGACGGGCGTGTTTAACCACTGGTTTGCCCAGGACTCGATCCCGAGGCAGGTAACCAAAGGAGTGGTCACGCTTCTGAAGAAGGGGAACCAACATGGAGGGGGGAATCTAGATGACTATAGACCCATCACTCTGCTTAACGCAGACTTCAAGATTTTGTCCCGCGTTCTTGCGAATCGACTGCAGGCTGTTATCGGCGACTTGGTCGAACCGGATCAGAACTACGCTGTGAAGGATCGATCGATTCAAAACAATCTGCACTTGATTCGCACGATCTTAGAGGGGGTAGAAGACGACACAGAAGCCGCGCTGATCAATTTAGATCAGTCCAAGGCGTTCGACAGGGTGGACCATGGGTTCCTGAGGGCTGTTGTGGAAACCGCCGGCTTTGGTCCGGACTTCCGCAAGTGGATCTCCGCCCTGTATCGTGATCCCGCGGTGGTGGTGCAAGTTAATGGTAGGTTGTCGGAGTCCTTTGGGGTCTCCCGGTCGGTGCGGCAGGGTTGTCCGCTGTCGCCTCTGCTTTATGTCCTGGCGTTGGAGCCCTTCCTTCGCAAATTAAGGGACGAGGCGGCGAGACCAGTCCTACGCGGCATAGCTCTGCCTGGCGGCAAAGTTGCCAGGGTGTCCGCGTACGCCGATGACGTCACCGTGTTCGTCGCACGACGAACCGACATTAAAGCGGTGATAGAGGCGATCGCTGAGTATGAAGTTGTCACAGGGGCCGTGATCAATCGCAGCAAGTCCGTTGGCCTGCGGTTGGGCGCCTGGACCGGGGTAAACTCGCTTCCAGGTGCGTTCGGCTGGACAGATGGCCCAGTAAAGATCCTCGGTGTGTGGTTCGGGCCGGACCTCCAGCTGGACAAGAATTGGTCGGAAGTACAGACTAAGGTCGAGTCGTCAGTAGGGACTTGGATTCGGAGGAAATTGTCCTTGAAGGGTCGTGCGGAGGCATGTGCTACATACGTGTTTCCGCTGATCCTTTACCGTTTATCTGTTCTTCCCCTGCCTGCGGACCGCTGTAAGGCTTTAGAGCAACTCCTATTCAAACTTCTTTGGGTAGGAGGGAAGCCGTATGTCCGTAGACAGGTCTGTACACAGAAACTTAGCGAGGGAGGCTTGGGGATGCCTGATCTGCTTAGTCACAAGCACGCAGAAAGATTGGCATTCCTGAGTCGGACACTGATGGAGGAAACGCCCTGGGTACCAGTCGTGGAGCAAGCTTTCCCACGGCTCATATCCAACCCTGCCGCTGAAGGTCGCAGAAGACCGGCGGGGGAAAGGTGTTTCCTGACCGAATGCCGAGCCGCCCTTAGGGCAATGCCGGGGTCCAGTGACCTTGCACGGCCTAGGTGGTTGCTATATAGGGATGTAGTGGAGGGGACTGCAAACGACCCGCTGGTGGAGCGGCTACATCTGTCGAGGGGGGAAGTTCTCTCGCTGTGGAGTTGGGCGCCTGCCAGTAGCTACATCAACAACGCTGAATTTTCTATTACGTGGAGGCTAGTCCGAGACGCGCTGCCACTCTTTGGCAAACTAGCTAGGGACGATCATGATAGGGATTATTACTATCCCCCGTGCCCACGCTGCAATGATGAAGAAGAGGAGGAGACGAGAGAACACGCGTTCTTTCTTTGCAGCGGGGTGCGGAGTCTCTGGGAGTATGTCGAAGGGGTAACGGCTCGCATCGACCCCGAGCGGTCGGTGCCACTTGATTTAGCGTACGTAGTCGATAATGTGGATCCGCCGTTTGACAGGGAGAAACGGTTGGGGTTTCTAGCGATCCTAGCGGTGGCTAGGTTAGTGACGTGGGTTTCACGTCTGGACATTGTCTATAGGGGGCAGTCTGTTTCGGATCACGATCTGGTTGTTCGTTTTAAGCATCAACTTAAAACGAAAATCAGATGTGATTGGAAAAGATTGCCCCACATCGACTTTGATAGAAGATGGGTGCACAACACTAGTTTGTGCATCCGACGAGGCGCTAGATTTAAGTTCGTGTTTCCACCCTAGTGGTATTGGTCCTAGGGTGCTGAGGTTTCTTTTTTCTCGGAACCCAGCCCAATCAAGACAAGTAATATAAGGTTTACCTTATAATATTGGGTAGTTTTAAGGCTAGATAGGCAGTAACCACCAAGAGTGGATAGCTTGTGCTTTTTATAGGGCCTAGATTAGGGTAGTATGCGTGTGGATCCTGTTCCCATAGCTTTTTATTTTTTGATAGATTGGCACTAGGAGAGCTTCCAAAGATGCCCAAAAAGTCCACTTGTTTTATTTTGTCCCAGGCCTATTTTGCCCATTACGTACATTATCTTGGAAGACGCCATCCATCCCTATTATCCCCGACCCTAATTTATTTTCCATACATGTCCCTAGTTCCTCCACTCCCCTTTAGGGAACGACCTGCTTGCTTTCACCCTTTCCCCCCGGGGGAAGAGGACCGGAAGACAGTGGGCGTTTCATATGACAGACCAGCCGTTAGGTAGGGAGGGTCCCCTTACTAACCCGCCCCCATAGGCATTTTGTTAATTTGTTTTCTTTTTCTTTCTTTTTGGGTGTATTCTAGTTTGCCCCCCTCCCCATCATCTCACCCCCATTTATATATAAAAAAAAAAAAAAAAAAAAAAAAAAAACCCTCTTAGTTTGTACATATTTTTCCCTTTTTATTTCTTGTATATAATGTTATATGTTCTTTTTTCCTTTATCACAGCGTGAATGTCGCCTGTCATCCCGTAAGCTGGGGAGCTGTTATTTTAAGTAGGTCCGGGTAAGAATGTTAGGCGAAACAGTGCGTGATAGAAACTCTAGTATAGGTTTTATAATAAAGTACTTGCTATCTTACGCAAGTCTAGCTAAGGACTAGAAAAGACCCCTTTTTTCCCCACTCCCCCTTACTGGCCTTTGTGCCTAAGCTTCTTCGTACCCCAAATGAGGCCTTGGCAGTAGATAATGCCAAGGCCGGGGACGAAGGGCTAAATATCATACTTACCTGGTATCGAGGGTACGGAGATCAATAAGGCCGTTCCTCCAGAGTGAGACCCTTCCATTGCACTACGGTTGGGTTGACCTTTGCGATCGTCCCAAATGTGGACGATTCGGGTTCATTATTTCTAAGTGTGGGGTCTGCGTACGCGCTCACCCCGATAATTCAATCAATATCAGATATCCATTTCTAATCATTCTATTGATAAGTAAACGACCTAATTCTGCTCCGTTTCTCTTTTCTCCAATCGCCCATCTCTGTACGCGCCACAAAACAAGCGATTTTTCCAGATCAGTTTATCATCCACTTCCATTCCAACGTTCTGATTGTAACTAATCTGCATGTCCATATCAGTAACGTTTGCATTGAACATAATCTTTTCAGTTATATAAAAATCATTGATTTGATTTAAGTAAATAGGACAGTCCCTGGAGTGATTGTTGCGAGTAAAAATTTTAGCTATGGATAAGCCTTTAACAAATAAATAATTACACAGCCTCTCCTCCATTTTGTCAGTGGGATTTGTGCCTAATTATTCATTTTTTGTTTCACATTTGTAATTTTATATTAGTAGAAAATAAATGATAAAATACTCAATCTCTTAAGGGTAAGGAATCGGCCAAGGTGTCACCTACAGCTACTGAAACTGTTTTATTTTGATATAGATTGATGAACGAAAACGTCTAACAATCTCCAACAGATTTCGTGTGTCTATTGGTTGAATCCCCCACCCATGACCCGTACAGTCTTTCATTATTTATTATTAATTAATTGTGAGTTGGATTTGTACCGAATTATTGATTTTTTGTTTAACATTTGCAGTGGCGGCTCGTGCATGAAACTGTGGAACTGCAGCAGTGCAGCACCCCCCCCTCCCAGTTATTTCTACACAATATTAATGATAAAATTAAAAATAATACGTTTGTTTTTAATATTTTATTTTTTCTATGTGTACATTATAAAATCATTAAATTTAATGTCGGTATGTCCAAAGTCATATAAAAACAAAATAAAAATTGCTTGGAGCTGTGAAATTACACTTTCTTAATGAAATTCTCTTGTGTGCATGCGCGGATTAGACGTTTTAGACAGCCGATGAAACCCTCTTGAGGAACTGTCACTTGTCGCAGCTCCGCGTCGTGAAATTCGTTGTTTGCTTAGAGTGTGTGCCTGTATAGATATGATAACATTGTTATTGAAAAAAAAAAGAAAAAAAGGGGTTTACTTACATTTTTTTAAAAATTATTATTAAAATCTGCATATAACGTATTCTTGTACATAAAATACTGTGCTTTTTTCTTTTAGCGTTGCCATTTGATTCGGTAGCAGACGGAAATATATAATATGCAGAAACTTTTTTATTATTATTAAAAGTATTCGGGGATTTAGCAGTGGAGCTAACACGCGACTAAGGGTAAAAATCAAATATACAATAAATAAATCTTACCATAAAAGTTACTTTTCCATCTACCTGCTTTTTTGTTTGTTTTAAGTAGTTTTAAATGCTATTTTTTTGCAACAACTAAACTTTACAAAAACAAACTGTTTACATTTTCCTACAAGCGAAGAAACAGTTTATGTTGAAAATACATTTTAGTTAGAAATATTTTTAACTTGTATGTTTTAGATAAAAAGAAAATTAGCATTTATTTGCCTCCAACAAGGACAAAGTTAGAAGTTTTACACTTTGAAAAACGGATTTTTTACACAAGATTTTTTAATTAAAATGTGTTTGTAAGTAAAAAAAAACACACTTTTATAATTATGCATTTTAAACTTTACATTGAATTTGTTAGTAGATGGGGCAGATAACACGCATTAAAAAAGTAATTAGAAATCCTTCTGGACTGAGACAATTTTAATTTTTTGTTTTGTGGAGGGAGAAAGCTACATTAAAATTCGATGTTTTATAATGCTTATATATGACATCCTATTTTCTTATAATAAATCTCCACTTTATGTCGATCTTTACCGGCATGGGAAGGTCAGTAAATAGCCAAGTTTGTTCTTTTTATATAAAATGCAAGTTGTCAAAAGATTTGTAAATAAAATTTTGTATCTTTAAATATTTTTGTTTGTTTGCTCACTATATAAAATTGTAAACTTTTTTATCCTGTATTTTATTTGCAAATACGTTTTGTTATAAATACATTTAAAAAAATAATTTTTGTAAATAAAACTGTTATTAAATAAAACGCTATTTTCAAATGGTAAACTCCTAAATTAACTCTCGTAGGGAGGCAAGTAAATTTCAAAGTTTTTCTCTATTTTTTTTATAAAAAAAAAGTTATTTTTGAAAATGTTTTCCGTTTGTTTGCAAAAAAAAACGCAAACTTTTATTTAATCTGAAAAGTTTAAAAGGAATAAATGTATATATTATTTTTATTATTCTGTAAAGTGTACATAATTAAAAAAAATATTTTTAATAAAAAGTTTTTACGTATTATCCATTTCTGATTGATTATTTGTCTTTGTTATATATTTGAATATTTATTTGAATGTTTATTATTTGATTAAATATTTATTTATATATTCGCATTTCTTTTACACGATATTAAAAAAATACGTAAAATTTTCGAAGCAGAACCCCCACTAATCTCAGTCACGAGCAGCCACTAGATACAGGACAAGTTTTAATCGTTTATCTGCCGAAAATTTAGATGTCAAAGTTCAAACGATTTTATCTTTACTGTCTCTAGTAAACTATGTATCCAATTTTGGGTCTAAATAGTTGAAATTTTACATAAAGGGTATTCAGACATACAGCAAGCTTATTAATCAGTTTTGGGCGATAATGTACCTGCCAAGAGGTCAAAGTTGAACAACTTGACCTTTGCAGACTCTACCAAACTCCTCCGCAAATTCTAGGTTTAAACACTTTGAATTTTAGATGTAGGTTATCTGGGCTTGAGTCACACATTTTAATATATAAACATATGCACATAATGTTATGAACAGTATATACATGCAAAGCCGAGCTGAACTGCTAGTAATGAAAAAGTATATGTAAGGTAAAGAAATATAAATGAAAATAAAAATATTAAAAATCCCAAAACGTTTGAAAATAAAATTGGTACAAAAATTATGAAGAAGTTTTGTTAAAAATCGATGATATTCACCAGATACTTCAATTCATGTAAAATGCAATTCAAGTCATGTAACATTATTTAATTGATAATTTTTGTCAGAATATCGATAATATATACAGGCAACTTCCAACTTAGATTGCCGAGAATAACCACCAGAAACTTCAATATATGTGTGGTGATTATTGAAATAAAATCCAAATTACATTGCATTGTAATTATTATAGATGATGGTTGTTAAAATTCCTTACAATAAAGAGATTGATGAAACAACCAGAGTTGCTATAAAGAAACTTACTGGATGCTATATGCACGGATTTGTACTTTCTAACCGTCATTTTAAAAGCAATTGAATTTGATTAATCGATTATATTGACCAATCTTTTGCAATTGATGTCTTTTCTATTTTTCTTTCATTTCGATACATGAACTATCATATGCATAACGAGACTTGATTATACAAGCTGTCTTGTTTATAGTCGATTAAATAAAACAGTTCTTGTTTTATTACAGTTGGAGATGGGGCATCCCACAAGATTCTAGACATTCAGCCACTATCTTATACATTCCAATCGTGAGATCGTTTTTAGATTCTAACCGTCTCTTTAAGCGATTTCTAAAAAGTATCTTTTGCACTTAGTTCATAGAATATATTTGCCAGGTGGTTTTTGAAATGATTATCTCAGTGTTAAATCTCATATGTATGCCTAACCTTTATTTCTCAGCACAGAACTATACACGTGTTGCAAGATTATGACTTGTCATTATTTTTCACAACACTTTATTTATTGAACATGAATTTATTTGCTGAACATGAATTTATTTATTGAACATGAATTTATTTACTGAACATGAATTTATTTACTGAACATGAATTTATTTATGAACATGCATTTATTTATGAACATGAATTTATTTACTGAACATGAATTTATTTACTGAACATGAATTTATTTATTGAACATGAATTTATTTACTGAACATGAATTTATTTATTGAACATGAATTTATTTACTGAACATGAATTTATTTACTGAACATGAATTTATTTATGAACATGAATTTATTTACTGAACATGAATTTATTTACTGAACATGAATTTATTTATTGAACATGAATTTATTTACTGAACATGAATTTATTTACTGAACATGAATTTATTTACTGAACATGAATTTATTTACTGAACATGAATTTATTTACTGAACATGAATTTATTTATTGAACATGAATTTATTTACTGAACATGAATTTATTTATTGAACATGAATTTATTTACTGAACATGAATTTATTTACTGAACATGAATTTATTTATGAACATGAATTTATTTACTGAACATGAATTTATTTACTGAACATGAATTTATTTATTGAACATGAATTTATTTACTGAACAGGAATTTTTTTACTGAACATGAATTTATTTATGAACATGAATTTATTTACTGAACATGAATTTATTTACTGAACATGAATTTATTTACTGAACATGAATTTATTTACTGAACATTAATTTATTTACTGAACATGAATATTTACATACTGTACAAGAATATGTCTTTCTTTTTATTTACATCATTTAGAAAAAAACAAGTGATTCCCTCTTGGTGTTACATATATAAATGAGTTTGTGATTATCAGTTTTTCTCGGCCGTATCGATGAAATGTTATTTTCGTTTTCAATGAATAGAACTGACGCTTTTGAAGATTTCAAATATGGCTTGTTTATTTTACAGTCATCAAAATACAAGTGAAACTCACACATCAGAAAGTGGTGGGTCAGGATGTATGTGGCGTGAATTACAGAACTCTCTTTCAGTCTGTCCGTTTGTTTCTCTGACTCTCTACTTCAACTATGTCATTTGTCCGTTTATATTGTCGGTTCTTTTTGTCTTTTCTTTATTGTTTTCGGCTGGGTTTCTTCTGGCCAACATTTCCATTCATTACAAGTGACATGTAGGTCATACGTCCGCTGGCGATTGGCGTCATTATGACGCATTTCTCTGGTGATCCAGACACCAGAAATAACTTGGTCAGCTTTTCCCTGATGATTGACGTCATCACGATTCATTTCTCTGGCAATCCCGGCACCATGAATATATTGGTCAGTTTTTACCCAGGGATTATGACATCATTGTGTCCTTGTGATTCCCAGGTTCACGTCGCTCTCTCTAACAATATTACTTGCTTGGCAAGGCCACAAGAGAGACAACCAACCTCCTTGTCAATGTAATTCTGGTTCAGTTCTTCCATGAACCTGCCTGCTCTCTTCTAGTATTGTCTTCAGCTCCCTTTTTGTATACTCCTCTATCTTCTTTCGTGCGATTAGGGTTGCTTGGTTGTCATATTCTTCTATTGTGTTTTCCAGTGTGTTACCACTGAAATTTTAACCGAGCTTTTTAGTTGGCGTCTGCTGAGGCAACCATTTGGTGTGGTGTTCATTCACCATTTTTATTTTGGGATCAGAAGAACATTTGATATATTGGCCTATGCTTACCATTGCAGCTCAGCATGCATGCTTAATTTCAGTGAGGCCCAAACCACCTTCTCTCCGTGGTAAGTACAGCCTGTCTATGCACTTATGTTTGTAAATGTATTTATGAAGGGCCAGCAGTTTCCGATTTTTTATGTCAAGGTTATTGATGCAGTTTTGTGGCCAATTGATTATGGCAAATCCATAAGATACAACGGGTATTGCCAGTTGATTGATGGCAGTAATTTTGTTTTTTTGCTGATAGTTCTGATGAGAGAATTTTTTAAAGTCGCTTGAAGTATTCTCCCTGTACTTTTTCTCTCATCTTTCCATGTTCAAGTGTCTCATTCTCCTCCACTCCCAGGTATTTATAGACAGCATCCTCTTCAAGGTCTTCAATAGAGCCATTGTCAAGATTAAGATTTTCTGGTGATGTCTTTCTTCCTTTCTTTATGGTGCACTTAGCGCATTTGTCGAATATAAACTCCATGGAGATGTCGTCTGTATAATTTTTAACAATGTCCATCAGAGAGACAACTTGTTTCTCGGATTCTGCATAGAGTTTCAAGTCATCCATAAAGAGTAGATCTTTCTGCTCATGCTGAGACTGTATAAAGTATCGAGTCGTTTAAGTAGCTTACTTAGTGGATCCATTGTGACGCAGAAAAGGCGCTGTTAGAGGCTGCCTTCTGAGAATATTCATGGCTTGATCTTTATCTTTGGGGTCTGTATCCTTTCTTCCGTGTGCTGTAGCGTAATTGACGTGCACTATCTGGCCATTTGTTTTTGAAGGAATGATTTAATATCAGTGTGCACATTGTACAACTCCAAACAGCGAAGTATCCAGGAATGTCAAAGGTATTTTTGTAATCAATCCAGGCCATTGACAGATTTGTCTTCTTCTGCAGTCTTCTAATATTGTTCTGCTTACAAGGAGTTGGTCTTTTGTGCCAAGCCTTTTCCTAGTACACTACCTCTTCTCACTTCCAAGGTAATCACCAGCAATCAGATGGTCGTATGTTGCATCAGCGATTATCCCTGTTAAGAGTTTGTAGGTTGTTGTGAGGCAGCAGATTAGTCTATATTTGCTAGCCACGTGGGTTTCCTTATTTTGTGGGAATAAGTGATGTACTGCATTCAGTAAGCAACTCAGGCAGCTCTTCATCTCCACTGATGATTCTATTGAATGCCTTGATGATGAAGTGCGCTGAGTTTTTGCAGCCAGAAATTTGGTATTTGGTCTATTCATGGGGTCTTGAAATTACTGCATTGAGCTACTTTCCTGCAGACACCTTTCTTGGTAATTTTTAAAGCGGGCATCTTTTCTTTGTTTTCCTTTTTGATGGTATTTATCGAATTGTTTTCTTTATGTACTTTAGTGTGCTCATAGATTGGCCTCCATAAGATTTCTACTTCTTTTTGTGTTTGTGGGGAGCTCACCACTTTAACGAGGCACCTATAGATCATTCTTGGGTTTCTTGCAAAAAGTTTATTCTTTTTGCTTCAAAGTTTTTGATTTTATTTTTTGTTTGTGCAGTGTGAGTTAATTTAGATTTAGCAGAAAAAGATTTTCCACAAACTCGACAATAATGTGGCTTTTAACCAGTGTGAGTCCTCATATGTCTCACTAACTTTGATTTTTGCGAAAAAGAATGTCCACACACCTCACATGAATGTGGCTTTTCACCAGTATGAGTTTTCATATGTCTGATTAGATTGGATTTCCTAGAACAAACATGTCCACAAACTTGACAAGAATATGGCTTTTCACCAGTGTGAGTTTTCATATGCAGGGTTACATCATATTTAGCAGAAAAAGATTTTCCACAAACTTGACAAGAATGCGGTTTTTCACCAGTGTGAGTTCTCATATGTATAACTACTTTTGATTTTTGAGAAAAAGAATATCCACAAACTTGACAAGAATGTGGCTTTTCACCAGTGTGGGTTCTCATATGTGTGGTTACACTATATTTAGCAGAAAAAGATTTTCCACAAACTTGACAATAGTGTGGCTTTTCACCAGTGTGAGTTTTCATATGTTTCACTAAATTTGATTTTTCAGAACAAGAATATCCACAAACTTCACAAGAATGTGGCTTTTCACCAGTATGGGTTTTCATATGTCTGATTAAATTTGATTTATCAGAAAAAACATATCCACAGACTTGACAAAAATGTGGCTTTTCCCCAGTGTGAGTTCTCATATGTATGGTACAATTTGATTTAGCAGAAAAAGATTTTCCACACACTTCACAATAATGTGGTTTTGCACGAGTGTGAGTTTTCATATGTTTCACTAACTTTGATTTTACAGAACAAGAATATTCACACACTTCACAAGAATGTGGCTTTTCATTTCTGTGGACCTGCATGTTTTACTGAAATAAGATTATCAACAGTTTTTAATATATTTTATCCTCGCTTTGTTTTCGAAATTCACAATTTGAGAACAGACACGTTCAATTCAAAGAATATATCATTTACTTTGTTTTACGTCTCTATGATATATTTCTTGGTGCAACGGTTTCTTATACTATATAACACGTGATTCAATCTGTTCTTTTCTCTTGATTTCTTTGAACATTAAACATATTTCACAAAAAAATCTTCCAGAATTTGTTAAATAATAGGATAACTTTGTTTCTTTACGTATAAATCAATAATTTTTTATAGAATATTTTTTAGAACATTGTGTAAATATTATGATCTGTTTTAATTCAATATAGGCATTCAGGCAGGAACATCTATAAATAAAAAAATAATATATGAAACTCAGTATTTTTAGTATGATCATTTGTTTTTGTTGTTGTCAATGTTGTTGGATTAAACTAATAAAATCCAGATTATACTTATCGAAATATTCATAAAAGACACATGAGATTTTAAACTTGTAGGTGTGTTTAAAGATATAGTTTAGATACCTAGAATGTTGTATTAGTCATATTTTATTGAATTAAATAGAATTACATATGATTATTATCATTTTGAAAAGAAGAATTATAGTTTTAATCATATTTTATTGAATTAAATAGAATTACATATGATTATTATCGTTTTGAAAAAAGCAAGAAATAGTGTTTTAGATATATTTTATATATTAAAATTTATTGATTATATTTCATATATTAAATAGAATTACAGATAATTACTATCGTTTTGAAAAAAAACAAGAAATATATTAATCATATTTTACTGAATTAAATGAAAGAAATATTGTTTAGTCATATTTTATTGAATTAAATAGAATTACATATGATTAATTTCGTTTTGAAAACAAAACAAGAAATAATGTTTTAATCATATTTTATTGAATTAAATAGAATTACATATATTTACCATCGTTTTGAAAATAAATAAACGCAAGAAATAATGTTTTAATCATATTTTATTGAATTAAATAAGTATTTTGTGTCTGATGATTCTAGTTTAGATAATTATCATCTCTCAGCTTATTTTTTCGTTACTGATGTAGTTATTTAATGGGAAAGCTTGGTGCAACCCTAAAATTACCAGTGATTTAATGTTTTGATCTTTTGTAATAAAATGTATCTCTTGTTTGATCTTGTTACGTATATAAAATGATATGAATCTATTTATCTGACTATAAATCTATGTGTCTGTCTGTCTGTCTGCCGTGCGGACAGAGTTGAGTTGGTTTCTCATAAACAATAGAGAAACATGACTGATGCAATCGTAGGGTCAGAAGGGAGCAACTGTACATCAATCATATCTGACGACCAGAGTGCACTGGAAGCTTAGTAGATACACTACCATGTGGCGACCTCACGTGAGTTTCCAGTTTTAAAAGAATTTAGATGTTGAGCTTAGATCATCAGAGAGGGCAGACCTGTTAGCAAGAGGTCTGGAAATGAAGATAGAAAGCGCCACAACAAAGAATGAGGTCGAATTTCTCCTTATTTGCATGTAAACACCTGATTCATACCTGGTGAATTTTAATAAAGATTCTATATACAAATCAAACACTTATCTTTGTTTATCTGTAATCCCTCACCCAAAACAGAATTTGCCAGCTACACGAGACAATGTAAAATACCTCACCAGGAAGGCACAGAGAAGGAACGAGGAGGTATGTCTCAAGATGTGTTACTTTATACACATCACACTCACCTGTAGACATTCGCACATTAGACAGTCACAAGCCATTAAAAGAGCATTAAGACATTGAGGAAAGAAGTTTCTCTTTAATAAACTCGTTAAAAGACTCTGAGTAAGATTAGAGCGTTTAAAGTCAAGTCTACTCTCCTAAGTCGAAGTCTGCACAAACCTTTCTTTATATTACAGAAAGATTTGATAGTCTTCTAATGGGCATTTGAATTAATATACCAGGTTAATTCGCAAAAACAATCAAATCAAGGAAGTGGAGTTATTAATTATAATGCAGTTCAAGGTTATTTATTTATTATAGTAAGTGATCAATTTTCTTTTCTTTATAGAATCAATATGTTGTACGTTTTTAATATTTTTGATATTTTTTGTCGATTCTATATTTCTAGTGCATTTGATTCCAATGAAATACTTTTATGTATTTTGCATCTGTATTAAAGTCACCAGATGAATTAGTTTGTCCATTGTATGCCTCTGTACTTTTGAATCCGTCATGTTTCATTATCAGGGATAATTCGCCGTTTCTGGAACAATTTTTACTTAATATATAAAGATGTAATTCTCGATCGTTATGCAGTTATATTAAAGCAATATTTGTAGGTGGTTCTTAAGCAATTTAGATTTTTTGTAATGTAATATACGTCAAAAATAAATGAGAGTTTTATGAAAAATAACTTCTGCTAAATTCTTAGACAAAAGTGGTAATTCTCGATCGTTATTTTAAAACAACACTTGCATGTGGTTCTAAAGTAATTTTAATTTCTTGTAATGAAAAAGTGGTTATTAGATCCCTAAAAAATAATGCCATTGTTATAAAAATAAACCAAATAAATATCGTTCATTAAAAATGTTGCCCTCGAACACACAAAATTTTAGCCATTTAAAAAAATGTCAACAAAATATTTTGGTAAATCTTCACAGTTTAAACTTGGATATTACGTTTAAATAGTCTTAAGAAAATACCCGCAAAGAAGGAATAAGATAATAACCAAGATTTTAGATTAGGGGATCATTTTCATATATAAATTTAATATAAATGATACACACTTCAGGACCCTCATTTGTAGTTTCCAATATTTTATGGCACGGATGAGAGGAGCATATCATTGGCACGTTTTTACGTTTGATGGGATAAGAGTCTACATGTTACTATTCTGTCATTTCTCCTAACAAATTTATAAACAAAAATATGTTTGTTACGTTTGATGGGATTATAGTCTACATGTTAAATATTCTGTAATTTCTCCTAACAAATTTATAAACAAAAATATGTTTGTTACGTTTGATGGGATTATAGTCTACATGTTAATTATTCTGTAATTTCTCCTAACAAATTTATAAACAAAAATATGTTTGTTACGTTTGATGGGATTATAGTCTACATGTTAATTATTCTGTAATTTCTCTTAACAAATTTATAAACAAAAATGTGTGTTACGTTTGATGGGATTATAGTCTACATGTTAATTATTCTGTAATTTCTCCTAACAAATTTATAAACAAAAAATATGTTTGTTACGCCTGATGGGATTATAGTCTACATGTTAACTATTCTGTAATTTCTCTTAACAAATTTATAAACAAAAATGTTTGTTACGTTTGATGGGATTATAGTCTACATGTTAATTATTCTGTAATTTCTCTTAAATTTATAAAGAAAAAATGTTTGTTACGTTTGATGGGTTAGAGTCTACATGTTAACTATTCTGCAATTTCTCCTAACAAATTTATAAACAAAATTATGTTACGTTCTGGGGAATTAGAGTATACATGTTAACTTTTTTTTGCATAGGGTTCAGCACTTATCAAGTCCCGAAGGCCACTCAGTGATAAGGGTTATTGCGTGTACAGTAATCATTGGGATAGTATTGTAATAATCATTAATGGGTAGTTAGATAGAGTGTCTCACTTAAGGGGCGGTTTGTCAGGAGTTTGTTTATGTTGGACTTGAAGACGTCCAAGTTGTAGTCAGGTGGGAAACAGGCAGGCAGCAGAGAGTTCCACTGGCGTGCAGTTCTAAGAAAGAAGCTCATGGAATCTACGTTTGGATTTAGGCACAGATAAAAAGTAGGGAAAATTATTGACAGTACTTTCAGCCAGACGGGTGTTTTTCGTGAAAGATTGGCGAGGGGGGACGAGGGATTGGAGCTCAGACGAGCACCTGCCATGGAAATAACAATAAAACAAAGACAGGCTCGCAACGTCTTTTCTGTGGGAGAGAGGTTGCAGGGAAGAGAAAAGAACACCCCCACTAAGTCACGAAGTCTATTTTGTACTCTGTCAAGGCAGCATAGGCTGTTTTTAGCAGTTCCTGCCCAGATATGGAAGCAGTACTCCATCCTTGGACGTATTTGTCTTTTATACAGACAGAGAATTGCATCAGTAGTGAGATATCTTCTGGAGCGGTAGAAGGATCCTACCATTTTCCCAGCATCCCTGGCAGCAGATTTGATGTACGTGTTCCATTTCAGATCAGGAGTAAAGCTTACACTCAGAAGCTTGTCAAAACATGGAGCCTCCCCAAGACGTGAGCCATCCATTTCAATTGATGCCAGATAGGTATCAGAGCGTTCATGATGTAAAGATAGAAGCTTTGTTTTGGACGCATTAAAAGTGACCAGCCACCTCTTCCGCCTATTGTACCACGGTCTCAAGATCAGAGGAGAGAGAATTAGAGAGAACTTTGTCATTTACGACCTTTGATGTGTTGCCATAGATGGGCGTGTCATCAGCATAGATGTCAACGAATGATTTAAGTATGTGCTTTGGTAGATCATTGATGTAGATCAGGAAGAGAGTTGGGCCCAGGATGGACCCCTGGGGGACTCCAGCATTAATACTGTGAGCCTCTGATTTCTGCCCATCAACCACTAATCTTATGAACCTATCAGAGAGAAATGGTTTAATGATTGAGAAAACATTTCCAGTAATACCGCAGCTTGAAATCTTGTGAAGTAGGCCCTTATGCCATACCTTATCGAAGGCCTTAATATTTAAATTGTATCTTTGTTTAGTAACTTGTTAGGAGAAAGTACAGAATCGTTATCACAATCAATATTTAAATGGTATCTTTGTTTATTAAATTTGTAGGTGAAAGTACAGAATAGTTATGACAAACAATATTTTAATAGCATCTTTGTTTATTAAATTGTTAGGTGGAAATACAGAATATTTATGACAAACAATATTTAAATAATATTTTGGTTTATTAAATTGCAAAGTGAAAATACAGAATAGTTATGGCAATATTTAAACGGTATCTTTGTTTATTAAATTGTTAGGTGAAAGTCCAGAATAGTTATGCAAATCAATATTTAAACGATATTTTTGCTTATTAAATTGTTAGGTGAGAGTACAGAATAGTTATGACAAAAATATTTAATCGGTATTTTATTTAATTAACTTGTTAGGTGAAAGTACAGAATAGTTATGACAAACTATATTTAAACGGTATGTTTGTTTATTAATGTCTTATGTGAAAGTACAGAATAGTTTTGACAAAGAATATTTAAACAATATCTTTGTTTATTAAATTGTTAGGTGAAAGTACACAATGTTTATGACAAAAAATATTTAATCGGTATTTTATTTAATTAACTTTTTAGGTGAATTACAATATAGTTATGACAAACAATATTTAAACGATATTTTTGTTTATTAAATTGTTAGGTGAAAGTACAGAATTGTTATTACGAAAAATATTTAATTGGTATTTTATTTTATTAACTTGTTAGGTGAAAGTACAGAATAGTTATGACAAACAATATGTAAATGGTATCTGTGTTTATTAAATTGTTTGGTGAAAGTACAGAATTGTTATGAGAAAAAATATTTAATCGGTATTTTATTTAATTAACTTGTTAGGTGAAAGTACAGAATAGTTATGACAAACAATATTTAAACGGAATGTTTGTTTATTAAAGTCTTATGGGAAAGTACAGAATACTTTTGACAAAGAATATTTAAACAATATCTTTGTTTATTAAATTGTTAGGTGAAAGTACAGAATAGTTTTGACAACCAATATTTAAACGGTATATTTGTTTATTAAATTGTGAGGTGAAAGTAAAGAATAGTTATTACAAGCAATATTTAAACGGTATTTTTGTTTATCAAAATGTTAGGTGAAAGTCCAGAAGAGTTCTGACAATATTTAAAGTATATTTTTATTTTTTTGTTTTTTTAGCAGCAAAACTGGGTTATTTTTTTCTATATTAAGTTTCTGTTAATTTGTGATGACCAATAAATGTATGCTCATTTTATGTAAACTTTATTAAAGAAAATGTTACTCATTCTATAACCTAAAATATTGAAAACATCACAATTCACATGGAAAACGGTAGACTGAAAAACATTTTTTAAAGTAAAAAAAAAAACAACAACAACAATTAAATACGGAAAAAGCAGGGAGGTTTTGTGCTCAGTTGTCTAACAATTCAACCAACTTTGAATTAAATTATTTTGTTTATTTTAATTATTATTATTTTCTCAGAAATTACCTAATACATTTTTGACAAAATTGCCAGATTGTATACTATACTTTAAGTATTTTTTTTTTTAATCGGAGATTATTCGTATATTTTTTTTTATTCAAGTTTGTTAAAACGCCTGGCGGAATCAATATTTTTTTATTGAATTCAAATACAATAGAAATACAAATGTTTTTTTTAATGTTTTAGTTTTTTTAAGAATCAATATTTCTGAGGTGCAAAAAAACAAACTGCTTTTCTGTCCCAGATTATTTTTATTCAAACAGATTTTTAAAAGCGTAAGAAAAAATAATTAATTTTCATATTGGATTGCAATAAAAAATAAACTTATTTTCATTTTTAAGATTATTTTAAAGTTGTTGAATGATATTTTTTAAAAGTGTTTTTAAAAAATAAACTTACCTTTCATTCAGGGAATTCAAAACAAAAAAATGTTGTTTTTTTTTTTTTTCTTTTGTGTTCAAAACAGCAAATTTGCTTTGTTTGTTATGATTTCTTTAGTAAATTGATACAACTTCTGTTTTGTGTGTCAAATTCATTAATAAATAAAATATATTAAAACATAAAAGAATCAAAGTTAAAAGATGAAAAACACGATTTAAACGTGAAATATTTAAAAAGAAAACAAATGCTAACAAACAAAGAACTTAAGGTCATCGTAACACGGTGTAATCATTATTTCGTTCCTTGTGTAAAAATGTCCGTTCATCAGTTAAGTGTGCCGAATTGTTTTCTAATCAAGTTTAGATTGTATTTGTCAATTCTTAAACCTTTTGGTCATTTCTATTATAAATTATTATTTTTCATTCGATTCATTAAAAAATAAAATATATGAAGATTTAAAAAGCAAGTTTTTTTTTTGTTTTTTTTTACAGATTAAACATTTCATTATCATTTGGATTAGTAAACTTTGTGAACAATATTGAATAATTCGACCCCCTGTTTTTCCAAGCTTATAACTACTAGAAAAATGTAATTCAAACCCTATTTTTTTTTAATAAAAGGAGCAAAGACCAAGGTTTCATAAAAAAAAAAAAATACTAACAACGCGTTTTTTTTGTTTTGTTTTTTTCTTTAAGATTTTAAACTTCGGATTTACAGGTAAATTTCCAATACCAAAAAACTGCTCTTTTTTTTTTTGTTTTAAATTAGAATATTTTATTTATTGATATTTTATCTTCAATTTGTGATATATAAAACTTTGGCACATGAATTAATTATTTACTTTTTAATAGACATTTAAAAATAGGGGGGGGTGAATTAAAATAAAACCGTTTGTCTAAAATTTTATATTCAGTTTATTGGAAACAGCATAACATTTCATACTGACCCTGAAAATATCGTAAAAAATAGAATCAATAGAAAAATGTTTATAGATTTTAAAGTTTAAAAATTGAAAAATACTGAACTCGTAAAATTCAATTAATTTCATTACTGTTTTTTTTTTTTAAATAAAAAATATTTCTATTACTGTTCATACAAGTTTAATAGTTTATTTTGGAAATTTAATCCATAAATAAAATAAACAACCCACTTTTAAAAGAGAAATTACGAGTTTTTGATAGATTTTTAAAGTTTAAAAATTGAAAATACTGAACTCGTAAAATCCAATTAATTTCATTACTGTTTTTTAAAAAAATATATATTTCTATTACTTTTTATAGAAGATTAATAGTTTATTTGGAAGTATAATCCATAAAGAAAATAAACAACCCACTTTTAAAAGAGAAATTAAGAGGTTTTTTTTTAATATTTTATTCGCAGTTTCGTGTTAGGGGTGTAAAAAATTCCTACAAAAATTCTGATACACCTATCGAACTACTGTTAACACCCAAAATGAGAACAGTAGTCCAAATATTCCAAATAATTTTCATATAAAAAATCTGTAAAACTAATATTTCACTCCAACAATTCCAATAAGAGAAAGGGTTTCACAAACGGTGAAGTCAGTCAAATCACAACAATAGATTTGGACCAAGAAAATAAACTATAACCACATGATGACGTTATGGGACTTGCACATTATTTGGGTCCAAGTAGACGATAATTTAAATTCCTATTAAATTTTAATGCCGATTCTTCTGTTGCTGACCATTGTTGCGGGACTGGAATATAATAATACCCTAACTCACCACAATGGAATTGAAGGAAACAAAAACTCAATTGATGGATAAGAGAAACGTCGTTTATTTACTGTTGAAAGAATGAATGTTTTAGATATAACATGTGTTCATGTCCACGCGGGTGTAACCATCGTTTGTTGCGGGACTGGGAGTGTAGAAAGAAAAAAGTAAATTGTTTGTTCGTGTGTGGGAAGAGAAGTGAGTAACGTAATATAACGAGAAATGGCAGTCCATCGTGTAGACAAAGTAAAGGATAGACGTCAGTTAGCAGTCAGCTATGCAAAGGTGTTCTCAGAGACCAGTAGCAGATAGGGGGAGAAAGAGTGTACGTACTGTCTGTTGGACTTTTGTCCCACATAGTAGTAAACTGCGTGAGGTATGTGGTCGGTCCGTAGACCGACCAGGTCGAAAGCTGGTCCTAAAAGAGAGAAGTCGATTATTGCTCTTTCTTTTATTAGTGTTTCCGGTGGTCTTTTGCACATGGGTGGATTTCCATTGAAAGGAAGTGACGTCGTCCATCTGTGTGCGTACGTGTGCACGTGTGTGAGTACATGTGTGTACATTAGCGTGTGTGTATATACACATGAATGTGAGTGTATGTACGCAAACGTGAATATATGTACGTGTGTGGATGTGCGCGCATAAGTTTGTGTGCGCTTATGTATATGACAAGTAATATAGCTTGAAATGTGGACGTGTGTTTTGTGTAAGACTAGGAAAAACTCGCGCAATACTCCCCTTCCTAGGAAAGAAAATTATATATATATATATATATATATATATATATATATATATATATATATATATATATATATATATATATATATATATATATATATATATATACTGAAGAGCCAGTGCTCAAAACAAAGAAACATTATAAAAAGGCTGACTGGGAAGCAATCAGGGAACTAATCAGAGATGCCCTATGGAGAAATATTTTTTCTCTCCCTGCTGAACAGTGTGCAAACAAGACCACTGACTTGTTCAAAATTGCAATCGAAGCACATGTTCCCATGTGGAAATTTTATAGTAAGCCCCACTCTCTCCAATGGTTTACGCTGACTTGCGCAACTGCCATTGCTCAAAAGCAGCATGCATACCACAGATTTAACCGATATAAGTCCATTTCAAACAGACTGAAGTATATAGAAGCTAGAAAGAACGTTAAGAAAGAAATAGCGATAGCTAATAGAGAATTTAGTAGTAAACTGCGTGAGGTATGTGGTCGGTCCGTAGACCGACCAGGTCGAAAGCTGGTCCTAAAAGAGAGAAGTCGATTATTGCTCTTTCTTTTATTAGTGTTTCCGGTGGTCTTTTGCACATGGGTGGATTTCCATTGAAAGGAAGTGACGTCGTCCATCTGTGTGCGTACGTGTGCACGTGTGTGAGTACATGTGTGTACATTAGCGTGTGTGTATATACACATGAATGTGAGTGTATGTACGCAAACGTGAATATATGTACGTGTGTGGATGTGCGCGCATAAGTTTGTGTGCGCTTATGTATATGACAAGTAATATAGCTTGAAATGTGGACGTGTGTTTTGTGTAAGACTAGGAAAAACTCGCGCAATACTCCCCTTCCTAGGAAAGAAAATTATATATATATATATATATATATATATATATATATATATATATATATATATATATATATATATATATATACTGAAGAGCCAGTGCTCAAAACAAAGAAACATTATAAAAAGGCTGACTGGGAAGCAATCAGGGAACTAATCAGAGATGCCCTATGGAGAAATATTTTTTCTCTCCCTGCTGAACAGTGTGCAAACAAGACCACTGACTTGTTCAAAATTGCAATCGAAGCACATGTTCCCATGTGGAAATTTTATAGTAAGCCCCACTCTCTCCAATGGTTTACGCTGACTTGCGCAACTGCCATTGCTCAAAAGCAGCATGCATACCACAGATTTAACCGATATAAGTCCATTTCAAACAGACTGAAGTATATAGAAGCTAGAAATAACGTTAAGAAAGAAATAGCGATAGCTAATAGAGAATTTATGGGAACCACTAAAAAAAGCATCGAAGCACAAAAACTAGAAACCCGAGACTTCTGGAAAATCTACAACAGTGTAGTAAATAATGGGCAATCGACAATTCCCCCACTAACCAACAATCACGAGGTTGTCTCCTCAGCAACCGACAAGGCTAACATGCTTGCCAGTCGGTTTGCCTCAAATTCCACACTGGACCCTTCCAACCACCCCCTACCAGACTTTCCTATGCAGACAGACGCCACGCTAGACGATCTGAAAATCACCCCTGCTCAGGTGCATGCCACCATAAAAACTTTTACACGTCAAAAGCATATGGACCCGATCTCATCCCAGCTTTTCTATTAAAAAAGTGCTCAGCCGAAGTAGCTCCAGTTCTCTCCAAACTCTACAACAAATGCCTTAATGAAGCTTGCTTTCCGGACTGTTGGAAAACTGGTTCTGTTGTACCAGTATTCAAGAATTCGGACCCATCAAATTATCGCCCCATTAGCATCCTCCCACTTTTTGCCAAAATATTTGAGACCTTAATTAACCATGTTTTAGTTCATCACCTTACAGATGCTAAACTTCTTGATATATGTAATTTAGACAAGCCTGTTCCACAGCAGACATCCTAACTCGAATCTCTGAACATATATACCATTCATTGGACAAAGTGGGGGAGGGCAGAGCTGTAGCTTTAGATATATCTAAGGCTTTTGACAAGGTATTGCATTAGGGTCTCCTCAGGAAAATTAGATCATACGGTATAACTGGAAGAATACTTAACATAATTCAATCCTTCTTAGATAAGAGAAAAATCCAGGTTGTCCTCGACGGTCGTACATCTAAACAATATGATATAAATGCGGGAGTGCCCCAGGGTTCCACCATTGGGCCTCTATTGTTCCTAATATTCATAAATAACCTCCCCGACAAAATTGCCTCTGAGATGGGTATATATGCTGATGACATACACTCTATGGCAGACACGAGAGGAAAACAAATGAACGCATATCTAAAGACATGGCAGAAACACTAGAGGAAGACCACTAATCTGTAGTGGAATAGGAACAAAAATGGATGGTCACATTCAATGCCGCCAAGACTAAACTAGTTTCATTCAATAATTACAAGAAACCCTCTCTACCACCTATAGCAATGGCCAACGACTCTTTATCTGAGAGTGCATCTTTCAAACTCCTTGGCCTTACGTTCACAGGAAACATGAGCTGGAACAATTACATTGAAGGCATTGCTAGGGCCGCTGCAAGAAAGGTAGGCTCTCTCTACCGTGCTAGACAACTACTAACACCCGAAAGTATCCTGTACCTCTATAAGGCCACCATTCACCCATGTATGGAGTATTGCTGTCACATTTGGGCTGGTGCATGTGCTACTAGTCTCTCGCTCCTTGACAAGGTTCAAAAGAGAGTCGCAAACCTGATAGGCCCTAAACTGGCATCTAAGCTTCAGCCTCTATCGTCGAAATGTTGCATCCCTCTGCCTTTTCAACAAGTATTTTAGTGGTGAATTATCTGACAAACTGCAATCACTTCAAGGAGTTAGTAATTGTTTTTTGAAATAGTTCAAAGCTACATATATTCCTAAAACTATCCGTTTGTATTGAAATATTGTGGCGAATGTTGTAGTAATCTGTTGGATTCTCCAATTTCTAGTTAGTGATATACATTCGAGAGCTTTACATTACTGGATGCTGGTTTAATCGTGCAATTAATTCGTCCACGGTCGAAATTTGATATTTTATCATTTTGATGGTTTAATTTTTAATTTCTTATCTTGATACAAATACGTACATCATCATTTAAGGGAGGGGCGAAAACAAGAGAGCTTATTATGCATGCAGTAAGTCGTCACCTTTCTGTCACGTCCATTTCTTGGATACGCTTAGTTCTGTCTCATTGTCCTTCCCTACGTTGTCATTGTGGTACTGGATTAAAAAAAATGTCCAAGTTGGTAGTTAGAGGTGCGGTAATTCACTGGAAAAGATACTTCTCAAGTCTTCGTTTCACAGCTCATCAGTGCGACTAAACAGGCAACTACCTCAAGCCAGGATTGAAACCCGACCACCTATACGACATTGAAGGCTCATTACTATATATATATATATATATATATATATA
>NC_136527.1:159851765-159991765 GCF_053919585.1 Euprymna scolopes | reverse complement strand
CTATTCTGAAGGGCGTTCTTAACATTGCGAGGTTGTGGTGATTATTTGTTATAAGTATACCCGAGAATAGTAGTAACAGAAATGCTTCATGAAGTAGATTTTTTTCATATTACATTAAAAATAATAAATTATATCAATATGTATCTTTTTTTCTTATTACATTAAAAATAATAAATTACATTAATATGTGTTTTTTCTTATTACATGAAAAATAATAAATTACATTAATATGTGTTTTTTTCTTATTACATGAAAAATAATAGATTATATTAATATGTGTCTTTTTCTTAATACATTAACAATAATAAATTATATTGATATGTGTTTTTTTCTTATTATATTAAAAATAATGAATTATATCAATATGTGTCTTTTTTACTTATTATATTAAAAATAATAAATTATATTAATATGTGTCTTTTTTCTTAATACATTAACAATAATAAATTATATTGATATGTGTCTTTTCTTATTATATTAAAAATAATGAATTATATTAATATGTGTCCTTTTTACTTATTATATTAAAAATAATAAATTATATTAATATGTGTCTTTTTTTCGTTATTGCATTAAAAATAATAAACGATATTAATATATGTGCATGCAGGTTATATAATCTGTTATATATACCTGTTTATATATACCTGCTTTCCTTCTCATGTTGGATGTAAATTTAAATAATAATGTTATTGTTAACAATTGTTCGACTAATAATAATGATTTGTCTTAACAAATTGCACACACAAAAAGTGAAACTTACATAAGAAATCGTAACAAGCCTTAAACATTGACAAATATACAGGGTGACCCCCTAAAACGGGCCCCAACTCTAATTAGGCCCCGTTTCTTAGTGTTTTGTCCGAATTAAATGAAACTTTGGTCATAACTAATTTATTACATTCAAAACATCACATCAAAACACTCGGGTCTTTGGCCTTTTTTTCTTCGTTCTACAGCATATGTTTTAGATGGCCTCCATTTAGCTTTTTTTTGGGGGGGGGGGTCACCCTGTATTCTACATTTGATAGAAAAACAATTCGACAGACTTAACTAATGAACGGACATTTTTACACGAGGAACGAAATAATGATTGCACCGTGTTACGGTGATCTAAATTCCTTCTTCCTTAGCAGTTTTTTCTCTTTAAATTCACGTTTAACTCGTGTATTTCAACTTTTAATTTTGATTATATTATATATTCATATATTTTATTTCTTAAAAATTGAGCTCAGAAAACAAAAATTGTATCAATTTACTATAGAAATCCTAGCAAAGAAATGAAATTTCCTGTGTGAAATACAAAAGAAAAAACGAATTCATTTCGATTTCGTTTTCATATTGAATTCCTGGAATTAAGGTAAGATTTTTTCTTTATTATTTTTTTTATACTTTCCAAAAACTTGAATATGTTAACGATAATCTTAAACAGTAAAATAAGTTTATTTTTATTGCAATCGAATAAAAATATTGATTTCGGCATGATTTATAACAGACGTAAATAAAATAAAAGTATAAATCGATGATTAAAAAAATCGGGTTTGTATTACTGTACACATAGATTCGAAAAAGTTGTCAAAAAACAAGTATATAACAAATAAATGTTATCAAGCATGGTAAGTTTGGAAAATGTATTATAAATAATAAACTAGACAAAATACTATTAAAAAACCACCGAATATATGTCAACTTATGTCACGGTAACATATAATGAGCGAATTTCTAACAGTATTTTGTCTAGTTTATTATTTATAACATCTTTTCATGAACTTACCGTGTTTAAGAGACGGTCGGACGCCATTTTGAATTTTCCAATACATCGGTAAACACTGTATGCTTTTCGAGCTGAATAAGCATGTTACATTGAATACAAACACAAAAAATATATCCAGTTAGGTAGAAAAGTAACTTATCTTGCCTTTGATAACATTTATTTGTTATATACTTGTTTTTTGACAACTTTTTCAAATCTATGTGTACAGTAATACAAACCCCAAAAATCTAAATACATATTATTCGATCTGAAATTTATGTATTTTTTTTAAAAAAATATTTGCTTATTGGTAATCGTGAAGAAAGAGAGAGCCTGTTTCCTCCGTTTGACTATAGGTGGCGTTACTGTCTGTCCACCCAGTTACGGAAGCACAAAATGTATATAATGCCACCCTTGAAATAAAAATAAATGTTTTTGTTATATTTTAATTTTAAACATGGTTTTTTTTGGGGGGGGTGCAAACATATTTAAGTTTTGTTTTTTTTGTTTTTTCAAACATATTTACGTTTTTTTTGTTTGTTTTTGCAAGCATATTTAAGTTTTATTTTTCCAAACATTTACATTTTGTTGCTTGTTTATTTTAAAACATTTACGGTTTTTTTTTGGTTTTTTTTTTTGCAAGCATAAACTAAATATTTTTGAAATATTTTTCTTTTTGAAAAGTTTGCTTATGCACTTATTGGTACCGCGCTATTTTTTAATAGTAGTTTCAAGTAAGATTCAGGTTTTACAATATCCTTTTTCAAATATATATATATATATATATATATATATATATATATATATATATATATATATATATATATATATATATATATATATAAATACTTGCGGAAAAGGTAAAATAAGTGCAGAAAAATTAAGAAAAAGGGGGGGGGTCCATAAAAAAGATAAAAGAAAAAACGTTGATTTTTTTTTATTATTATCATAAGAGCGTAAAAAATACTCGCGGAAAAACGGTTGCACCCATAAATATGTTTAAAAGAAAAATATAGCAAAAACATTTAGTTTATGCTTGCAAAAAAAAAAAGTAAATGTTTAAAAATAAACAAGCATCAAAACGTAAATGTTTGGAAAAATAAAACTTAAATATGTTTGCACAAAAAAAAAAAGAAACATGTTTAAAATTAAAATATAACAAAAACATTTATTTTTATTTCAAGGGTGGCATTATATACATTTTGTACTTCCGTAACTGGGTGGACAGACAGTAACGCCACCTATAGTCGAACGGAGGAAACAGGCTCTCTCTTTCTTCACGATTACCTGCTTATTTTCGTAAAAGTTATGTAGTTTATTAGAAAATATTAATGCTTAACATTAACAAAATAATTTAATTCAAAGTTACTCGAATATATATACAACTGAGCACAAACACTGCTTTTTCGGTATTTAATTGTTTTAATATTTTTAACAAATATTTTTCTGTCTACATTTACCTGTTATGTCGCGTTTATATCACGTTTGATTTTTATTGTTTCTCTTAATATTTTATATTTCAGAATAGGGATCAATTTCTTTTATAAAGTTTACATAAACTGAGCACCCATTTATTGTCCGTCACTGATTAGCAGAAAGTAAATGTAGAGAAAATATTAGTAAATGTTTACAATATAACCAATGTTTTATTTATTTGTTTCCCCATGAAAGCAAATTAGACACAAGATCGTTTTTTATGTGGGGGAAAAAACCAGCTCCCCAAAAAAGGGAGCACTCTGGCAGTTTCCAAGCAAATAATAATTGTCTCAGTATGAAGGGTTTCCCCTACATTGACCAAGGAATAATTTAACCAGCGTGTTTTTTATCGGAAGGGAGATTAGAGCCCATGTGTTGTTAACGATTCTGTACTTTCACCTAACAATTTAATAAATAAAAGAGACTGTAAAAATATCGTTCGGCATAAGAAAACTTATGTCGCCGTGCTATTTTAAACCCATATTGTCAAGTTAAATTCAAGTTTTACGATATCATTTTTTATTTATTAAATTCTTAGACGATGATACAGAATACTTACAAAACTCTCCTTCTCCATATTAAGAATGGCTTTCTAAATAGTAACGTTAATAGTATGGTAACATAATTGCAAAAGTATCCAAAACTTTGTCAAAATATTACCATAATATTTATTAATTAGGTTTTTACCAATATTTTGTTGTCGATTCATTTCGAGTGATTAGAACCTAATGGTGGCATTAAAAATTGAAAGTTGCAAGAATGTTCCGCATTTCAGTCTCATTATCAGAGTCGGTTCCCTCCCCGTTAAATCAGTTACAGTTTTGTTGGCCTCGTCAACAGCCTCTCCATTTTCTGAGGCTGCTGGAGCCTCCCCCTCATTCTCCGGTGCTGCTAGAGCCTCCTTTTAATTCTCTGGTGCTCCAATGCTTTTCCCAGGAATTACGTCTACTGGTCTTCACTTTGCCCTCGTGGCTGGCACCTCCTCACCATGGTGCAGAAGTCTCAGACTGATCTTTCCCCTGCAGTCCTGAGCAGGCGATTGAGAACTGGTTGTTGCTCTATGAGGTGAAAGCCACATTTGCGAAAGCCTGCTTGTTTAATGCAGTGAGGATAGACCTCCACTTCCTTTTCATTGGACCAAAGAATGCCACATCAAGGCACAGATGTGTGGCATTTGGGAGGAGCCAGACGAAAGCTATGTTATTGTCAGTACATTCATGTAAAATCTGATTACTGATGTGGGACAACAGGTTGTCGCTAATGAAGACTTTCTTTCCTGGCAATTTGCTGCAGTATGGCAGAGCAACACCATGAAACCAGTCATAAAAACATAAGTGGTCGAACCAGCCTGACTTTGACTTGTTGTACCTCTTAGGGGGGACCCCCTTGACGCCATGTATCCCACAAGTTTTCACTTTTATACACGACATACAGAGGCAGCAAACCCCCTGCAGCACTGCCAGCTTACATGAGGCTGGTGGATGATATGTTCATAGTATTTTTAACCACATTTGAAAATCATATGCCTGCGGTCAGGATCATCACTTAAGTTTGTCTCGTTGTAATTGATGATATTCTCTGGAGGTACTCCATCTAGTGTCCTGGCCAACTCTGCAAAATATTTGTTGATCAAGCGAATACTGACACCAGCGCTTTTCTTTGAAATGTTTTAACACATGCGGTTCTTTATATGATCTTTGTGCCGCTTCATAAACGACTGTGCCTAGTTTTAACTAGGGACATTATCCTTGAACTTATTCACAGTCTCTATCAAGAACTCTTTTCACAGTCATCCGTAGATCGATGATGTCTAATGGGAATCCTCACTCTGACACAGCCAGCAGGTGCACGACAATGGCGTTCTCCATTATGGATGAAATGATGCTCTGTCCACCTGGTGACCACAATGGTCTTTCACCCTCAGTCACCCGAAGGTAGTATTGCAGCTTTGCACGACTCAGGCTATAGTCCATGCAGGCTTCATGCTGAGACTTTCCTCCTTTAACGTCTGCCGCAGCCTTGATGAGGTATTTGGAGTTGGAAGCTTTGTTGTAAGGCCTTGCGCCAGGTTTTGGCATGTAATCTCTCGGCATAGTGGAGAAAGGTTGTGCAGTAGGTTCTTCACTTCTTCTGGTTTTAATTTGAAGGACAATCTTGAGAATATAGAAGAATAGAATATCTGGTATATTAGATTCCAAAAATGAACACATCTTAATGAGAACATTCTTATAATATGAAGATTGAAATTACTAGGCCTTGGTAGGGATGGGGCTAGGGTTAATTTTAGGCTAAGAGTTACGTATGCTAGGGTCAAGGTAATGTTTAGGGTACCGTAAGGATCTGAGTTACCCAGTAGTGTAAGGGTGGGATTTTTAAAAAAGTAGTTCCTAATAAGAATAAGTAATTATATGTCTCGTCTGAAAATAAAGGTAATCTGGAAATAATATAGGTAGACCTACAAATGAGTAAATTGAGCTAAAATTATAAGGTTTTTTGGTTATTCTTAGTCATCCTGGTTCAGCTTTCACAGACTGGAGTGACAAAGACAACCTCAGCCATCTAAAAAATATTGACATAAATCAGAAAAAAAAACCCCAATTAATTCCACCATATCTTAAGTAGTTTACAGAATATCATCAAAGTTATAGCAGAAATGTAAAAAATACCTATCAAAGTTTGACAAACCCATGCAGTGTAAATTTTCATCATGAAGGGGCAGACATCTTGGATTCAAGTGTAGCTCTGCACAAAATATTCTCTGCAGACCTATTATTATTATTTTAAATTATAAAACATAGATTAAGGATTGAACTAATATTTACTGGGTTGAAAATAATTTGTAAAAAGTCATTCAACCTCAAAGGATCGCAAAACATTTTCTTGTTTCTGGTCTTAGTCACCTCGGTTGGCATTAGTCACCCCAGTCTATGCTATCCAAGATACCGGTCTATCCTCTAAAAAATCTTATACACCATTACCGATTTTATGATAAGGTTTAGAAGACTTGCAAGCATTAATAGAGGAGAATGGTTTGGATTTTGATGTCAGATTGATGAGGAATAGAGAGAAGATTCCATTAAATAACTTAATCTTTAAGATTGGTGAAGAGCTTATATGTTTTTGAAGTTTGTCGTTGTTGTATCAATACAGAATCATGTTAATCGTATCTTTGTAGACGTATAGGATACTCTTATGTCTAAGTAATTTTCTTACATGGTGGAGAAACTTCTTTGAAGCAGGCTTTGTAATGTCCATACTATGTATTTTAAGATAAAACATTCCAACTGCAATTTCTAACTTTCAAACGGTAGAAACCTTACAAACATCATAGAATGGATTGGATTTTGATGCTTGAGATTTCATTAAAAAAGAAGACTGATTGATCAGCAATAGGTACGAATACACCAAAGATTCCATTAAATAACTTAATTTTTAACATTGTGAAGAGCTTATATGTAAGACTCTTTGAAGTTTGTCGTAGTTGCATGAATCAATATTTGGAAACAATACACAATATATATGGTAATAGTATATTTCATATTTAGCAAATTACAATTTTGTTTTAACCGATAAGGATCAAACATTAACTCACTTATAATTTCTACGTTCAGATGAATTAGGAATAAACAATTTATAAACTTGAATAAAATACTTGAAATTTGAGAAATATATTAGAAAAACAAAAAATTATTAATAAAAAATAAATTATAGAGAGAAATTCCTATCGTTATAACAATAGTAAATATTGCATTAAGATTTTCCCACACACATGCCACAAAACGTGTATATATATATATATATATATATATATATATATGCGCATTTTCCTTAAAACAGATACACGTTTATAATGTATATATTCAATAAGGCTATAAAATGTATACCAAGTTTATTAATGTTTAATGAAAGTAGATTTAAACTTTCAAAGCATACGTAATTTTAAACATTTTAAAATAACGGGAACATAAACTTAATGCATATTCTTACATTTACTGCATCTTACATATGTTTCATTGACTGGCATAAACCAAACAAATCATCAGAGACTTTTCATTAGTTTATTGACAGAGAAAATGTACAGTTAAAAAGGAATGGTACTTTTAAAGCGAATTAGAAAGGTTTAAAAGACATAAAGATCCGAAATCTAGTAAAAACAACCGATAGATAAAATATTGAATAAATATTAGTATATATTATGCACAAGAAATAAAGACATTCAGGTCATAAACCACGAGTAGTGCAGGCCCATTCTAGACACAATATTTCAATTATAGTGAGCTTTCAACATTACTACATTTTATTGGAAGAGAAAAAAAGAAATAAGGATAAAAATAGACAAGATGCTATAAAAAATTTTAAATAACAATATAAATATTTTAAAATAACAATATGCAATTATACTTTTAGGAAGAGAAAAAAAAAAGGATAAAAATACTAAAGAAACTATAAAAATTTTAGAAATAACAATATGCAATTTTACTTTTAGGAAGAGAAAAAAATAAGGATAAAAATAATAAAGAAACTATCAAAATTTTAAAATAACAATATGCAATTATACTTTTAGGAAGAGAAAAAAATAAGGATAAAAATAATAAAGAAACTATAAAAATTTTAGAAATAACAATATGCAATTTTACTTTTAGGAAGAGAAAAAAATAAGGATAAAAATAATAAAGAAACTATCAAAATTTTAAAATAACAATATGCAATTATACTTTTAGGAAGAGAAAAAATAAGGATAAAAATAATAAAGATAATATAAAATTTTTAAAATAACAATATACAATTATAATTTTAGGAAGAGAAAAAAATAAGGATAAAAATAATAAAGATACTATAAAAATTTAGAAATAACAATATGGAATTATACTTTTAGGAAGAGAAAAAAATAAGGATAAAAATAATCAAGAAACTATAAAAATTTTAAAACAACAATATGCAATTATACTTTTAGGAAGAGAAAAAATAAGGATAAAAATAATAAAGATACTTTTAACGACTCATTTGCAACATAAAACTCATTAATCTTACAAAACAAAATCTTTTTATAGAAATAAATGTGAAAACATGCTGAAATTTTATGTCGTCTCGCTCGATCACACAAATGTCCAAATTGTTGAAACAAGTGAAGCTAGTGTGCGAAATGTGTGGCATTGACAATGTTGAGTGTGTTCTACCACTCAGGCTGAGAGATGGTGCGCTGCCTGTATACCAAAGATGAACCCACAACCAGAGGGCAGATTTGGAGCAAGTAAAACGAGCCCTCCTCATTGCTCTCACGCCTGACCCCTTTTGTTTCTCGTCCTTTGAACCCTTGAGAAACTCGACAAATACTTGTTGACTTGCAGGATCTTGCATAGTTAATAGAAGCGAACTGATCTCAGCAATGGGTCAGTTGCGCTTTTGTTTCAGGGATCCCTAGACACTGGTTGTAGGGATCTTTCAGAATGGAAGGGGTGATCCTAGAGCAGATGCGTGTGAGAGTCCGACCAGAATGACGCAGGTACAGTGCGGTGACGCAAGTGTGAGGGTCCCAATCACTTTGCCAGCAACTTCCGGCAGCCTGTTAAACCATGGTGATGACAGTATAACATTGACATTAGTCAACAGAAATCCCCTAAAGACTGGCGTATTGGTGGTGAACAGCAAACAAGTGGGGATGGACATCATCAAGATATCTGGTGGTGTGCATATTGATAAGGGACGGTAAATTTTGCTCATCCTGATTTTTGCACGGAGTTTGCCCAATGCAACAGAACCTGGGTCATGTCGTGGAAGTGGTTCAGTGACCAGCTGCAACAAAAATCATGCAGCAAAGTACCAGAGTATAACATCCATGCAAAAGCCCACACAGACTATGATAGTGAACTACAAGATTAGATTGATAATGGTAGGTCTGATGCCACTAATTGCAGCCATTCAACGGAACCAATAAAAGGTGAAGCTGGTGCTTAGCTATCAGGAATTAAATGAGCATATAGACCCATTTATGGCCCACACAGACATATGCACCGAATAATTAAAAGAATGCCGTCAGGCAGTATCAAATGTATCCGTGTTAGACCTGAACAAGGCATACTTTTAAGTAAATGGGCACAAATCACTGTGGACCTATCAAACTACTAATCAAGGAACAGGGGTATTGCCTGTCTCGCATGTGGTTTGGACTAAATGTGGCACTGTCAATCATGCAAATAATTATTTTTTACTATCCTGATGAAGGACAATCACACACAGTGGCAAACATCTGCTTATATTGATTGGGTAAATGTGGAAGAGAGTGTTGTGCCTGCAGCACATGTGAAAGAGCATGTGTACAACTTCAAACTTCTCAATAAAGAACCAGAGAGTCAGCAAGATTGTACGCGAGTGCTTCATTTACAGGTCTGCATTGGAGAAGAGGGAACAAGATGTCAGACATATCTCGTCGTCACATGACGAAATATATTTTCACTATGTGACAAGTTCGTTGAAGACATTCCTCTGGGTTGTTAGCTTTGTGTTGTTGTAGCATTCATCAAGAGAAGAGCATCTGATGTTGCTACAGGGTGGGGCAATAAAGAAAATGACACCACATCGTGATCAAGGGGGTCCTCACCAGAGTGTACAAAAACCTAGCTCAAGGCAAATGATGTGTCCAGATAATGAATCCCAACATATCGACCTAGCAGAAATCGATACTTTCATTAAAGGAATGAACTTGTCAATCCTCAAATATTCTTACCAGCGTCTTGACATAATAATGAAATTAGTGAAGGAATATGCACTGTCAGTGAATGTATTCTTAGTGAAATCTTGCCAAAACAAGCGGATTGATTGATGAGAGTACCTCAGCAGCGGCTTGATGGAAGTAAGACGAACATTGAACCAATGTTACCTTCCTGTACTGCATCCCTAAACTTGGTCGAGTTCCTTCACTAAATAACATTATTAACCCAACATAATAAAATATGATGAAATTACAATGTCTTACACTAAATAACATAAATAACCAAACATAATAAAATATGATGAAATTACAATTTCTTACACTAAATAACATAATTAACAAAACATAATAAAATATGATGAAATTACAAATTCTTAAACTAAATAACATAATTAACCAAACATAATAAAATATGATGAAATTACAAATTCTTAAACTAAATAACATAATTAACCAAACATAATAAAATATGAAGAAACTACAATTTCTTACACTAAATAACATAATTAACAAAACATAATAAAATATGATGAAATTACAAATTCTTAAACTAAATAACATAAATAACCAAACATAATAAAATATGATGAAATTACAAATTCTTAAACTAAATAACATAATTAACCAAACATAATAAAATATGATGAAATTACAAATTCTTACACTAAATAACATAATTAACCAAACATAATAAAATATGATGAAATTACAATTTCTTACACTAAATAACATAATTAACAAAACATAATAAAATATGATGAAATTACAAATTCTTAAACTAAATAACATAAATAACCAAACGTAATAAAATATGATGAAATTACAATTTCTTACACTAAATAACATAATTAACCAAACATAATAAAATATGAAGAAACTACAATTTCTTACACTAAATAACATAATTAACCAAACATAATAAAATATGATGAAATTACAATTTCTTACACTAAATAACATAATTAACCAAACATAATAAAATATAATGAAATAACAATTTCTTACACTAAATAATATTATAAACCAAACAATAAAATATGATGAAACTACAATTTCTTACACTAAATAACATTATTAACCAAACATAATAAAATATGATGAAATTACAATTTCTTACACTAAATAACATAATTAACCAAACGTTATAAAATATGAAGAAACTACAATTTCTTACACTAAATAACATAATTAACAAAACATAATAAAATATGATGAAATTACAATTTCTTAAACTAAATAACATAATTAACCAAACATAATAAAATATGATGAAATTACAATGTCTTACACTAAATAACATAAATAACCAAACATAATAAAATATGATGAAATTACAATTTCTTACACTAAATAACATAATTAACAAAACATAATAAAATATGATGAAATTACAAATTCTTAAACTAAATAACATAAATAACCAAACATAATAAAATATGATGAAATTACAATTTCTTACACTAAATAACATAAATAACCCAACGTAATAAAATATGATGAAATTACAATTTCTTAAACTAAATAACATAATTAACCAAACATAATAAAATATGAAGAAACTACAATTTCTTACACTAAATAACATAAATAACAAAACATAATAAAATATGATGAAATTACAATTTCTTACACTAAATAACATAATTAACCAAACATAATAAAATATGAAGAAACTACAATTTCTTACATTAAATAACATAATTAACCAAACATAATAAAATATGATGAAATTACAATTTCTTACACTAAATAACATAAATAACCAAACATAATAAAATATGATGAAATTACAATTTCTTACACTAAATAACATAAATAACCAAACATAATAAAATATGATGAAATTACAATTTCTTACACTAAATAACATAAATAACCAAACATAATAAAATATGATGAAATTACAATTTCTTACACTAAATAACATAAATAACCAAACATAATAAAATATGATGAAATAACAATTTCTTACACTAAATAATATTATAAACCAAACAATAAAATATGATGAAACTACAATTTCTTACACTAAATAACATTATTAACCAAACATAATAAAATATGATGAAATTACAAATTTCTTACACTAAATAACATAATTAACCAAACGTTATAAAATATGAAGAAACTACAATTTCTTACACAAAATAACATAATTAACCAAACATAATAAAATATGATGAAATTACAATTTCTTACACTAAATAACATAAATAACCAAACATAATAAAATATGATGAAATTACAATTTCTTACACTAAATAACATAAATAACCAAACATAATAAAATATGATGAAATTACAATTTCTTACACTAAATAACATAATTAACCAAACATAATAAAATATGATGAAATTACAATTTCTTACACTAAATAACATAAATAACCAAACATAATAAAATATGATGAAATTACAATTTCTTACACTAAATAACATAAATAACCAAACATAATAAAATATGATGAAATTACAATTTCTTACACTAAATAACATAAATAACCAAACATAATAAAATATGATGAAATTACAATTTCTTACACTAAATAACATAATTAACCAAACATAATAAAATATGATTAATTACAATTTCTTACACTAAATAACATAATTAACCAAACATAATAAAATATGATGAAATTACAATTTGTTACACTAAATAACATAATTAGCCAAACATAATAAAATATTATGAAATTACAATTTCTTACACTAAATAACATAATTAACCAAACATAATAAAATATGATGAAATTACAATTTCTTACACTAAATAACATAAATAACCAAACATAATATAATATGATGAAATTACAATTTCTTACACTAAATAACATAATTAACCAAACATAATAAAATATGATGAAATTACAATTTCTTACACTAAATAACATAAATAACCAAACATAATAAAATATGATGAAATTACAATTTCTTACACTAAATAACATAAATAACCAAACATAATAAAATATGATGAAATTACAATTTCTTACACTAAATAACATAATTAACTAAACATAATAAAATATGATGAAATTACAATTTCTTACACTAAATAACATAATTAACCAAACATAATAAAATATGATGAAATTACAATTTCTTACACTAAATAACATAATTAACCAAACATAATATAATATGATGAAATTACAATTTCTTACACTAAATAACATAATTAAACAAACAATAATATATGATGAAATTACAATTTCTTACACTAAATAACATTATTAACCAAACATAATAAAATATGATGAAATTACAATTTCTTACACTAAATAACATAATTAACAAAACATAATAAAATATGATGAAATTACAATTTCTTACACTAAATAACATAATTAACCAAACATAATAATTTATAAATATAATATATAATGAAAATATTTATTAATATAATTAAATGTTATGATGAAATAATAATACTTGAAATATTATATAATAAAATAATAAATGAAATATAATACAAAAATAAATATAAATAATATGTAAATGAAAATAATATATAAGATAACATAAATAATATTACTCTAATGTAAATATCCTTTTAAGCGTTTCTAGAGATTTTTAAATATAACTGAAAAATATTCTTTTTATGTTGGTTCCAGAAGGTTCCTGGAATATTCTCCAATGATTCCTATTAATAGATATGTATGCGGTTGTATAAACAGTTATTGATTCATACAGCAAAGAAACGGGACGCAAACTTGGGGTGACCTTCTTGCTTAAATCAATTGACCCCAGCCACGAATGCAAACTGAAATAAACTTGGTCGTGAATAAGCATATTAAACATCAAGGAAAATAAACCACGCTTTAAACAAACTACAATGGACAACATCTTGGTAAATATAGATTTTCTTGAATTTTGCTATTGAGCAAAGTAAATATATATGGGAATGTTATTTAAGTATTTCTTACTTATGGTAATTGCTAGAACAAACAGTTTTATTGTCTCCCTTGTTTACTTTTATTTACAATAAATTTAGTTCCATACCTCTAGACCCCACCAAAAAGTATATATATATATATATATATATATATATATATATATATATATATATATATATATATATATAATGTTCCTTCTCTCGCTTTTGTAATATGAGTCATAAAGTACTAGATATCATTTCCACTAGAATATGCCATATCATAAGAAACATCGACTGCCAAAGTAGAAAATGTCCAGTTATTTTACTAATGTGTCTCATATGTTTTTCATTAAATTAATGCAGTTAAAACATATAAAATTAACAACAATAAACTAACAGATTACGAATATGGCAACGAAAATACTAAAATATATAAACGTTCATTTATTTTTATTTACAGGTTTTTTGATTGGACGTTATTATGGAATTTCAATGGATCATTTTTAAGCCATTATTCAATAGAAAAGTTTTGCTTTATATTGAAGACAGCATTGCCATCAGTGGAAACATTCATTTTACTGGATATTACTATTTAACAAATCCTCTTAAATATTGTTGAAGATTTGCACGTCTGGAAGGTAATATTAATTATTGACAAATATGTGTCTAATGTTTAAATGCATCAGAACGTATGAAAAAATTTAATCACGGATTGCAGAAAAGTATGTGGCCTTTGAATAGACACTGTTTTATTCAGTATTGAATACCTCTTACGGAAGGAACACTAGATAACGACAATATTCAGTATGAAATGAAATGGCTATTACATCTTGGAATAAAAATTAGAAGCGAGTTTAAAAAAAAGTATTTTAGCCGTAATTATATTCATAATGTTAATTTTAAAATAAATTTTATTGAAACAAGCAGGTATACAATTGGGAAAAGTTGAATTCTTGGAAAATAGTGCATATTTCTTGCTTACGAATCAATTTTCTTATGAGAACTCATTATGGGGGAACCATATTTTTATGAAATTCGTGGATATTCTTTTCTCGAAAATTGAATTTACTGATACATATTGAAATTCACACTGGGGCGTACTAGCTGAGTCTAACAATCGAACACTATATGAGATATTCGAATTTTCCATTAAAGACTTTATCTCTCAAACACTGAATTAGTAAAGAAATTGAGAACATAATTTCCCTCTTCCCAATTAACCAATTTCATATATTGTATTATATCTTTTATTTTGGTCCCTTGGTCTTTTCATAAAACGGAACAGCAACATTCTTGTAAGATATGTTGATATTTTTATTAGCAAAATCATATTTAGTATGGCATACACATTCTCAAAGTTATTCTTGTCATGGAAAATCCAAGTTAGTAATACATAAGAACTCACACCAGAGAAAAGCCAGTCTTGTGAATTTTGTACATATTCTTCTGGAAAATCACATTTAGTGACACATGTGACGTGTGTGCATATTCTTTGTCTCAAGAATTCCATTTAGTTAAACATAGGAACTCACATTTTAGTGAAGTGTGTGAATATTCCTTTTCATAGATATCAAATTTACTGAACCATTCCTGTGAACTCTGTTTCTACAAAATCACATGTTAAAATTAAACATAGTTGTAATTCGTGTTATAAAGATTTCATGAGACATTTGAGACCTCACATCAGGAAAACCCCACATTCTTTTAAAATGTGTGAATATTCTTGTTCTTTAGCATCAAATTTTGTTAGATGAATGAAGACTTCTTGTGAAGTGGGTGGACATTCTTTTTCTACAAAATCACATTTAGTGACACATATGAGACCTCTCGGATATAAATTTAAATCCTAACAGAATCAAGTGTTAGTTCCAGGAGGGAGCCCCTTGATATCTTAAAACTTACTGAAGGGAAAAGCCACATTCTTGTGAAGTATGAGTCTATTGTCTCAAAAATTCGATTAAGCATATGAGAAGTCTGGGGAAAAGCCACATTCCTGTGTAGTATGTGGATATACTAGTTTAAAAAACATTTAGTGAGATATATGAGAACTTACACTTAGAGCTCTCGGTTAGTTTCAATAAAAAGCAGGGCAATGTTGGCAACTGGTTTGGCTGCCCCATGCCTAGCATTCAAAGGAAGAGAATTAATAAAATGGTAAAAGTATCATTCCCAGTTTACATTCTTGTGGGGTGTGTGGATAGTCTAGTTTTCAAAAATTAGATTTAATGACTCATGAAAATGTATACTGGGGAAAAGCCACATTCTTGTGAAGTGTGTGGAAATTCTTTTTCCAAAAAATCACATTTACTAGCACATATTAGAACTCACACTGGGGAAAAGCCGCATACTTGTAAAGTGTGTGGATATTCTTTTTCTACAAAATCGAATTTAGTGCCACATATGAGAACGCACACTGGGGAAAAGCCATATTCTTGTATAGTGTGTGGATATTCTTTTTCTAGAAAATCAAATTTAGCAACGCATATGAGAACTCACACTGGAGAAAAGCCACATATTTGTGAAGTGTGTGGATATTCTTCTTCTACAAAATTACGTTTAATGACACATATCAGAAATCACACTAGGGGAAAAGCCATATTCTTGTGAAGTGTGTGGATCTTCTTTTTCTACAAAATCACATTTAGTGACACATATGAAAACTCACACTGGGGAAAAGCCACATTCTTGTGAAGTGTGTGGATATTCTTGTTCTCGAAAATCTGATTTAGTTAGACATATGAGAACTCACACTGGGGAAAAGCCACATTCTTGTGAAGTGTGTGGATATTCTTGTTCTGAAAAATCAAAATTACTGAGACATATAAGAACTCACACTGGGGGACAGCCACAGTCTTCTACAAAATTATATTTAGTTACACATATGAGAACTCAAAGTGGGGAAAAGCCACATTCTTGTGAAGTGTGTGGGTATTCTTGTTCTCAAAAATCTGATTTAATGACTCATATGAGAATGCATACTGGGGAAAAACCACATTCTTGTGAAGTGTGTGGAAATTCTTTTTCTAAAAAATCACATTTAATAACCCATATCAGAACTCACACTGGGGAAAAACCACATACTTGTGAAGTGTGTGGATATTCTTTTTATACAAAATCACATTTAGTGACACATATGAGAACTCACACTGGGGAAAAGCCATATTCTTGTGAAGTGTGTGGATATTCTTCTTCTAGAAAATCAAATTTAGTGACACACATTAGAACTCACACTGGGGAAAAGCCACATACTTGTGATGTGTGTGCATATTCTTGTTCTACAAAATCACATTTAGTGACACATATGAGAACTCACACTGGAGAAAAGCCACACTCTTGTGAAGTGTGTGACTATTCCTGTGCTCGAAAATCACAGTTATTGATACATGTGAGAACTCACACTAGGTGCCACAGGGCTTATGGAGAAGAACCTGAAGTCCTACCGAATTAATATTCCTGGTTAACCAAGTACAAAAGAGATCCAGACAATTGCACTTAAGAGAACGACGAGGATACTTAAAAGAGGTCATGGTTGGTTTCAATAAAAAGCGAGACAATGTTGGCAGATGGTTTAGCTGCCCCATACACAAAGAAAATCAATTAAAAGGCAAAAGCTACATTCTTATGAAGTTTGAACATTTCTTTTTCTTAAAGTAAAGATTACTGAGAGTTATGAAAAACCATACATTTGTAAAATGTGTGAACATTCTGGTTCTTGAAAATCACAAAGAATCTTAAGAAGTACTTAAAAAATCCCTGGAAGACCAAGTTGTAATGAAAATCAGATTTAAGCTATAAAGGGAATAACATCTTTTTAAATAAATATCTAAATCTTAATGAAATCCCGTGTTAGATCCCCGAAATGGAATGGAGTAAACCATATTCTTGTGAAAACCATGTTGTTAAAATTTGTGTTCTCACAAATGGATGCATATCAATGCATATAAAAAGTCAATATAATCGATATTTGTCGATTTATTTGAAAACTATTCCATTGAACAATACTGAAATATCTCACAATTGACGAAACTATTCCAAATGACTAAAGAGAATATAACCAAATGTGAGTAACTATTCTCTGAAAGATATGAACATTATTAGTCGGTGGAGAAGCAAATGGAATAATATAAGTCTTAATAAATACTTAAACTAAATTTCTGCAAAAAGAGAATAACAGCTATATATGAACAACGTCATTACTTTAATAAGCTCTCTGGTATATTATGAAATCAAATATTAATGAAATATTTGCTTAAATAAGAAATAACTTGATGTCCTGAGAAAATCCAAGATATTTTTCACACACTGTTTATATTCCTCTCACACTTTGTTAATATTGTTTACTTGTAAAATTTTGTCAACATTAACAATTGACAACGCTATATTTTTTAAACATATACGTAGTTTTGTTCTTAGTTTGTTAATATTGTTAACTTGTAAAATGTTGTCAACATTAACAATTGACAAAGCTATATTTTTTAAACATATATGTAGTTTTATTCTTAGTTTGTTAATATTGTTAACTTGTAAAATGTTGTCCACATTAACAATTGACAACGCTATATTTTTAAACATATACGTAGTTTTATTCTTAGTTTGTAAATATTGTGAACTTGTGTAAAATTTTGTAAACATCAACAATTGACAAAGCCATATTTTATTTTTAAAAAACATATATGTAGCTTTGTTCTTAGTTTGTTAATATTAACTTGCAAATTTTCACAATATTAACAATTGGCAAAGCTTTAGTTTTTAAAACATATATAAAGTTTTGTTCTTAGTTTGTTAATATTGTTAACTTGTAAAATGTTGTCAACATTAACAATTGACAAAGCCATATTTTTTAAAAACATATATGTCATTTTGTTCTTAGTTTGGATATACATATGTGAATTCACACAGAGGATAGAATTTCAAAAACTACCTGGCACATAGACCCGGTACAATAAATTCCGGGGATATTTATACAATTGCACTTTAAGAAATGCAACAAATTTTTAAAGATCTCTCGGTCGGAATGTACAGGATAGCTGTTGAGTAGTCTTTGCCTGATCATATACCTTATCCTTAGCAGGAACCAAATGATAGGAAACATATGAAAACGGGATATAGAGGCCCAGTAGAAATTGAAAATAACCTAATGTTAAAGATAATTTTTGATCGATTTTAGTATCACAAATCCCTGCATGAAATACTTATCAAATTTTCGGTTGAAAAACACTGGTACGGAGGCCATAAGAGCATGGCTAATAAAGGCAATATAACCCCTGTAAGTCGTTGAATGTCTTTGGTTCAATCGTATCCTTCATCAACACATAGTATTAAATGATAAGAAACGTATAAATAAGGGATAGAATAAGAGACCTTTTTGGATATTGGGTATATATATATATATATATATATATATATATATATATATATATATAATAAATTCCACAGCCAAACAAGGTCGCAGCCCACAAGAGCCATGACATCAAGGAACCGGAAGTCCAAGACTCGAGTTTCGCCCTCATTTGGGCTCATCAGTTAGACACATCCGAACTCAGGATTCGAAACCCGAGCCTCTTGCATGCAAGGCAAGCACTCTACCAACTGAGTAAAATATATATATATATATATATATATATATATATATATATATATATATATATATATATATATGAGATACTTAGTTGATATTGAATATAGCCTTATTGAAGAAAATTATGGCTAAAATGTCAGATTCAGGAATAACGGCTGAAATGTTAAAAAAATTACTTATCAAATTTGCGGTTGAAAAAGACTGGGACAGAGGCCACAGCAGCATATAAAGGCGATATAACCCCTGTAAGCTGTTGAATATTTTCGGTTCAATCACATGCCTCATCCACAGCTTGTATTAAATGATATGAAAAGTATAAAAAGGGATATAACAAGAAACTTTGTGGATATTGGATATATATATATATGTATATATACATATATATATATCCAATATATATATATATATATATACATATATATGTATAGGTATATGAGAGAGAGACTTAGTTTATATTGAATATAGCCTAATTGAAAAAATCATGGCTGAAATGCGAGATTCATAAATAACGCCTGAAATGTTTAAATAATGTTAGATTATAGTATAAATTACCATTTTAATTTCTAGGTGAAATGTTTGCCATCACTCCGTAGCATCTAGGCATTGATTTCTAAGGATGCTACAGCATCATGTCTAATAAGATAGTAATTGAATATTCTTTAACTGATCGGATGCTTCATCCCTAGCGAGAATCAAATGATAAGAAAAATATAAAAAGGGATACAGAGACAGTAGTTTTTGAATACAACCTGGAATGTTAAAGATAATGTTGGATCAGTTCTAGTATCACAAATCCCTGCATAGACAACCTATCCAATTTCCGGTGGAACAAGATAAGAATAACTTCAAAGCAACTGTAGTCTTATTTCCCTAATCTTTTGACTGATAAGGAGGCCACATAAGACTAATAAAAAGCGATATAACTAGCATACCACCGTAACATAAAGACATTTGTATCACGAATCCTTTTAAAAGAAAATCACAAAGTGAAACGGCGGAAAAATCTAAGCATTGCTTTGATTGATTCTCAAAAGTCAGTCTATTCTGTACTTTAAACGTGTCTACTACAATGCTTTGAAATATCATCAAGTTATCAAGAAAAACAGTTTATTGTAAAACAGTATGTTATTAAACACTATCTGAACAATAACAATCTAATATTAAGATCCTTACATAATATTTTCAGCTTATTTTCTATACAGTTGTGCGTAATGATAAATCTGCTAATCAATAAATGAGGTGTAAACAACCTGAGCTAAAAGAGCGGAAGAACAACAAAATGCCGTCTGTAAATACTTCAGAGTAAAAGAGAATACAACGGTTCAGTGTCGAATGATGAAATATGATGGTAAAAAGGGTGTATAGGCCCAAACGATGAGATGAGGGAGAATATATCAACCGCCATGATAAAATTGTCTCATCGGAAATATTACTTAAAATCAATCGACCCAGAAAAGCTATTGTTTCTAACGGTTGTTTCATTATTGATTGCCCTATAGGCTACATAAATTTCCTTCATACCAAAACTTCCTCAATATAATGTCATTACCAGTATACAATGTGATACCAATTTATATTTAACATGCGGTAACTGAAGGTAACTTATGCTAAAACGAACCCTAGGATATAAATGCTTCTCGGCGAATCATGTGGAACAGGGAACAGGGGGCTATAAATATCTTTAATGGACTTGAAAAAAGTAAACTATCAAGAAAGAAATATGTTGTCGTAGTGAAAAATAATCACTACAACATGAAGATAAACTATATTATATGTATTGTGTGTTTTAGCTTTTCAGCTAATAAATAGAACACATTGGATGGAAATTCTATCATTAATTATTGGTTTTGTTTATATTTTTAGTTATTGTTTAATTAGCTGGATACAGCCTTGTTTGATACAAGTGTTCGGCCATTTATTAATATTTATATTTCTTTTTCTTTATTTTGTACTGAACTCTGTATAATGTTTATATATGAACTTTATTTAATATTGAAATCAGTAACTTAACAATTTAAAAGCACGTATAAAAGAAATTTAAAAGTCAAAAATAAAAATAAATGGCAGACCAATACATACGGGCGCACAAACGCAAAAAAAAATGCATTAAGAAACAGAAACCTTAAAAAATTGTATAGCACGTAGGAAGAAATAAAGTTACATGTAAAAGATCGATTCAGAATTTTAAAAAGGTGTAGGCTTCTACATGCACACATGAAACTTACATAAAAAAGTATTGAAAAAGTAACCCTTCAATTGAAAAAAAAGTGAGAAATTTTTCTCTCTACAAAAATAAACAGAGACAAACACGTCCCTCTAATATATATATATATATGTGTGTGTGTGTGTGTGCATGTTTCTGTTACATGGAAAAAAAGAAAAAAATGTTCAAACACGATGCTTGACAATAAATTTAAAAGAAAGAAAAAGGATACCTAACATTTTAATTTGATCTTTATTTCAGATTTAGGAAAAAAAATAGAACTCTTGTTTTAACACTTTATGAACGATAGAAAGAAATTATAAGTCATGAAAAATACATTCTGAACTATTTCATGTGCTCTTTTTCAGGTTAGATTAACAATTAATGCTGAAGAATAAGGAGACGTTTTACTTGATAATTGTTTTTCCAGTATTAGCAGAAAGGCACCGAAATACAAAGGCGAATAAAATAAAACTTGTCTCCCTTTATATTTGAACAGTAAAAAAAAATGTGAGTTCGCGTTTTTTTTTAATCTCTGTTTAAAAATATTTTCTTTTAAAAGGACATGGAATATAAGTATAAATATGGATAAATTCTTAACAATGAACAATTGAACTACTCATGGAAAAGTAGTTTTTATAGGTAAGTGATTTTTTGGAATTTATAAGTATATATTTTATAATTTTATGATCAAAGGAAGTTAAATTTCGTTGATTTCTTTAAATCGTTTTTAAAGAAAACCGATAAAAAATATATATTGTATAATTTGCTTTTAAAACTGTTATTGTTTTAAAATTTGGTATTTGTTCCTTTAATTAAAAAAATAGGGTTTAAATTACTTTTTTCAAGAAGGTATAAGCGTCTAAATATTCCAGTGTTTACCACGAACTTTTACTGGCACTGCTATTACTCCACTAGTGAATTACACATCAGTTCCATGTTGTACGTTGTTCAACTGAGGGATCCGTTATTTTTTTTTACAAGGAAAGAATTTTTGCGTGAGACCTAGTTTTATTTTTTAATAAAATATAACGCAGATATCGTAAAACTTTAATTAAACTTGAAAATAATATTAAAAAAAAAATTTCACTAATTTTCCAGTTAATAATTACATAAGCTCCGGCACCCCACCCCCAAATAAAACAAACAAGAAAAAAAAAAAAAGAGAAACATCATAACAAAAACCATGCGCAAAGTTCAAGCCAGAAATAAATTTAGGAAAACCACTCTAATTTGGTTTTTAGGGGTAATTGAGGTCGCTGACAGTGAATCTGATAACCAAACCGGGTCAAATTTACCGCTTGCATGGTATTAACCCTTGAACCCACGAACTACTTTCCGCCATTTTGCAGCTTCCATTTACGCTATGTAATGAAGCACGTAACAAAATATAAATTTATACAAAATAAAACAACTTTGAAAATTAAACATTTCTTAAAAAGTGTATTGTTTTCTTATGTTGTCTATTACGAAATATTAGTTTTAAAATAAAATTAAAAATTATCAAAGTTTAAAAAAAATGTAATTAATATTAAAAAATATTTTAATATTAAAAGTAAACACTTGATTAAATAAAGTAAACGAACAAAATATACATTTTATTTATTTATAACTATTTACTTAACAGAAAAAAGAAACAATTGTTAGAAAGTGTATTATTGTCTTAACAGAAAAACGAACAAAATAAAATGTGAAGTAATGAACCACGTAACAAAATATAAATTTGTATAAAATAAAACAACTTTGAAAATGAAAAATTGCTTTAAAAAGTGTATTGTTGTCTTATGCTTTTAATAATTCGTGGAAATGCGTGTCCTTTCTTACACCGTCTCCACAACTCTTCCATTAGATGGGAATGGAATAAATTTTTATATTTTTTATATTAATTATATATTTTATATTAATTACACATTTTTTTATTTTTTAACTTTAATTATTTTTATTTTTAAACTAATAATATGTAATATTCGTGATTTGACGGTATAAAATACTGATGTGACCCTTCTAGAGTTGTCGAACTTTGCCGGGACTTTACTGCAAGACTACCAAAATTCTTTTCTTGTAAAAATAATAACGGATCCCTAAGTCAAACAACGTACAACATCAGAGCCGATGCGTAATTAACAGACATTTTTACACGAGGAACGAAATAATGATGACACCGTGTTATTACGATGACCTTTGTTCTTTAGCAGTTGATTTGTTTCTTTAAATAATTTCACGTTTAAATCGTGTTTTTTATGTTTTAATTTTGATTCTTTAATATTTTCATATATTTATTTGCTTAATGAATTGGACACACAAAGAAAATTGTACCACTTTACGTGAACACAAATGAACAACAAACAAAAAAAAAAAAACACGAATTCACCTCATCTTTTTTTTTTTTGTTTTTCGTATTGAATTTCTGGAATGAAACGTAAGTTTTTTTCTTTTTTTTTTTGTTTAAATTTCAAAAAAAAAGGCATCCAATAACTTTTACAATAATGTTGAACATTAAAATAAGTTTATTTTTTTATTGCAATCCAATAAAACTATGGATTCTGCTTTTAACAAACGTGAATAAAAAACGTATGAATCTCCAATCAATAAAAATCTCCGAAAAACATATAATTCAATCTGACATTAACATTTTTTTTTCTTCTGTCTTTTCATTTAATAGGAAAAACTAGGTGTATCAGAATTTTTGTAGGAATTTTTGACACCCCTAACACGAAACTGCAAATAAAAAATGTTACTTTTTTCAAGAAATTATAAGCTTCGAAAGACAGTAAGTCTAAATATTCCAGTGTTTAGCACGAACTTTTACTGGCACTGCTACTACTCCACTAGTGAATTACGCATCGGCTCCAATGTTGTACGTTGTTCGACTGAGGGATCTGTTTTTTTTTTTTACAAGGAAAGAATTTTTGCGTGAGACATAGTTTTATTTTTGAATAAAATATAACGCTGATATCGTAAAAATTTAATTAAACTTGAAAATAATATTTAAAAAAACTTTCACCAATTTTCCAGTTAATAATTACATAAACTCCGCCCCCCCAAATAAAATAAACAAGGAAAAAAATCATAATAACAAAAAATCATGCGCAAAGTTCAAGACAGAAATTAAAAAAAAGGTAAATATAGAGATACGTTACAACAGAACATCGACCATTCTAATTTGGTTTTTAGGGGTAATCGAAGTCGCTGACAGTGAATCTGATAACAAAACCGGGGCAAATTTACCCTTTGCAAGGTATTAACCCTTGAACCCACGAACTACTTTCCGCCATTTTACAGCTTCCATTTACGCATTTATGTAATGAACCACGTAACAGAATATAAATTTATATAAAATAAAACAACTTGGAAATTTAAACATTTCTTAAAATGTGTATTTTATATTAATTACATAACTTTTTTATTTTAAAACGTAAATAATTTTTATTTTAAAACTAATAATTCGTAATATTCGTGATTTGACGGTGTAAAATACTAATACGACCTTTCTAGAGTTGTCGAACTTTGACGGGACTTAACTGCAAGACTACCAAAATTCTTTTCTTGTAAAAATAATAACGGATCCCTAAGTCAAACAACGTACAACATCAGAGCCGATGCGTAATTAACAGACATTTTTACACGAGGAACGAAATAATGATGACACCGTTATATTACGATGACCTTAAGTTCTTTGTTTTTTAGCCGTTGATTTGTTTCTTTACATAATTTCACGTTTAAATCGTGTTTTTTTATCGTTTAAATTTGATTCTTTAATATTTTCATATATTTAATTGCTTAATGAATTGGACACACAAAGAAAATTGTACCAATTTACTAAAGAAATCATAACAAACAAAACAGATTTTCTGTTTTCGTATTGAATTTCTGGAATGAAACGTAAGTTTTTTTTCTTTTGTTTTGTTTAAATTTCAAAAAAATGCATCCAATAACTTTTACAATAATGTCGAACATTAAAATAAGTTTAATTTTTATTGCAATCCAATAAAAATATGGAGTCTGCTTTTAACAAACATAAATAAAAAAGGTATGAATCTCCAATCAATAAAAATCTCAGAAAAACATATAATTCAATCTGACATTAACATTTTTTTTCTTCTGTATTTTCATTTAATAAGAAAAACTAGGTGTATCAGAATTTTGTAGGAATTTTTGACGCCCCTAACATAAACTGCAAATAAAAAATGTTACTTTTTTCAAGAAGTTATAAGCTTCGAAAGACAGTAAGTCTAAATATTCCAGTGTTTACCACGAACTTTTACTGGCACTGCTACTACCCCACTAGTGAATTACGCATCGGCTCCAATGTTGTACGTTGTTCGGCTGAGTGATCCGTTATTTTCTTTTACAAGGAAAGAATTTTTGCGTGAGACCTAGTTTTATTTTTGAATAAAATATAACGCTGATATCGTAAAACTTTAATTAAACTTGAAAATAATATTTAAAAAAAACTTTCACCAATTTTCCAGTTAATAATTACATAAGCTCCGGCACCCCACCCCCAAATAAAACAAACAAGGAAAAAAAAAAAGAAAAATCATAACAAAAATCATGCGCAAAGTTCAAGCCAAAAAATAAATAAATAAATAAAAAGGTAAATATAGAGATACGTTACAACAGGACATCGACCAATCTAATTTGGTTTTATGGGGTAATCGAGGTCGCTGACAGTGAATCAACCAAACCGGGGCAAATTTACCGTTTTAATAATTCGTGGAAATGCGTGTCCTTTTTTTACGTCGTTTCCACAACTCTTCTATTAGAATGAAATAAATTTTCATATTTTTTATATTAATTATATATTTTATATTAATTACATAACTTTTTTTTATTTTAAAACTTAAATAATTTTTATTTTAAAACTAATAATCCGTAATATTCGTGATTTGACGGTGTAAAATACTGATGCGACCTTTCAAGAGTTGTCGAACTTTGACGGGACTTTACTGCAAGACTACCAAAATTCTTTCCTTGTAAAAATAATAACGGATCCCTAAGTCAAACAACGTACAACATCAGAGCCGATGCGTAATTAACAGACATTTTTACACGAGGAACGAAATAATGATGACACCGTTATATTACGATGACCTTAAGTTCTTTGTTTTTTTAGCCGTTGATTTGTTTCTTTACATAATTTCACGTTTAAATCGTGTTTTTATCGTTTTAATTTTGATTCTTTAATATTTTCATATATTTAATTGCTTAATGAATTGGACACACAAAGAAAATTGTACCAATTTACGTGAACACAAATGAACAACAAAAAAAAAACACGAATTCACCTCATCTTTTTTTTTTGTTTTTCGTATTGAATTTCTGGAATGAAACGTAAGTTTTTTTCTTTTTTTTGTTTAAATTTCAAAAAACTGCATCCAATAACTTTTATTATTATGTTGAACATTAAAATAAGTTTATTTTTTTATTGCAATCCAATAAAACTATGGATTCTGCTTTTAACAAACGTGAATAAAAAACGTATGAATCTCCAATCAATAAAAATCTCCGAAAAACATATAATTCAATCTGACATTAACATTTTTTTTTCTTCTGTCTTTTCATTTAATAGGAAAAACTAGGTGTATCAGAATTTTTGTAGGAATTTTTGACACCCCTAACACGAAACTGCAAATAAAAAATGTTACTTTTTTCAAGAAATTATAAGCTTCGAAAGACAGTAAGTCTAAATATTCCAGTGTTTAGCACGAACTTTTACTGGCACTGCTACTACTCCACTAGTGAATTACGCATCGGCTCCAATGTTGTACGTTGTTCGACTGAGGGATCCGTTATTTTTTTTTACAAGGAAAGAATTTTTGCGTGAGACATAGTTTTATTTTTGAATAAAATATAACGCTGATATCGTAAAAATTTAATTAAACTTGAAAATAATATTTAAAAAAACTTTCACCAATTTTCCAGTTAATAATTACATAAACTCCGCCCCCCCAAATAAAATAAACAAGGAAAAAAATCATAATAACAAAAAATCATGCGCAAAGTTCAAGACAGAAATTAAAAAAAAGGTAAATATAGAGATACGTTACAACAGAACATCGACCATTCTAATTTGGTTTTTAGGGGTAATCGAAGTCGCTGACAGTGAATCTGATAACAAAACCGGGGCAAATTTACCCTTTGCAAGGTATTAACCCTTGAACCCACGAACTACTTTCCGCCATTTTACAGCTTCCATTTACGCATTTATGTAATGAACCACGTAACAGAATATAAATTTATATAAAATAAAACAACTTGGAAATTTAAACATTTCTTAAAATGTGTATTTTATATTAATTACATAACTTTTTTATTTTAAAACGTAAATAATTTTTATTTTAAAACTAATAATTCGTAATATTCGTGATTTGACGGTGTAAAATACTAATACGACCTTTCTAGAGTTGTCGAACTTTGACGGGACTTAACTGCAAGACTACCAAAATTCTTTTCTTGTAAAAATAATAACGGATCCCTAAGTCAAACAACGTACAACATCAGAGCCGATGCGTAATTAACAGACATTTTTACACGAGGAACGAAATAATGATGACACCGTTATATTACGATGACCTTAAGTGCTTTGTTTTTTAGCAGTTGATTTGTTTCTTTACATAATTTCACGTTTAAATCGTGTTTTTTTATCGTTTAAATTTGATTCTTTAATATTTTCATATATTTAATTGCTTAATGAATTGGACACAAAGAAAATTGTACCAATTTACTAAAGAAATCATAACAAACAAAACAGATTTTCTGTTTTCGTATTGAATTTCTGGAATGAAACGTAAGTTTTTTTTCTTTTTTTTGTTTAAATTTCAAAAAAATGCATCCAATAACTTTTACAATAATGTCGAACATTAAAATAAGTTTAATTTTTATTGCAATCCAATAAAAATATGGAGTCTGCTTTTAACAAACATAAATAAAAAAAGGTATGAATCTCCAATCAATAAAAATCTCAGAAAAACGTATAATTCAATCTGAGATTAAGATTTTTTTTCTTCTGTATTTTCATATAACAATTTAATAAGAAAAACTAGGTGTATCAGAATTTTTGTAGGAATTTTTGACACCCCTAACACGAAACTGCAAATAAAATATAAAAAACTCGTAATTTCTCTTTTAAGGGTGGATTGTTTATTTTCTTTACGGATTATACTTTCAAAATAAACTTTTTTTAATTGTTAAATCTATTCCTATTGTTTTCTTAACTATTATCTTATTAAGGTAAATCAGTATCGGCTGATGTTGCATATTATGGTGTTATTCGTTTTGCTCTTCATGTTATAATACATTATCATATTTTAGTGCCTTCTTGTTTTTTTACTTCTTGAATCTATTTCTATTGTTTTTTTAACTATTACCTTACTAAGGTAAATGATATCGGCTGCCATTGCGTATTGCAGTCTGGATGTAAGAGACTACTATTTTGAACTATTACAAACAGGGGAGTAGCGAGATACTTCAAACATTCAAACTACTGCGTTTACATTCAAATAAATAAAAGGTGAGTAGATATTTTTTTTTACGTTTTCTCTAAAAAAAAAAACAAGCCACAATGCCACTGAGATGTAAGGCGCTACTATTTAGCACCAAAACATCAAAAGTATTATATAATACGATTAGGTTAAATATATCAAAGTACAACGTGCCTCATATGATTTATCTCATTATAGTTATGAAAATATTTAGTTTTAATAATATTTAAAGATCAAATATTCAAAAATGCTATTATGAGAATATTTAGTTTTAATAATATTTAAAGATCATTCAAAAATGCTAATATGAAAATATTTAGTTTTAATAATATTTAAAGATCATTCAAAAATGCTAATATGAAAATATTTAGTTTTAATAATATTTAAAGATCATTCAAAAATGCTAATATGAAAATATTTAGTTTTAATAATATTTAAAGATCAAACATTCAAAAATGCTAATATGAAAATATTTAGTTTTAATAATATTTAAAGATCAAACATTCAAAAATGCTAATATGAAAATATTTAGTTTTAATAATATTTAAAGATCATTCAAAAATGCTAATATGAAAATATTTAGTTTTAATAATATTTAAAGATCATTCAAAAATGCTAATATGAAAATATTTAGTTTTAATAATATTTAAAGATCATTCAAAAATGCTAATATGAAAATATTTAGTTTTAATAATATTTAAAGATCATTCAAAAATGCTAATATGAAAATATTTAGTTTTAATAATATTTAAAGATCATTCAAAAATGCTAATATGAAAATATTTAGTTTTAATAATATTTAAAGATCAAACATTCAAAAATGCTAATATGAAAATATTTAGTTTTAATAATATTTAAAGATCAAACATTCAAAAATGCTAATATGAAAATATTTAGTTTTAATAATATTTAAAGATCATTCAAAAATGCTAATATGAAAATATTTAGTTTTAATAATATTTAAAGATCATTCAAAAATGCTAATATGAAAATATTTAGTTTTAATAATATTTAAAGATCATTCAAAAATGCTAATATGAAAATATTTAGTTTTAATAATATTTAAAGATCATTCAAAAATGCTAATATGAAAATATTTAGTTTTAATAATATTTAAAGATCATTCAAAAATGCTAATATGAAAATATTTAGTTTTAATAATATTTAAAGATCAAACATTCAAAAATGCTAATATGAAAATATTTAGTTTTAATAATATTTAAAGATCAAACATTCAAAAATGCTAATATGAAAATATTTAGTTTTAATAATATTTAAAGATCAAACATTCAAAAATGCTAATATGAAAATATTTAGTTTTAATAATATTTAAAGATCAAACATTCAAAAATGCTAATATGAAAACATTTAGTTTTAATAATATTTAAAGATCATTCAAAAATGCTAATATGAAAATATTTAGTTTTAATAATATTTAAAGATCATTCAAAAATGCTAATATGAAAATATTTAGTTTTAATAATATTTAAAGATCAAACATTCAAAAATGCTAATATGAAAATATTTAGTTTTAATAATATTTAAAGATCATTCAAAAATGCTAATATGAAAATATTTAGTTTTAATAATATTTAAAGATCATTCAAAAATGCTAATATGAAAATATTTAGTTTTAATAATATTTAAAGATCAAACATTCAAAAATGCTAATATGAAAATATTTAGTTTTAATAATATTTAAAGATCAAACATTCAAAAATGCTAATATGAAAACATTTAGTTTTAATAATATTTAAAGATCAAACATTCCAAAATGCTAATATGAGGATAATATTTTACGTTCATATGAACAGGGTGTGAACAGATATTTAATGACATTTTTATCTTTTTCATCCAACCAAGGTGTATTACCACCTGGACGTAAGTGATATCTATTGATTCGTACCAATACTTAAAGCATCAATAAGTTAAAATTCTTTATTTACAAATAATTGTCATATTTGAATGCATTAGAGGTGAACGGAGATATTTCCACAAACAAACGTTAGATAGATTTATAGGATTGAGAAATTGACAAATATATTAGATGAAAAAAAATGTATAAATAAAAAAAGATTAAAACATAGAATTCGCGGTAGCTTTTTTCTGCCAAGTTAATGCCTCTTTGGACAGTAAATAAACACATCTTAATTAAAAATATTCACATTGTTTTTTTTTATTTTGCATATTCATATATCAATTACACATATATCAATTGAAGAAGGCAAAAACGTGTATTCAATACTTTTTGATGGACTCTGTTAAATTACTTGCTCTCATTGTTATATTAAAAATAAAACACACATATATATATATAATATATATAACACTTATATATTGTAATATGATATACATCACTATTTCTTTCCTTGAAATCATAAAAAAAACGCTAGATATAATTTCAACTAGACTACATCCTGAGAAAAAAACTATCGGCTAGCTCTGTGTCAAGTTAGAAAATATTTGGTCATTATTTTTCAAGTTGGAACATATTTCATGTTTTTTTTGTGTCAAATTAGAAAATATCCAATCATTTTTGTAACGTGTCTCATATTAGTTTCTGAACAAGAGAACAAACAAAATATAAATATGTGAATGTAAACACTAAAATATTGACTTTCATTATTTTTTACAGATGTTCCTGATTGAACCCGATTATTCAATTTTACTGGAGTATCATTTTCTTTAAACATTATCCTATGAATATTATTACTTTATTTGAACGATTACAGCGACATCTGTTGGAAGATTTATGTTACTGGACTTTACAAGTATGTGTTTAATGTTTAAATAAATCAGAAGGAAATAATAACAAATTCACAAATCACACACATCAAAAAAAGCACAAATCACGAATCATATATTTTCATGACCTATAAATATTATTATTCAATGCTAATGAAGTATCATGACATATAAACATTATTATTCAGTGCTAATGAAGTATCATGACCTATAAACATTATTATTCAATGTTAATGAAGTATCATGACCCATAAACATTAAGGTGTAAACAGCTATTACTTTATTTGCAACACTACAGTAACATCTGTGAGAAAATTCATTTTACTGGACATTACTTTTTAAGGAATTTTTGAAAACAACGAAATGGTGAAAACAAACCACGACATGAAGGTAATATAAATGTTTGTGAAAAAGATATTTAATGTTCAAATAAATCAAAAGGTAATTAGAAATCGAATCACAAATTACAGACAAGTAACGTTTAAAATTACTTTTTTAAAGACAATATCTTCTTTAACACTGGAAACTTGCTATAAAACTATATTGTATAAAAAACACCTTATAAAAGCTGTATACTTTCCAATATAATTTGAAAAGAAATCGAATCACAAATTACAGACAAGTAACGTTTAAAATTACTTTTTTAAAGACAATATCTTCTTTAACACTGGAAACTTGCTATGAAACTATATTGTATAAAAGAAACTCCTTATCAAAAGCTGTATACTTTCCAATATAATTTAAAAAGAAATATCTCGGTGTAAATATATGAAATAGTGATAGGTGTTTGGCATCTGTATAGTGCCTCAGCTTGAATTAAAAAAAATTAAAATAAAAAAGACGCGTGTGTGTGAAAGAAAACTTTTGCAATAAAGATAGATACACAAGCTGGTGAAAAAACCTACATTCTTGTTTTTATAAATAAACATTAGTAAGCAATATGAGAACTCACACTAGAGATAAGTCACATGCTTGTGAAGTGTGTGGATTTTCTTGTTCTCGAAAATCATATTTAGTGAGGCATATGAGAACTCATACTGGAGAAAAACCATATTCTTGTGAAGTGTGTGGATATTCTTGTTCTGATAAATCAAATTTACTGACACATATGGGATCTCACACTGGGGAAAAGCCACATTCTTGTGGAGTGTGTGGATATTCATTTCATCGAAAATCACTTTTAGTGAGACATATGAAAATTCACACTGGGGAAAGGCCACATTCTTGTGAAGTGTGTGGATATTCTTGTCCTCAAAAATCAACATTAGTGAGACATATGAGAACTCACACTGGGGAAAAGCCACACTCTTGTGAAGTGTGTGGAGATTCTTTTTCTCTAAAATCACATTTAGTCACACATATGAGAACTCACACTGGGGAAAAGCCACATTCTTGTCAAGTGTGTGGACATTCTTTTTCAGAAAAATCAAACTTAGTGACACATATGAGAACTCACAGTGGGGAAAAGCCACATTCTTGTAAAGTGTGTGGATATTCTTTTTCTCAAAAATCACCATTAGCAAAACATATGAGAACTCACACTGGGGAAAAGCCACATTCTTGTAGAATGTGTGGATATTCTTGTTCTGTCAAATCAAACTTAGTGATACATATGAGAACTCACACTGGGGAAAAGCCATATTCTTGTGAAGTATGCGGACATTCTTTTTCTCAAAAATCAATATTAGTGAGACATATGAGAACTCACACTGGCGAAAAGCCATATTCATGTGAAGTGTGCGGATATTCTTTTTCTCAAAAATCAAAGTTAGTGGAGCATATAAAAACTCACACTGGGAAAAAGCCATATTCTTGTGAAGTATTTTACTGAAAAAATAACATTAGTTAGACATATAAGAACTCACACTCACCAGATTCGGTAAATTCTTGTCATGGAATCCAGTATAATCAAGAAACCAAAATCAAAGATATAATACAATGTATGAAAATGATGAATTGGGGAGAAGAAAACTATGTTCACAATTCATTAACTAACTTTACTAACTTTGAGAGAAGTTTAATGGAACATTCGAATATCTAGGTATCTCATATAGAGTTCAAGTGTTGGCCCCAGGTCGTGGGCCTGTTGATTTCTGAGAACTTCGACTGAAGTAAAATAAAACAAAAAAGGGAAAAGACATATTCTTGCGAAGTGTGTTGATATTCCTGTTTTCATGTGAAATGTGTGTATATTCTTGTTCTGAAAATTCGACATTAGTGATACATATGAGAACTCACGAATTAATATTGGACTCTGGTATGAGGATACTTTCAATTTTCAATTTAAAGTAAACTCTGAACAAATATTCGAATTTAAATGAAAATGAAAAATAAAACTAAACCAAGCAACTGGCAGGATGTCGCCCAGGATAAACAGATCCCTTCAGTATGGTCATATGAGGAAAATAACGGTGAGACATATGAGAACTCACACTAACCAGACTTGATAAATTCTTGTCATGGAATCCAGTATAACCAAGAGACCAAAATAAAAGATATACTGCATAACCAAGAGACTAAATGAAATATACAACTTATAAAAATGGTTAATTGGGGAGAATAAAACTATGTTCTCAATTTCTTTACTAACTCAGTGTTTGAGAGATAAAGAACTTTAATAGAACATTCGCATATCTATATATCTCATATAGACTTCAAGTGTTAGCCCCAGGTTATGGCCTCTTGATTTCTGAGAACTTCGACTGAAGGAAAATAAAACCAAAAGGGAAAAAGATATATTCTTGTGAAGTGTGTGGATATTCTTATTCTCAAAATTCGACATTAGTGACACATGAAAACGCACACTGGGGGAAAATTGAATGCCTACGAGACACCAACCTCGGGTGTCTTAAGTCTGTCTGTATAAGGGATTTACACTGGACTCTGGTATGAGGACATTTTCAATTTTCAATTTAAAGTAAATCCTGAACAAATATTCGAATTTAAATGAAAATGAAAAATAAAACTAAATCAAAAAGCTGGCAGGATGTCGCCCAGGATAAAAACGTACATCCAGTATGCTCATGTGAAGAAAATAACGGTGCACCCTCTAGTGATGTTGCCATAAGTAACAACACTAAGCTGGACACTTCACCAGACCAATCAAATTCTAGTCCTGGAATCCGGCAAAACCAAACAAGAACCACTAAGAAAAGACACTATAACCAAGTAAAGTGGTCTCTTGAGGAGAAAAAAATTATTCTTCACTGTTTCGCATACTCCAGGAATGAGAAATAGGGGAGGAATAAAAAACAGTATTTGAGGCTCAAATAAAATCTTCACCCTTGATAAAAGAAAAACCATCGCTAACTACAACTAAGAACTTTCAATTGTATCTGAAGTACATCAATATCTCCCAAAAGATGTTAGAGAGTCAATTGAGAAGAAAGCTCTTAGTGAAGTAGCGATTCATTTCACCAAATCTAACACTGCTGAATTTGCCCAAACCCAATGGAATAGGAAGAAAAATGGACATTGATTTGGTCAATGGAATATGTAAAAATAAAATATCAAAAATTAACAGAAGTTATAAGCAATGGCAAAATATTTTTAAGCACCACTGCCCAAACAAGAAGTAGATTGAGAAAGAAATCTTACTACGTCAGAAATTTAATTTTCTGAGGAACAATGTGTGAAATGTTTTTGACTCCTGATGGGGAGTATGAGACCAATTATTTTGTTTCAGTCTCTATATTTTTATTTACGTCGATTTCAATGGGAGTCGTCCGCGGTTTGCAATCTTGCATTTTGAACTTGAGCAGAATTTTTTCAATGTATCGTGATTGATTCATTGTTATCGTTTCATTTTCACAGGTAAATTTTATACCGAGGAACCACGACAGTCTTCCAAGATCGACCATTTTAAATTTTTTATTTATTTATTTTTAACATCTTTTAAAGTATTGTCACAGTTTGAGGCGAGTAATATATCGTCAACCCAAAAAAAAAACAAAATCAATAGTTTATTACCTACATATTTGATACATATGCACGAGTCTACGGGATATTGCGTGATTAAATTCCAATTGTGAGCACTTTGTCTTAGTCCATATAACGATTTTTTTCTGTTTCTAGACGAAATTTTTATTTTTCATTTTAAATCCACCTGGAGGGTGAATATCGATTTCATAGTAATCGGAGCATTTTAATAACAATTTTTTTACATCCATTTGATGTATTTTTAAATTGTATTGAGCGACAAGTTGTAATAAAATTCTAATTGTCGTTAAATTTGTCGTTGGTGAAAATGTTGTAAAATATTCCACTCCAGAAATTTGTGAAAAACCTTTTGCAACAAATCTTGCTTTAAAAGTTTCACTGCCAGAAGCTTTGAACTTTTTGGAAAAAACTCAGCATGAGGAAATATTTTAATCAGTTGTTTTTTCCACTATTTCGTAGGTGTTATTTTCAGATAAAGTTTTCAATTCGGACATCATAGCTTGTTCCCATTCTTGATGATTTTCTGAATTAATCGCCTTATTATAACTTTCCGGTGCGTTTTTCAACGAGTAACAGTAATCCACTGCGTAGTCTTGTATCTTTCATGTTGTTCATCCACTGGATCGCCATTTTTTAAAATTTAATGTATCATTGAATTTTACACATCTAACCCTTTTATGGCATTTTAGGCTGGAAAGTAGATTAAATATGCTGGACTCTTTTTATCGTAACCTACGAAAATAACTTTTTGGGTTTTAGTATTTAGTTTACTGGTATTTTCTATAAATGCAAAACAATCTGAACCAAATATATGCATTCGGTTCATTTTGGGTTTTACACTGCAAAACGCTTGACACAGTGGTTTGCCTAATATTCTATTGAACGATCTATTTCTTATATATGCTGCTGCTATTAAAGCGTATGTCGATAAAGTATGCATAATTAAATAGTAAAAATCATCAATAAAGTTTAAAACGTACATTACATTGTTTCTCCCCATCGGGTTGATCGGACCTGCTAAGTCACAATGCACAAGTAAGAGAATTTTCGTAGTTTTTTTGTCTGTCATTCGGCTTATATCTTTTTTCATTTTCCCCTGTGCACACACATCACAATTTGGGAGATCGTCTGAAGGTATTATTTTCATGCCTTCGACTACATTTGGTAATTTTTTAATATCAGCTGTATTGCACTGTCCTAAAATTTTATGCCAGGTTTCCAAGTCGTGACAGGCAGTTTTTGTGGGAACCATACATTTTAAATTATATAGTCGGCCATTTTCTTTAATGTCGAATACAGTTCCATTGGGGTATGCCAATTTTGATTTATTTTGGCCAAATTGTATATTCGCGCCTTGTTTAATTGCAGCCTGCACGGAAAATATGTCTTGCTTAAATGTAGGTATGAACAGAGCATTTTTTTAGAATACAGTTACAGATTTCGCCTTTATTATTTTTTAGGAATATTTTAGCATCGCCTCTTTTCAAGACTATATCATTTATTTCACTGCCGTCGGCAAGTTCGACAAAATGACTTTGAGGATTAAAGTTTGAATCAAAATTAATAAAATCAGATTCCTTGGTGATAACGTGCGCTGTAGCACCACAGTCTACAAGGAGATTTTTTCCGTTTGTGGTATTGTCAAAGTTACATGTGAATAGAAATGTATGTTCTTCCTCAAAGTTCTCAACGTTTTTTACCGAGTCCATTTTAGAGCGTTTATATAGGCATTGGAAACTTTATAGCAGATAATTTTCTTTTTCTTGGGAAAATTACTTTTGAAGAATACGTTGCGTAATTTGGTGGTGTCTGCTTTCGAGAAGCATTTTTGAACTTCATAATATTGCTGGAGTTATTATTGTCCACGAGCATACGATTAGTCTCTTTGTAACTGCGCAATGCCACTTTAAATTCGCTGAAATTTATGGGTTTGTCTTTCTGAGTTATAACAGTTGTAAATGGTTTAAAATCGGCTGGGAGTCCCTTGAAGGTCATTGATATCAAGAACCTATCGCTTATTATTCCACCTGAGAGTTTTAAGGCATTGGCGGTTGTTTCTGCCCTTATAACGTAGTGGGTGATCATTTCATCCTCGTTACGTTTCAGTAACGTTAGTTCTGTATATAAGGATATAATTTTCATTTCCCCTTTTGATAAATAATGTTTTAAGGCATTGGCGGTTGTTTCTGCCCTTATGACGTAGTCGGTGATCGTTTCATCCTCGTTACGTTTCAGAGACGTTAGTTCTGTATATAAGGATATGATTTTCATTTTCCCTTTTGATAAATAATGTTTTAAGGCATTGGCGGTTGTTTCTGCCCTTATGACGTAGTGGGTGATCGTTTCATCCTCGTTACGTTTCAGTAACGTTAGTTCGGTATATAAGGATATGATTTTCATTTTCCCTTTTGATAAATAATGTTCTCTTATAATCAGAGACAGACGACTATCGTCTAAACATTGAATCAGTTCTGCAAAAACAGTCGCGTTCTTTTCGAGAAATTTTACTCGTTGGAGATTGTATCACTTTGTGTAGTTTTCGAATCCTTAGATATCCCGGAAATTTTACCTGACACAATTCGATTTTAGATTCCGATCCGTCAAAGAAAAGATGATGGCTGGGCCCATAACCTGTTAAGTTTTAAGACATTGTGTTGAACAAAGATGGCGGCGTTGTTCAGATCAGTAACCAAGATGGCGGCCAAGAATCAAATGCGGTCTGTGGCGTGGTTAACAGCAAACTGATTGAATCCAAAATTCGACAATTTTTATAATAATTTTGCGACGTTTTGATTGGTTGTTTAGCACAGTCGGTGCTTATAAAAATGATTGGCGAATCCATTCGTCTCATACCCCCATCACAAGTCAAAAACATTTTACAGGTTGAATGATACTCCACTCTAAAATCTTTGTTATATTTTATCAATTATTTATTTTGTGAATAAATTGTGGGTTTTTTTGAAACGTAATAAAATCGATTTTTATTTATTTAGATTTACCAATTTTTTTTTACATTAAGTTTCTGCTAATTGGTTGTGACAGATACAAGAATGCTTAGTTGATGTAAATTTTATAAAAGAAAGTGATCACCACTCTAAAATATACAATATTGGATGAACTATAAACAAGCTAATTGAATTTTTAAGCCACATAATAGGTAAGTGTAAACAGAAAAAAAGATTTTAAACATGTTAAAACACATTAATTTATTTTTTTGTGTTCAGTTTGTTTATAATTCGACCAACTTTGAATGAAATTATTGTGTGTATAGTAAACATTATATATATATATATATATATATATATATATATATATATATATATATATATCAAATATTCTACAATAATATATTTATAGGAGATTTTTTGATGAGATATTTAGGTAAGTGTAAAAAAACATCAAATTATTTTTTCTACTTAATTGACTAACAATTTGAGCAAATTAAAATTAAACTATTGTTTATGGTAAACATTATTATGTTTGATATGTAGTTTGCTTGAAGCATTGTGTGGGATAGGTATGTAATAGAGGTTTCGAAGGCTGTCACAATGCGAGGAATGAATTATAGTCGTTGTTGGTAAGAGGAGACGAGAACAAGTGGCGATTTACAAATCAATAAGTACATATATATATATATATATATATATATATTAGGCTCTCGCTCCTTGCACCCCTCGACGTAAATACCTCCAACCTACCAATCAAGCAGATAAATCTCACCCCTACACAGAAGAGATAAGAAGGCCGTCTACTATAATAGTTTCTTCCCCCGGAACTGCTAGACTTTTGAACTCCCTTCCGGGTTTTTGCTTTTCCAACTGTACTGACATCCAGAAGTTCAAGTGTAATGTGAACACATATCTCAACTCCTAATGCTGCTCAACTCCCTACATAGTATCTCTGAAACATATTGCCCCTACATCAAAGTGCCTTGTTTGGGGTGAAAATGGAAATTAAAAAAAAGGTTTTTATATCTTCATATAATTTATTTTTTAATGAAGTTGACACAAAAAAAATTACTGAAGAAATTTAACAAATATCACCCAAACTTGATAGGAAAACAAATCCGAACACTGAACTAACCTAACAAGCTTTAATCATAGGCAAATATAATTTTAACTTCATATGGAAACAAATTCGGCACATTTAACTGATGAACGAACATTTTTACACGAAGAACGAAATCATGATTACACCGTGTTGCGATAACCTAAATTCTTTGTTCTTTAGCAATTGATTTTCTTTTGAAATAATTTCACGTTTAAATCGTGATTTTCATTTTTTAATTTGGATTCTTTTATATTTTCATATTTTTTTTTTCTTAATGAATTGGACACACAAAACAAAAGTTGTATCAATTTAATAAAGAAATCATAACAAGAAAAACAAATCGAACAAAGAATTAATTCCGATTTTTTCGTATTGAATTCCTAGAATGAAAGGTAAGGTTTTTTTTTACAATTTAAATACATTCAATTAAGTAACTTTTAAAATAGTTGTAAATATTATAACAAGTTTGTTTTCAATGCAACCGATCAAAAATAATATTGCTTTATAACAAACGCCAATAATAATAATAATAATAATAATAATAATAATAATAATAAAGCTTCTAGTGTACTTATTGATCCGCGAAAAGTTTTAGATAGTGTTTTTTAATTAGAGTTTTATGATATCTGTTTTTATTAAATTTTAAGGTTAAAGCATAGAATAGGTATAAAACGCTCTGCCTTTTCTCATGTTTAGAATCGCTTTATAAATAATAACGTTATTATTTCAGCATTGATCAATAAGTGAACTAGTACCCCCGATCTCCTAAAAATATATTATTCAACTTGACATGTATATTTTTGTCAAAAATATGTTTATTTTAATAGAATTTGTGAGATTAAAAAAAGCAACAGAATAATGTAATAGAGGTTTCGAAGGCTGTCACAATGCGAGGAATGAATTATAGTCGTTGTTGGTAAGAGGAGATGGGAACAAGTGGCGATTTACAAATCAATAAGTACATACATATAGTTTTTTTTATACATATATTTTTTCAGTTGTATTGGTAAAATGTCTTACTTGTTAGTCTCTGCGACGTATTCCATTATTAATTTCGGAAAATTTCCCTTTTCAAATAGTGTGCGTAACAGGTCGTTTCAAAGCATGCTGGATGATGGAGAGGAAGTTGTGTTGCTATATGAGGCCTCGGGGCAAATGTGAGTAAGGGATTTATGCATGGTATGGTTAGGTAATTAACATGTTTTTAATTTTATTATTTTTATTTATTTGTCTTTAGTTTTTTTGTTGATAACTTGTTGATTTAGCGTGAGCTTTTTTTAATGTTCTCTGTTATGTTGTCTTTATCATTATTACTATTATTTTTTTTTCTGCTGACGTGTGCGGTGTCTCTGCTTTTCTTGGTCACGTAAATCGCCACTGGGCTGTGTCCGGTCGACTACTGTAGGGGTCGGATGTGAGAGAGGAGGGAGGTGGGGTGCGGGGTAATGTGCTCTCGGTCGGCAGCTGGGTGTTTAGGTTAGTGTTGCTGGGGATAGGAAAATAGATGGGGGGAAGGGGAGGGGAATAGGGATGACATTCCTTGGTAGTTGTTAATTTATTTATTTTCATGCGTGGTAGATTTTTTTTAGTTGGTTTTTATTACTTCAGCTAGCTATATTTTAATTTTAATTTTTTTTCGTTTAAATATATACTGCTGTTTATTTATTAAGTTTCTTGAGTGGGCTAGTTGCATATTGAGACCCTCTCTTCTGATAGCCCTGCAGATAGCCGTTGTGATCTTGTCGCTGAGATGGGGCATTTTAAGGAAGCAAGTATTAGTGGAGAAACCTCTTACATGTTTTCTCGTGTTCCAAAGGTGTTTAATGACAGTACTGGGTTATCCGTTAGCCTCTAGGACTTGTTGGAACCGTTTTGTGCATGCTGTCTTGTTTTTTGGCTTGCTGCATTTGCTTTGGATGCGGGTTATCTCATTCCTAGCATATTCGATGATGACCTTAGTAGGGAGGGCAGACTTGTAGTGTATAAATATACTTCGGCTGGCTGGTTTTCGGTAGAATTTAGTAATGCTGGCCCCTTCATCTGATATTTTTAGGTTGAAGTCCAGGAGTGATAGGGATCAGTCATCGCTGAGGTGTTCGATGGTGAATTCTATGTGTTGGTCGGAATCAGAGAAGATAGCGTAGATGTTCTCAGCGTCGGTGCGTGATGATGTGAGGATCAGAACATCAACATATCTCGAGAGGAATATGATAGAGTTGCACGTGTTGAGGGCTCGGCGTTCGAGTCTGTCCATGTATGAGATGTCCAATATTCCTGAGAGGCTGGAACCCATGGGCAGTCCTGTAATTTGTCTGTATTTTTGGCGTTGGTAGGTGAAGTATGTGTTGTCTACTATTATAAGTAGGAGTTTGCGGATGTCTGAGGGAGTCAAGTCGAAGCAGTGTAAGTTGTAGGAGGAGCTGTGGTCGGTGATTAGGGCTACTGCTGAGGCTCTTAAGTGTGCAGCGTTGTTTATATGAGATGTTTTGTGTAACGCTTGCTTGTTCGTGTTTTATGGTGTCGAATATCTTTCTATATAGGGAGTTGAGCAGCAAGATATCTGTTCACATTACACTTGAACTTCTGTATGTCAGTACAGTTGGGAAAGCAAAAACCCGGAAGGGAGTTCAAAAGTCTTGCAGTTCTGGGGGAAGAAACTATTATAGTAGACGGCCTTCTTATCTCTTTTGTGTAGGGGTGAGATTTATCTGCTTGATTGGTCTGTTGGAGGTATTTACGTCGAGGGGTACAAGGTCTTGTAGTTCGTCGGAGCATTCACCATTAAAATACTTGTAGAACAGGCAGAGGGATGCAACATTTCGTCGATGGGACTGAGGCTGAAGCTTAGATGACAGTTTACAACCTATCAGGTTGGCGACTCTCTTGTGAACTCTGCCCAAAAGGAGAAGTAGCTAATTTTAATATACTGAGGGTCCGTAAGGCTAACGTTTTTTTTTATTTCGAATGAGAATGCCCCTTCGATTAAGTATTTATTCCCATATTTTTTTTTCATGGGTGACACCACTTATCAAGCCCAAGAGGCCACTCGTGGATAAGAGTTAATTGGTATACATTAGTCATTGTGATTTTAGCATAGTAAACAGTGGGAATTTTGTAACTTGGATTACTTAGGGGACGATTATATTAGAACTTGTTCACATTGGACTTTTTCTTTTTTTTTTCATAGGCATCAACACATTATCAAGGCCAAGAGGCCACTCAAGGATAAGGGTTAAAGAGTGTACAGTAGAAATTGGACAATATAATAATCATTAGTAATGAAACTTTGTTAAATTTGATAATTATATGGAACGGCTCATCAAGAACTTATTTACGTTAGACTTGAAGACAACCATATTGTAGTCAGCCGGAAAGTAGGAAAACGGAAGACAATTCCACAGACGTGCAGTTCTAATAAAAAAGCTTTGTTCATGGAATCTACGTTTAGGTTTAGGTACAGATAAAGAGTGGGGGAAATTATTGATAGTGTTTACAGCTAGACGAGTGTTTCTTGTGAAAGTTTGGCGAGGGGGGACCATAGATTGAAGTTCAGTCGAACACTTTCCATGAAAATAACGATACATCAGAGACAGACTCGCAACATCTCTTCTGTGAGATAGAGGTTGCAAGGAAGAGAAAAGGGCATCTCCTACGAGGCTACGAAGTCTATTTTGAACTCTATCAAGGCAGGACAAGTCATTTCTAGCAGCTCCTGCCCAGATGTGGCAACAGTAATCCATCCTTGGACGTACCTGGCTCTTATATAGATAGAGAATTTCGCCAGCAGTGAGATATCTACCGGATCGATAGAAAGATCCCACCATTTTTCCAGCGGCCTTGGCAACAGATTTGATGTACGTGTTCCATTTAAGATCAGGAGTAAAGTTCAAGCCCAGAAGCTTGTCAAAACTTGAGGCCTCCTGAAGACGAGAGTCTTTCATTTCAATTGATGCCAGATGTGGATTAGAATGTTGATGATGTAAAGAGAGAAGCTTGGTTTTAGATGCATTAAAAGTAACCAGCCACTCCTTTCCCCATTGTACTACATGCTCAAGATCAGAAGAGAGGGAATTGGAGAGAACTTGGTCGTTTACTGTCTTAGATGTGCTACCATAAATGGTAGTGTCGTCAGCATAAATGTCTACAAATGATGTGAGGATGTGATTTGGAAGATCATTAATGTAGATCAGGAAAAGAGTTGGGCCCAGGATGGACCCCTGAGGGACACCGGCATTAATACTCTGGGCTTCTGATTTTTGCCCCTCAACTACTACTCTTATGAACCTATCAGAAAGAAATGATTTAATAATTGAGAAGACATTTCCAGCTATACCATAGCTAGAGATCTTATGAAGTAAACCTTTATGCCATACCCTATCAAAGGCCTTAGATATGTAAAGAGCAATTGCCCTAGAAAGGTTGCCTCCGTCGAGAGATTTGCTAATCCTATGAGATATAACTGTAAGCACATCTGCTGTAGATCTAGCAGAACGGAAACCATATTGAGTGTCACTAAGAAGGTTATTTTTGTTGAGATGGTTGATTACTTCTGTATTTAACACAGATTCCAGCAACTTACTCATGACACACAGGAGACTTATTGGCCTGTACTGAGAGGGGGATGAGCGATCACCTGAATTCTTAAATACATATATATTAAATACATATATTAACAATATCATGATCTTATGTGCCTTTATTATATATATATATATATATATATATATATATATATATATATATATATATATATATATATATAATATTTTCTGGTTTGCCCTTTTCAGATGCTTGCAAAATTATATCTATACCTGACAATTATTTTGTTGTTCTCAAAATAAAGCAGACAAATGTTTTCACTTTACAAGTTTTTATTATTCTTTATTTTGCGTTAAGCAATTCTAACTTCCCAACCTTAAATGTAAGCTTTTCTTTGTTTTCGGTGATAATTACAATTCAGGTCATTTTTATAGGACAGTAAAAAATCTGGCGTGTGTGTACATCTTCGATTTTACCGGCGTCGCCCCGGCTCAATATCCACCATTCCAAACCCTCATTTACAAAAAAAAATATTTTATATTTTTATCATTCCAATTTTTAAATATTTACATCAACAAAACAAATAAATTATTTAAAACAAGGCATTCCATATTTTCAAAAATAATACAAAATATCATTAGTATTTTTTCCAATTGAATCGACGATTTTCTGTCTTTTTCTTTGTTTTTCGGTTTTCTGTTATACAGTTTTATCTTTTTTCCTCGTGTGTGTGTGTGTGTGTGTGTGTTCATCACAATTTCTATAACGGTTTTCACTTTAAAAACACACAAGTCTTTATATTTTACAGGCAATAAAACAAGTCCAGTTTTTTTAGGGGAGGGGGTTATTTTCGTACTTTGTTTGTTTCTGGAGATATCTCTGACGTATATTCATTAAGCGTCAATAGTAACCGCGTTGCATTTGTTAAATTTATACCAGTTAAATAACATTTGATATCCCCAAGTTAATTTCTTTAATGTTTATCTTAGAATAGAGAATAATAGTTTGCCTAGAATCAGAATCTATAATCTTTACCCATCCTTATCAATTCCCTTTCTCCTGGTCTATCTGATTCCCTCTTTCTCAGTGCCACTCCTATTTATCTCCGTTTGAACCATAATACTATTGCTACATTAGGAGGGGACAGACCCCAGTAATTAAATAGATATGTTTGAAGATATTTGGAAAAGGATAGAATCGAACCCAGTAAGCAAAGTTTAAAAAGATAATGGATATTCAATTTAGGAATGCAGCGATTGTTCATTTTTTTAGAAATAACTGGATATTAAATATGTCAGTTAAAAGAATGGACAATACGAGGTTAGAAATAATGCTTAAAAAAATAGGTTAAAAACGATACAATTCAATTTAGGAATTTCTTTGTTTACCAAAGGTATGTGAATGCATGTTCAAAGCACACGTGTAATTTGAAACGTGAAGAAATCACACTGATGCCGGAAAATGGAATTCCCAATATATTGAGATGGGTTCGAGTCAGTTGAAAGACAGGTTAGGAGAGAGCAGGTAAGACCGACCAGAGGAGTCCGTCAGACTAGCAGCTGATGCCCCTTGGAGGCGAAGGAGGGAAAATGAGACCATGTAGCCATAAAAGCTTGAGTTCCTGGCATCATCTCATCTGGATGAAGAATAAAATTATCTATAATATACACTCTTTCGTTCTCTATGTCCCCTCCAATATAGACACGAATAATATATAAACATTGTGAAATATACATGCACACATGAATGACGGTTCTCAGTATGGAATGACTATTTAACGCTATCAATTTGCTCTGCTAATGACGCGAATAGGAGACAACTTACATCTAAGTTATTTACCGAAATGCTATTTACCGTCATGAGTTTTTGTTCCATAATCAGATTCATATAATCAACAAAAAATTACGACCAAAGAACAAACCAATAATATACGAATTCGTCTACTATAAAGTTTTTTTTTGTTCCATGTTGGACGCTTTCCCGATTTTCATTCGTCTTTTTAAATTTCGAATTTTATTATCGTCCTCCTTTTCCCTAATAAATACTCGAGAACGTTATTGCTTTACCGCTTCATTCTTATTCATGCAAACTTCACATTCTTATAAGATGCAAACCCCATCGACGAGATTCGAGTGTATTGCACTCATTACGTAATCCTTACTGCCTATCTTTACCAGAGCATCATCATTGTCTACATTCGAATCTACACAAAGTTACAAGTGATCTGCACAAACATTGTCCTTGCCCTTCAGGCACTGTATGGTGCAGTTATAGGTTGCCATACTTTAAGCCCACCTATTTCTATTTTGTATTGGTGCCATACTTTAAGCCCACGTCTATATATTTTTTCATTTTATTAACGCCACGTAATTTTATATTGTATTGGTGAGGTCAATACTACTGCTTCGGTGAAATATAACACTTTATTTGACATAGTGTGCTATAATATTGCTTTTGTGAATTGATTGTTTATGGCAACAGAAATATATGCAAGAATATGACTTGTATCAACTGGTTGTCATTTATACAACACTTTTTAACGATAACATTGATAAGAATATGGCTTTTTTGAATTGGTTGTTTTTTTTTCAAGTATTTACGAAAATAAACATATTGCAATACTCTGAAAAATATGACTTTGTCAATATTTTGTTATTTTCACAAAATTTTATGTACGAATAGTAGAATATTAGAACAGGAATATTGACAAAGTGTGATTTTGTCAATTGTTTGTTTTAGACAATAATTTATTTATGACTTTTGCAAATTGTACGCCATTTTAACAAGAACCAAAATATTGACAGAATATGTTTTTGTGAACTATGTATTTTCACAATGCATTTATTGCAAAAAACACATTTGTTATTTTCACACTACATTTATTACAAAGAACATTAACATTGAAATAATGTGTAAAAATAATATTTTTTGTAAAATAGTTATTTTCACAATACATTTATTACAAAAACGTAAACATTGAAATAATGTGTAAAAATATTGTTTTTAAATGAGTTATTTTCACAACACAAAAAATAAAACATGGAAATAATGTGTAAAAATATATTTTTTAAATAAGTTATTTTCACAACACATTTATTACAAAAAACAAAACATTGAAATAATGTGTAAAATATATTTTTAAATGAGTTATTTTCACAACACAATTATTATAAAAAACAAAACAGTGAAATAATGTGTAAAAATATATTTTAAATGAGTTATTTTCACAACACATTTATTATAAAAAACAAAACAGTGAAATAATGTGTAAAAATATATTTTTTAAATAAGTTATTTTCACAACACATTTATTATAAAAAACAAAACATTGAAATAATGTGTAAAAATATATTTTTAAATGAGTTATTTTCACAACACAATTATTATAAAAAACAAAACATTGAAATAATGTGTAAAAATATATTTTTAAATGAGTTATTTTCACAACACATTTATTATAAAAAACAAAACATTAAAATAATGTGTAAAAATATATTTTTAAATGAGTTATTTTCACAACACATTTATTACAAAAAACAAAACATTGAAACAATCTGTAAAAAATATATTTTTAAATGAGTTATTTTCACAACACAATTATTATAAAAAACAAAACAGTGAAATAATGTGTAAAAATATATTTTAAATGAGTTATTTTCACAACACATTTATTATAAAAACAAAACATTGAAATGATGTGTAAATATATATATTTAAATGAGTTATTTTCACAACACATTTATTATAAAAAACAAAATATTGAAATAATGTGTAAAAATATATTTTTAAATGAGTTATTTTCACAACACATTTATTATAAAAAACAAAACATTGAAATAATGTGTAAAAATATATTTTTAAATAAGTTATTTTCACAAAAAATTTATTACAAAAAACAAAACATTGAAATAATGTGTAAGAATATATTTTAAATGAGTTATTTTCACAACACATTTATTATAAAAAAACATTGAAATAATGTGTAAAAATATATTTTTAAATGAGTTATTTCAACAACACATTTATTACAAAAAACAAAACATTGAAATAATGTGTAAAAATATATTTTTAAATGAGTTATTTTCACAACACATTTATTATAAAAACAAAACATTGAAATAATGTGTAAAAATATATTTTTAAATGAGTTATTTTCACAAAACATTTATTACAAAAACGTAAACATTGAAATAATGTGTAAAATATTGTTTTTTAAATGAGTTATTTTCACAACACATTTATTACAAAAAACAAAACATTGAAATAATGTGTAAAAATATATTTTTAAATGAGTTATTTTCACAACACATTTATTATAAAAAACAAAACATTGAAATAATGTGTAAAAATATATTTTTAAATAAGTTATTTTCACAAAACATTTATTATAAAAAACAAAACATTGAAATAATGTGTAAAAATATATTTTTAAATAAGTTATTTTCACAAAACATTTATTACAAAAACGTAAACATTGAAATAATGTGTAAAAATATTGTTTTTTAAATGAGTTATTTTCACAACACATTTATTACAAAAAACAAAACATTGAAATAATGTGTAAAAATATATTTTTAAATGAGTTATTTTCACAACACATTTATTATAAAAAACAAAACATTGAAATAATGTGTAAAAATATATTTTTAAATGAGTTATTTTCACAACACATTTATTATAAAAAACAAAACATTGAAATAATGTGTAAAAATATATTTTAAAATGAGTTATTTTCAAAACACATTTATTATAAAAACAAAACATTGAAATAATGTGTAAAAATATTTTTTTAAATGAGTTATTTTCACAACACATTTATTACAAAAAACAAAACATTGAAATAATGTGTAAAAATATATTTTTAAATGAGTTATTTTCACAACACATTTATTATAAAAACAAAACATTGAAATAATGTGTAAAAATATATTTTTAAATGAGTTATTTTCACAACACATTTATTATAAAAAACAAAACATTGAAATAATGTGTAAAAATATATTTTTAAATAAGTTATTTTCACAAAACATTTATTACAAAAAACAAAACATTGAAATAATGTGTAAGAATATATTTTAAATGAGTTATTTTCACAACACATTTATTATAAAAACAAAACATTGAAATAATATGTAAAAATATTGTTTTTTATTCTTTTGATATTACACCATGAGTCTCATCTTGTATTTTGTATAATACATCAGTTGGAAGAAATCAATATTTGTTTTCATTATGAATAAAGTACCAGATTATTTAATGAGATACTTAGTCATTTTCATAGCTGCAATCAGTTGTTTTGCTTGTAGAAGACGGTGCAATTTTTATAACTTTTAGCGACTTTTAAACACTTTTTTAGTTCCTCTTATTGTGATGTATAACCTTTCTAATCAATTATGTTAACTGATATTTTCTACTCTTTTATGGCAATAAATGTTGAGTTAGTTACGTCAATAAATTCATATAAAAATATAATACACTCTTGAAGTTTATAAAAATATAATATATACTTTTTCATGTGAATCTCTAAATGTCATTTTTGAGAACAAGAATTTCCGCACACTTCACAACAATATAGCTTTTCTTTGTTTTTATTAAACTTCAGTTTTAAGAGAAATTCCAATAAGATTTATATCCGAGGGTTCTTTTAAGAATAGACGCTATTCCCTTTATAGCTGTAATATATATATTTCGTTACAGCGTGGTTTTCCAGAAATTGCTTCTAAGTATTTCTTCAAATTCATTTTTAATAATCCAGTTATCCCTATTCCAATCGGTATAATGTTTATTTCAATCGGGAATATAATGTTTATTTCTTCCAAAAACATGTCGTTTTAAATAATTTTTAGGTCATCATATTTTGTTATCTTTTCCCGTTCAGCTCTATTAAATCCAAAATCATTCGGAAATATGACATTGATAATGAACGCCATGTCTGGCTTAATGGCCTTGTCTTTCATGTAACTGCCTGCCTGTGTATCTTGGTCATAGAACACTGTCATTTTATCGCATGATATTATTGGTGATGTTCCTAGATGTTCGACGATCAAGTTACATCTCTCCACAGATCTTACACGAGAGATAATAAAATATGTTTGAAAAATCATCTGACAATAAGATTGTTAGGTGACACCATCAAAGTTTTCAGCAAAGTTTGCAATCTGTGTTGCTGGTTCATCATATACATTGAAAATATTGTTAAGCATGACACCATCAAAGTTTTCAGCAAAGTTTGCAATCTGTGTTGCTGGTTCATCATATACATTGAAAATATTGTTAAGCATGACACCATCAAAGTTTTCAGCAAAGTTTGCAATCTGTGTTGCTGGTTCATCATATACATTGAAAATATTGTTAAGCATGACACCATCAAAGTTTTCAGCAAAGTTTGCAATCTGTGTTGCTGGTTCATCATATACATTTCGGTATATTACATTGAGGAGAGTCAATAATCAAAAAACCAAATAAAATAATAAATAATAAAATAATGATAAATTATGAGTTATTTTATTTTCAACTTATTCACCTTCTTGTTTAATTTTTTGCCCGGAGTTCATCTATTTTTTTTTCTTTTTTACATAGGCGTCACCACTTATCAAGGTCGATAGGCCACTCAAGGATAAGGGTTAAAGAGTGTACATTAGTCAAAAAGAAAATATAGTAATCAATAGTAATGGAAGTTCGGTAAATTTGTTACGGCTCATCAGAAACTTGTTCACGTTGGACTTAAAGACAACCATATTGTAGTCAGCTGGAAAGCAGGAAAACGGAAGACAATTCCACAGGCATGCAGTTCTAAGAAAGAAGCTTTGATCATGGAATCTATGTTTAGGTTTAGGTACAGATAAAGAGTGGGGAAAATTATTGATAATGTTTTCAGCTAGTCGAGTGTTTCTTGTGAAAGTTTGGCGAGGGGGGGACCATAGATTGAAGATAAGTCGAATACTTTCCATGAAAATAAGGATAAAGCAGAGACAAACTCGCAACATCTCTTCTGTGAGATAGAGGTTGCATCGAAGAGAACAGGACATCTCCCACCAGACCACGAAGTCTATTTTGAACCCTATCAAGGCAGGACAAGTCTTTTCTAGCAGCTCCTGTCCATATGTGGCAACAGCATTTCATCCTTGGACGTATCTGGCTCTTATACAGATAGAGAATTGCATCAGCAGTGAGATATCTACTGGATCAATAGAAGGATCCAACCATTATTCCAGCGGCCTTGGCAACAGATTTGATGTACGTATTCCATTTAAGATCAGGAGTAAAGGACAAGCCCAGAAGCCTGTCAAAGGCGGAATAATATTCCTTTAAAGATATCACACTTGAACTCTATATGAAATACATAGATATTCCATTAAAGTTCATCTCTCAAATCCTGAGTTATAATAACAATTTTCCTCGCCCCTATTTACCATTTTTTGTGTTGGTTTTTATTTGTGCAGCTAAGGCTTTTATCTCAGCCTGATGTTCTGCCATCTTAGCTTTTAGTTGTGTTGGGTCTTGGAGGGAATAATAAGTTTTCAACTTATTCACCTTCTTGTTTATTTTTTCGCCCGGAGTTTCACAGGATAGGAATGCAGATATCTGAACAGTTTCCTTTCGGAGTCTATTTATTTTCTGCTGGAGTTTTCGTTTCAGGGCTGGGTTATAGGATTACGCATTCATGTTTCCTCTTTTACTCTCTTGATATTAAGCTAAGAGTTTTAACTGAATAAACCATGCTTCCCTGTATGTTGTATGATTTATTTCACTCAATGGTGAGTTAATCGGAATGATTCTTTCGAGGGCATATTTGACTTTTGAAACAAGCACCTTGAAGGATTTATTCATGATAATTTTTACCAATCTGGGCCGATCTTCAACAGCCAGACCTCGTGCTATTTCTATCCTGTTGGCCAGCTCTTCCTCTAGTTCCAACTGGTTCGCGTACAGTGTTACATCTTCAAGTGGGACATACTGTTGGCATGTCTGCCCATATTTAAATTGTTTTAGGTCTGTTGGGAATGATCCCTGGGGAGATGTTTCATTATTTGATGGAGTGACACCTTGGATATATTAACGGTTTGTTTTTGGTAGGCATGTAAAACTTGGACTAAGGTAGCGGTGTCAGGTGAGAATATGTTGTAGTGTCTTCTTGTTTGGTTTGGCACATCATGCTATAGGGAGGGGGGTTGCTGATTTGACAAATGACGTTTTTAGCCATTTCACGGATATTTTTAGCTGAGACATTTGCTAAACAGGAAAGACATTGTTCCTCAAAGAATTAAACTTCTGACATGTTAACTTTTCCTTCTTAATCTCCTTATTGTTTGGGACTTTAAAATCTTTTGCCATTTCTTACAACTTTCTGTGAGTTTTTGATATTTTATATATGCGTATTCCATTGACCAAATCAATGTCCATTTTTCCTCCCTATTTAACTGAGTTTGGGCAAATTCAGCAGTGTTAAATTTGGTGAAATCAATCGCTGCTTCACTAAAAGCTTTCTTCTCAATTGACTCTCTAACATATTTTGGGAGATATTTATGTATTTTAGATACAATTGAAAGTTCTTAGTTGTAGTTAGTGATGTTTTTCTTTTGTCAAGGGTTAAGATTTTAATTGAGCCTCAAATACTGTGTTTTTCCTCCCCCATTTTTCATTCCTTGAATATGCGAAACAGTGAAAAATAATTTTCGTCTCCTCAATAGACCACTTTACTTGGTTATAGTGTCTTTTCCTAGTAGTCTTTGTTTTCTTTTGCCAGATTTCAGGACTAGAATTTGACTTGTCTGGTGGAATGTCCAGCTTAGTGTTGTTACTTGTGGAAACATCACTAGGAGAAGACGCACCGTTATTTATCTCATATAACCCAGTACCTAGCAATGCTGAGGGAACTTTTTATTCTGGACGACATCCTGCCAGTTTGTTGATTTAGTTTTATTTTTCATTTTGATTTAAATGTTAATATATGATCAGGGTTTACATAAAATTGAAAGTATCTCACTTCAATCAAGGTTGTAACTCTATCTGACTTATTCCATATAACTATGTCAGGTTTCACACCAGCATTTTCAAGGTAGGTGGCTGTAGGGATTACATGGTCGTAATGTATGATATATAAGTAAATTCCAACTGTTCTTTCAGGTTGATGTAGTGTGAGTTTTCATATGACTCACTAAATTTGATTTTTGAGAACAAGAATACCCACACACTTCACAAGTATGTGGCTTTTCCCCAGTGTGTGTTCTCATATGTCTCACTAATGTTGCTTTTTCAGTAAAAGAATATCCACACACTTTACAAGAATGTGGCTTTTCCCCAGTGTGAGTTTTCATATGTCTCACTAATGCTGATTTGTCAGTAAAAGAATATCCACACACTGTACAAGAATGTGGCTTTTCTCCGGTGTGAGTTCTCATATGTATCACTAATGTTGATTTCTGAGAACAAGAATACCCACACACTTCACAAGTATGTGGCTTTTCCCCAGTGTGTGTTCTCATATGTCTCACTAATGTTGCTTTTTCAGTAAAAGAATATCCACACACTTTACAAGAATGTGGCTTTTCCCCAGTGTGAGTTTTCATATGTCTCACTAATGTTGATTTGTCAGTAAAAGAATATCCACACACTGTACAAGAATGTGGCTTTTCTCCAGTGTGAGTTCTCATATGCCCCACTAAATTTGATTTTTTAGTAAACGAATATCCACACACTTCACAAGAATGTTGCTTTTTCCCAGTGTGAATTCTCATATGACTCGCTAAATTTGATTTTTTAGTAAACAAATATCCACACACTTCACAAGAATGTGCCTTTTCTCCGGTGTGAGTTCTTATATGTTTCACTAATCTTGATTTTTCAGTAAACGAATATCCACACACTTCACAAGAATATGGCTTTTCTCCGGTGTGAGTTCCCATATGTCTCACTAATTTTGATTTTTCAGTAAACGAATATCCACACACTTCACAAGAATGTGGCTTTTCTCCGGTGTGAGTTCTCATATGTCTCACTAAATTGGATTTTTGAGTAAACGAATATCCACACACTTTACAAGAATGTGGCTTTTCCCCAGTATGAGTTTTCATATGTCTCACTAATTTTGATTTTTCAGTAAAAAAAAATCCACACACTTCACAATAATGTGCCTTTTCCTTCATATGTTTATTCATATTTAAACTTAATTGCTCCTGGAGCAAGATTATCACTACCAAGTTATAAACAAATTTTAATCTGGAGTTGTTGATGCAAATTAGATGCTAAATAAATTTCAATTTGTATCACTTATTTTATTTTATAAGAGATATGTCGTTGTGTAAAAGTTAAAATATTCTCTTTTATAAATAAGGAGATTTTTCTGAAATGTTAAATTCGATTTCTTATTATTTATAAAAACATTACACAAAAATTTCACAAATTTAAATATGTGTGACGTTCTTATCACTATTTGCTAAACAATCCAGATAAAAAACCTCTTCACGCATATATGTCTAATAAAGTTGTGTGCAGATGTTTTTGTTGTCAGTCACGTAAGTAAATAATTGTGTATAGAATACTGTTTAAGGAGGAAGATGGTCCCTTAATATTCATTAAAAACATTCAAGCAGGAACATCTGCAAATAAAAAATAAATGAAATTTAATATTTTTAATATCATTGTTTATTTTAATCGTGCCAACAAAACCAGAAACGTAACTTTATAAAACATTTAAAATCACAGACATAAACACTTAATTCACATTCATATATTTAAATGTAAAATACTATTCATAGTATTTTGTAATAGATAAAGGAATTATGCAATTAATAAAGTAAAATAAACAATAATATAGTAAGAATTTGTAGGAACAATAAACATATAACTACCATACTACTACTGATAATAATAAAAATATATTTCTAACAATAGAAATATAAGTGTTTAATACAGGAAAAATGATTTCAAATACTCAGCTTTCGTTTTAAGTCATATGAGTGCATTATTATCATTCCCATATTTTATTATCCAAATGATAAATGCAGTATAATAATCGATTATCACAATTTCAGTTTTTTTAATTAACGTCTGATAATACATATTTGTATACGAAAAAAGCCACCGAAAGCTGTGAATTTGGTACCTTACCTAACCTTACAGAATTGATATTCTTAGTAGTTATTTTAATTTTGATTAAAATATTGTTTAATTTTTTAAATTCAACAAATTGTTACTAGCATTCAACAAATTATTTCATCCACGTTTTTAGTGTATTTTTATTATTTATATATTTTTATTTTCTTTATGATTTTTTATCAAAATAATTTTCACCTTCTAATAGTATGGATTAGTAAAATGTATTAATGTTGAAATCTTTCTATCTATTTTTTTTCATTTTTCTTCATCTTTTTCTTCTAGGGAGTGGAACAATCAACTAGATGTGTAATATTTACGCCTATCTTAGTGAGTCCAACCAAGAGATCTTTTTAGGATTCTAACCGTCCCTTTCAGTGCAATCGTTTGTATTTCACTTGCACTTGGTAAACCAGGTATGTTGGCTAAAAGCTTAATATCAATTTAAAATGTAAATGTAAAATAAGTCTATTCAACTCATAGTCTACGAACTAATCTTCTTTCATTCTTCTGCATATTAATGTTATATCTATAACCAATAGATATTTTATTGTCGGTAAAGCTTTTTATTTCGTTTTAAAATTACGTTTCCTTTACTCTTTTCTTACTGGATTTTGGATTTTTATGTCTTTAAAACCTTTCTAACCAGCTTAAAAATTACGTTTCCTTTTTTAGAACAAGTAAAGGTGAAGATTTTCTTCTTTGATGATTAAAAGTCTGATGACTTCATTGGTTTATGCAATGAAACACGTGAAAGTGTAAATCATTTTCATTGAATTTTATAAACAATTGCAATTTTAAGATATGATTATTGAATATACAGGGTGGGCCAAAATAAGGGTCCTATTTTTAAAAATTCATAAATTCATGTAAGTTTTAAGAAGTGTTTTTCGGCCAAAATTTGTTTTGTTTATTTCAAAAAAATCTCGGTAGGGTCAGTCTACACACATATAAAGTTTGGTGAGCTTAACTTTTATTTTGTGGAAGTTATTCAAATTTAAAGATAGGACCCTTATTTTGGCCCACCCTGTATATACATTATAAACGTATTTTGTTTTAAGGAAAATGTGTGCATGCGTGTGTGTGTGTGTGTGTGTGTGTGTGTGTGTGTGATAATCTTAATGTAATATTTGTCATTGTTATAATGAGAGAAATATATCTAGGTTAATCAGAAAACGGCTGTTTCTTGCCTTCCTAAAGCACATGCATATACTATATATATATATATATATATATATATATATATATATATATATATATATATATATATATAAATAAATTAAATAAACGTTGTATTGTATAGTTACTGTGCATGATCAAAAGATCTAAATATATTACTACATTGTAAAGTAAAATGTGTAATTAATATTAAGAGTGGTGTAATTAATATAAAGACTACTGTAGTTATTATGAATTAGGGTGTAATTATTATTAAGAATGGTTTAATTAATATTTGTATATAGGGATACTTGATATAGGAATATGTAAATTCATTAAAACTGTCAACACTTTCTTAAAAGAGACTTATTTAATGCAAAAAACGAAACTAATTCGGTTGGAAAAAATCTACAGTAAAATCTGTACATTTATCTTTTATTAGTTTTACTTGTTTTCCATATATTTTTCTCAAAATTAAAGCATATTATTCAAATTTATAGATTGTTTAAGGATATCCGTTTATCGCTAATTCATGTAACATGGAAATTGTTGTTATTACATGCGTTTAACTCCTCAGCAAGTTAATATTTAATCTTTAAATATTGATTAAAACAAAATTAAACCTTGCTAGAAAATTACATAAGAGTATACTATACGTCTACAAAGCTCAGATTACAATATGTATTGTGTATTGTGTATTTATTGTTGCCAAATATTGCTTCGTACAACTACCAAGACCATATTTGTCTTAGAATTCTAAAAAAGTCTCAAGTATACGCTCTGTACCAACGTACTTACTCCTGATCAATCGGACAAACATAAAAATCCAACCATTTTCCTTTGTTGATGCTTGTAAGGCTTCTATTGTTTGAGACGAAAATAGTGAAAATTGGGGTTGGAATGTTTTATCTGAAAATATTTGTTCATTCTTATTTCATCTGAACGTTAAAATTATTTGTAATCATAGACGTTTAACTTATAAGCGAGTTTATTATTTATATTTAAATATTAGTAAGACAAAATATTTAAATTATTAACATATGACACACATTTAATCCAATTATATTATTTTGATTTTTAACTAAAGTTGTTTTTACACAATAATTAATATATTTTTTCAAGTTTAAGAAAAGTTTTTAATTATTATATATTTTAGAAGTTGTTTTTTACACAATAATTAATATATTTTTAAGTTTGAGAAAAGTTTTTAATTATTATATATTTTAGAAGTTGTTTTTTACACAATAATTAATTAGTGCCATATTGAAAGGTATGCTAATTCAACGAACCCATAGTATCCATATTGGCATTAAATATCATCTATACTGTTTCTATAGCAAACTTTACCCGGACATTAAATTGTATTATGTGTAAGGAGTGTGTAACAACTCACCTGCCAAATCGATTGCCCTTAAAATGTTTATGTGTTGTATCAATACTAATTCATCTATACATAATAATCAGACAATATATATATTGTGCGGTTGTACTTCATTGTTAGGTGAGCATTGGATAAGATAAGCTTACCTAACATTTCTGAGCTGGTTTATAAAGTGCAGACTTAATAGGTATGAAGTTATTTAATTAGAACTAGAGCACAAGTTGTTCATGGGAGATACTTTAGTGAATTTTATGATCTCCACAGAATATGTTCTTAAAAAGTGCTGAAACATGTGGAGTTTAAATTTTCATCCCCAGTTTTTAATCGTTTGTAACAGTTGCTATTTTTTAAAAGTTGTTTTTTACACAATAGTTATTATAATTTTTCAAGTTTAAGAAAAGTTTTAAATTATATTTTTTAAAAGTTGTTTTTACACAATAATTAATATATTTTTCAAGTTTAAGAAAAAGTTTTAAATTAATATATTTTTTAAAAGTTGTTTTTACACAATAATTAATATATTTTTTCAAGTTTAAGAAAACTTTTAAATTATTATATATTTTTTAGAAGTTGTTTTTTGCACAATAATTTATATATATTTCCAAGTTTAAGAAAAGTTTTAAATTATATTTTTAACAGTTGTTTTTTACACAATAATTAATATATTTTTCAAATTTAAGAAAAGTTCTAAATTATATTTTTTAAAGTTGTTTTTACACAATTAATATAGTTTTTCAAGTTTAAGAAAAGTTTTAAATTATATTTGTTAAAAGTTGTTTTTACACAATTATTCATATATTTTTTCAAGTTTAAGGAAAGTTTTAAATTATATTTTTTAAAAGTTTTTTTTACACAATAAGTCATATATTTTTGCAAATTTAAGAAAAGTTTTAAATTATTATATTTTTAAAGTTGTTTTTTGCACAATAATTAATATATTTTTTCAAGTTTAAGAAAAGTTTTAAATTATATTTTTAACAGTTGTTTTTTACACAATAATTAATATATTTTTTCAAATTTAAGAAAAGTTTTAAATTATTATATTTTAAGAAGTTGTTTTTGCACAATAATTAATACATTTATTTAAGTTTAAGAAAAGTTTTACATTATTATATTTTTGGAGTCAGTGAAACTTTTATGTTTGAAATTTTATATACCTACGTTTGACTTATGTTTTTTTACAAAAGAGTCACCATTTATCAAGGCCGATAAGCCAGTCGAAGATAAGGGTTTATAAGCATACACTGGTCAGTGGGACAATGTTGTAGTAATTGTTAGTGGAAATTTGGAAAATTTGATTACTTAAGAAGAACGCATCATCAAGAATTTGTTTACGTTGGACTTGAAAATGGCAATATTATAATCAGCCGGATAGCATGCAAATGGAAGAGAGTTTCACAGGTGTGCAGTTCTAAGAAAGAAACTTTGTTCATGGAAGCTACGTGTAGATTTAGGCACAGATAAAGAGTGGAGGAAATTATTGATAGTGTTTTCAGTTAAACGAGTGTTTCTCATGAAAGTTTCGTGAGGGAGGACTATAGATTGGAGCTCAAACGAGCACTTGCCATGAAAATAATCGTAAAATAGAGACAAGCGCGCAACGTGTCTTCTGTGAGAAAGAAGTTGCAGGGAACAGTAAAAGGCATCCCCATTACAAAGTGTATTTTGAAGTCCAAGGCAGAAAATAAGGTCTTTTCTAACAGCTCCTTCCCAGATGTGGCAACAGTACTCCGACCTTGGGTTACCTGGCTCTTATATAGGTAGAGAATTTCATCAGCAGTGAAGTATCTAAATGATTTTATAATTGAGAAAACATTTCCAGTTATACTGTAACTGGAGATCTTGTGACATAGACCATTATGCCTGTGCTATGTCAAGCACAGATGCTCTAGAAAGGAAGCTACCGTCAAGAGATTCGCTAATTCTATAAAATATAACTGTAAGTACATCTGCTGTAGATCTAGCATATTTTTTTGCCACTAAGAAGCTTATTTTTGCTGAGGTGGTTGACTACTTCTCTATTTAACAGATTCTAGCAACTTACTCCTGATGCACAGGAGACATAGGTCTGTACTGAGGAGAAGATGGCCGATCACCTGAATTCTTAAATATAGGGCATACTGAATTAGTTGCAAGCTTTGTCTGATGCTTACGACATTACCTCAGGACCATTGATGATAGCTGATGTACAGGATCCTGTTCACTATTTGTCAAAACTGGTGGGAACCAATTCGCTGCTCAGCTACTTTGAACTTGACAGACTGAGTATACAACTTTCTTGTGTTCTTTTTTATGCTTTTACAGTGGTTGCTGGCAGTCCTGAAAGCGGCTTTCGTCTCAGTGCATTTACTTCTTTGCAAGCAATGGAAAAAGTGATTTCTGTGCACAATGGCTGAAGCACATTCTGGAGAGAACCACGGTTTGCTATTAGGTGCTTGCTGAAATGTTTTGAAGTAAATGAAATGATCCATACCTACAATTAGATATTCTGTCAGCAAGTTGTGAGAAAAAAGTCGATGACACTTGCATACTGACCGTCAGTGTTGGGCACACAGATGGGTTCGTGAACAAAATGTGAGGTTATAAGCAATGGAGAAATCATAACAGAACCTCCCTGCATCATCTGTCTTGTTTGAGTGGGTTAACCATTCCACATTGTGAACATCAAAGTCTCCACATACGTGGATGTTAGCCGAAAGATGAGCAGACAGGATGTGGTCAATTTTTTTCAGATATTCTTTTAAAAATAGTATCTCTGCTGTTGTGGGGGCGAGAGAGAGAGAGCAAATATAAACGCAGTAGTGTGAGCAAATGCAACCTGGGAACACATAAATAATAAATTAGGGCCTCCTGTGGAGATTTCCCTACCACATGGAAAACCATCTTTAATTGTAGGCACATATTCCATGCTCATGGCGATCTTGGGGGTCAGATTTGGAAGTTAAGTTAGAGTATTCTTTAACTAAGAACTCATCTAGTGAAATAGTTGGTTTAATGCCAGTTTCGCTTAGGAAAAATAGGTTTGGTTTAGTCTCCTGTAATTGGGTTTCAACCTCTGGAAAGTTGGAACGTAGACCCCTGATGTTGGAGAAAGAGATATGGTTGAGGGGGTCTATGTTGGATATTGGAGATCTGAGTTCAATCGTGTATTTGTTTCTGAAAACTGATCATAATAGTGTTTTGGGATTATTGGAATAGGTCGATAAACTTGCTGAGAGCAGGGCAGAGAGGGAAAGTAAGAGAGACAAAGAAATGAAGCAATATTTTTGTAGCACATGATAAAGTAAAGCCGTAACAATTACCACATAATATGGCATCGAGAAGCTCCACCAGAAGCTACTACATGGTCCAGAATCCATTCACCAAATAGCAATACAGCAGACCCAGTATTTTGCGCCTGCTGATAGGACAGCCTCCTTAGCGGATAATCCAAGGTTCGGGTCCCTGATAATCAGACGGATAACGTCAGGCCAAATGAAACGTTTACCTCCAGCACCCTTACTAGTGATATGGCCACAAGGATAGACACAGAAAGAGAAGATTTCTGACAACTTAAGCGACTGTTAATGCAAAATAATGCCAACCTAGAATACAGCTTTTTCTTCTCCCTTTGTCAGAAAACATCTCTCATTAAAATGAGGATTGAGGGACAAATTAGAAGAAGCAAGAGTAAGTGGAGCTGTTGATAATGCATCCACAATGCATTGTCTATTCTTTACAAAAAAATGATAATATGGACCTGAGGTAATCTCCTTCGCATAAGACAAAGCCAAACTCTTTGCCAAAAACTTTGCAGCTAATTATACCAAGGTCATCAACCCTACAGTGTTTCATCCTGTAACAGACAACACGCTATGCGACATACATGTTGCCAAGCTAATCAAAAACCTTGATTCCAGTAAAGCAACTGGCCCTGACAGCATTCCAATTATAGTGTTAAAAAGCGTCAACATGAAATAGCTCCTATACTTATAAAGCTGTTTAAGCGTTGTCTTCAAGAATATTACTTCCCAACACCTTGGAAAACCTTGCCAGTATATCCTGTATTTAGGCATTTTGGTGATCGGTCATCTTCCTCTCAGTACAGATCTATGCCTCCTGTGCATCCTGAGTAAGTTGCTGGAATCTGTGTTAAATACAGAAGTAATCCACCCCCTCAGCAAAAATAAGCTTCTTAGTGACATACAATATAGTTTTCGTTCTCCTAGATCTACAGCAGATATGCTTACGCTTATATCTCATAGGATTAGCGAATCTCTTGATTCCTTTCTAAGGTAGTTGTTCTTGACATAGCAAAAGCATTTGATAGAATATGACATCATAGTCTACATCACAAGATCACCAGTTACAGTATAGCTGGAAATGTTTTCTCAATTATTAAATCATTTCTCTCTGAAGAGTTCATAAAAGTAGTGGTTGATGGGAAGAAATCGGAAGCTCTCAGTATTAATGCTGAAGTCCCTTAGGGGTCCATCCTGGGCAAAACTCTCTTCTTGATCTACATCAATGATCTCCCAAAACATATACTTACAGCATTCATAGAAATTTGTGCTGACGACACTACCATCTATAGCAACACATCAAAGGCAATAACTGACCAAGTTCTCTCTGATTCTCTCTCCTCTGATCTTGAGCACATAGTCCAATGAGGAAAGAGGTGACTGATTACTTTTAATGCATCTAAAACCAAGCTTCAATCTATATTTCATCACCGCTCTAATCCCCATCATTTTTTCTGGAGGAAGTGTAAAGCCCATGTGTTGTTTACTATTCTGTACTTTCACCTAACATTAAATAAACAAAATATACCGTAAAATATCGCAAATGAGATTACTGAATGGTTCAAAGCAGCAATTGATGAACATGTTCCTACACGGAAGTTCTTCAGTAAAACCCACTCTCCCCAATGGTTTACTTCTACATGCGCAGCTGCCATTGCTCAGAGCCAACATGCACACCGTAGATTTATCCGGCATAAGTCCTGTACAAACAGACAAAGGTATATAGAAGCTAGAAATAATTGCAATAAAGAAGTAGCAACAGCTAAGAGTAAATATACTGAACAACCAGAAAACGCATTGAAGCACAAAAATTAGGAACTCGTGATTTCTGGAAAATCTGTAATTGTATAGTAAATAATGAGCAATCGACAATATCCCCACTATCAAAGAATCATGAAGTTGTTTGCACAGCAACTGAGAAAGCTAGCATGCTTGCTGTCCAGTTTACCTCAAACTCTACCCTGGACCCAGCAAGTCATTCCCTCCCTGATTTTACTCTGTGGACAGAAACCACACTAGGTGGTCTAAAGATCACGTCTTCCCAAGTACATGATATTATAAAAAACCTTGACACTTCAAAAGCATGTGGACCTGAACTCATCCCGCCTGTGCTATTAAAAAAATGCTCTGCTGAAGTCGCCCCTGTTCTCTCTAAACTCTTTAACAAATGCCTTAAGGAATCTTGCTTTCCTGGCTGCTGGAAAACTGCTTCTGTGGTACCAGTTTACAAAACTCGTGCGAAAGAACTTGCCCATTAAATAATTGGCCAATTAGCCTCCTCCCTCCTTTCGCCAACATATTTGAGTCATTAATTAATCAAGCTCTAGTCCAACACCTTACAGCTGCTAAACTTGTCAGACCACCAATATGGATTTAGGCAAACCCGTTCTTTACTGTAATTTATGAACATTTATACAAAGCTCTGGAGAAAGCAGGGGAGGGGGAGGGAAGTAGCGCTTGATATATCTAAGGCTTTTGACAGGACATGGCACGATGATCTTCTGATGAAAATAAAATCCCAAGGTATTACTGGACGAATGCTTATCATAAATGGATCCTTTTTAAATAAGAGAAGAATCAAGGTTGTCCTCGATGGGCATCTGTCCAAAAAAATTTATATAAATGCGGGTGTGTCACAGAGATCGATTCTTGGACCTTTGTCATTTCTGATATTCATAAATGACTTGCCTGATAAAATTGTCTTGAAAATGGGTATATTTGCAAACGACACCATGCTCTATAGCAGGCACACGGGAAAAACTAATAAGCACATATCCAAGGTAATGGCCAAAACACTAGAAGAAGTTTTGTTTAATAAATTGTTACATGAAAATACAGAATGATATTTTATAATATGTTTTGTTTATTAAATTGTTACATGAAAATACAGAATGATATTTTATGGTATGTTTTGTTTATTAAATTGTTACATGAAAATACAGATTGATATTTTATAGTATGTTTTGTTTAATAAATTGTTACATGAAAATACAGAATGATATTTTATGGTATGTTTTGTTTATTAAATTGTCACATGAAAATACAGAATATTTTATGATATGTTTTGTTTATTAAATTGTCACATGAAAATACAGAATGATATTTTATGGTGTTTTGTTTATTAAATTGTTACATGAAAATATAGAATGATATTTTATGATATGTTTTGTTTATTAAATTGTTACATGAAAATACAGAATTATATTTTATATGTTTTGTTTATTAAATTGTTACATGAAAATACGGAATATTTTATAATATGTTTTGTTTAATAAATTGTTACATGGAAATACAGAATGATATTTTATGATATGTTTTGTTTATTAAATTGTTATATAAAAATACAGAATGATATTTTATAATGTTTTGTTTAATAAATTGTTACATTAAAATACGGAATGATATTTTATGATATGTTTTGTTTATTAAATTGTTACATGAAAATATAGAATGATATTTTATGATATGTTTTGTTTATTAAATTGTTATATGAAAATACAGAATGATATTCTATAGTATATTTTGTTTAATAAATTGGTCCATGAAAATACAGAATGATATTTTATGGTATGTTTTGTTTATTAAATTGTTACATGAAAATACAGAATTATATTTTATATTTTTTTTTATTAAATTGTTACCTGAAAATACGGAATATTTTATAATATGTTTTGTTTAATAAATTGATACATGAAAATACAGAATGATATTTTATGGTATGTTTTGTTTATTAAATTGTTACATGAAAATACAGAATGATATTTTATGGTATGTTTTGTTTATTAAATTGTTACATGAAAATACAGAATGATATTTTATGGTATGTTTTGTTTATTAAATTGTTATATGAAAATACAGAATGATATTTTATGATATATTTCGTTTATTAAATTGTTACATGAAAATACAGAATGATATTTTATGGTATTTTTTGTTTATTAAATTGTTACATGAAAATACAGAATGATATTTTATGGTATGTTTTGTTTATTAAATTGTTACATGAAAATACAGAATGATATTTTATGGTATGTTTCGTTTATTAAATTGTTACATGAAAATACAGAATGATATTTTATAGTATGTTTTGTTTATTAAATTGTTACATGAAAATACAGAATGATATTTTATGGTATTTTTTGTTTATTAAATTGTTACATGAAAATACAGAATGATATTTTATGGTATGTTTTGTTTATTAAATTGTTACATGAAAATACAGAATGATATTTTATGGTATGTTTTGTTTATTAAATTGTTACATGAAAATACAGAATGATATTTTATGGTATGTTTTGTTTATTAAATTGTTACATGAAAATACAGAATGATATTTTATAGTATGTTTTGTTTATTAAATTGTTACATGAAAATACAGAATGATATTTTATGGTATTTTTTGTTTATTAAATTGTTACATGAAAATACAGAATGATATTTTATATGTTTTGTTTATTAAATTGTTACATGAAAATACAGAATGATATTTTATGGTATGTTTTGTTTATTAAATTGTTACATGAAAATACAGAATGATATTTTATGGTATGTTTTGTTTATTAAATTGTTACATGAAAATACAGAATGATATTTTATGGTATGTTTTGTTTATTAAATTGTTACATGAAAATACAGAATGATATTTTATTGTATGTTTTGTTTATTAAATTGTTACATGAAAATACAGAATGATATTTTATGATATATTTTGTTTATTAAATTGTTACATGAAAATACAGAATGATATTTTAATGTATGTTTTGTTTATTAAATTGTTACATAAAAATACAGAATGATATTTTATTGTATTTTTTGTTTATTAAATTGTTACATGAAAATACAGAATGAAAAAAAAATCTAAAGAAAGCAAAAGTCAATTCTCCTTTGCCACAAAAATTTGAATCTTCGAACAAGTACATGTCTTGTTAATCGTTAACTGGTCATTAAATGGGTTATCATTTTACGATAAATTTATATAGCAAGTGATACCTTACTCTAAAATCTGAAATAATAATTATATTTTTAAAAATTTCTTTGCGGATATTTTTAAGGATTATTGAAACGTATTAGCCAATAAAAGTCGATTAAGAATTTTGAAGTGATGGCCACTAAATGGGTGATCATTTTATGTAAAGTTTATAGAAGAATATGATCACATTCTTAAATCTAATATATTGGATAAATATTAAAAATCAAATGAAAAACTCTAGCGAAATACTAAATAAGTGTCTTCAGAATTTTCACGGTTAATTTATATAGCAAAGTGATACCTTACTCTAAAATCTTAAATAATAATTATATTTTTTTTAATTTTCTTTGCGGATATTTTTAAGGTTATGGAAACTTATTGGCCAATAAAAGTAGATTTAGAATTTGTGATTGATGACCACTAAATGGGTGATCATTTTACGTAAACTTTATAGAAGAATATGATCACATTCTTAAATCGAAAATATTGGATAAAATATTAAAACAATCAAAAACCGCAAAATCAGTTTTTTGTGCAAAGTTGTTTAACAATTCAACCATATTTGAATTAAATTATCGTGTTTATGATAAACATTATTATTTTCTAAAAAATCACATAAGTTTTACTAAAAATAAACAAATTTCTGATTTTAAAAAATCTTAATGTCGGATTAAATAATATTTTCTTCGGATTTTTTTTGGATTGGAGATCCATACTTTTTTTTTTTTTTTACATTTGTTAAAATCAGAATCCATAGTTGTATTGGATTGCAATAAAAAAAAAAAACTTATTTTAATGTTTAAGATTATTTTAAAAGTTATTGAATGCATTTTTTGAAATTGTAAACAAAAAAGAAGAAAATAACTTACCTTTCATTCCAGAAATTCAATACGAAAAAACAAGTGAATTCGTTTTTTTTTTCCTTTTTTTTTTGTTCAAAACAGAAAATCTGTTTTTGTTTGTTATGATTTCTTTAGTAAATTGATACAACTTTTGTTTTGTGTGTCCAATTCATTAAGAAATAAAATATATGAAAATATAAAAGAATCAAAATTAAAAGATGAAAAACATGATTTAAACGTAAAATTATTTAAAGAGAAAATCAACTGCTAAAAAACAATCAATTCAAGGTCATCGTAATCCGGTGAAATTATTTTTCGTTCCTTGTGTAAAAATGTCCGTTCATTAGTTGGATTTTTTTATTATTAAAATTAAAGTTCTCTTCTTATATGTATGTCTAATTTATTAAAATAAATAAGATACATGAAGATATTAAACTAAGGTTTATTTTTTACGACTGAACATTCTATTATTATTTGGATTAGTCGAACTACTGTTTACATCCAAGACGAGAACAGTAATCCGAATAATCCAAATAATAAATAAAAAGAAGAATTAAACGACGCAAATAAAAGGAAGGAATTACACAAAGTGTAAAGTCAAATGACAAACAAAGATTTGGATGAAAAAAAAAAAAAAAAAAAGAAGCAAATTATAACTACATGATTACATTATGAAACTTGAAACTTATTTTTATCAGTTATGATGACCTTTCCTTATTATTTCAAACTTAATTTGCTAATTAGCTTGCCTCTTAGACATACAATCAGCAAATATACGGCAGTTAACTTATACTCATGTCAGCCATGTTTTCATATTAAAAGTTAAATAACTAAAATTCTACGCAGAATCCCAAACTAATAAAAGACAGTAATAATGAAAATGTAGTACCTGTTTCTGGTTTGTGTATGAAAAAAAAAAGTTTATAATTTTGACTTTATTTCAAAGTATCTGTCTGTAAAGCTTTGGACCCGTTTTCATAATGAAACATTTATGAATCCGGAGACAGAACTATAAAATGAAAGTGTAGTATCTGTTTCTGATTTTTGTACTCATAGCAACCATGTTTCACATTATTATTATTATCACGGCAATTGAAAGGCATAATTTTGTTGTTGACATTTTGGCCTTCGGGACAAGATCAAAGTGTAGTATCTTTCTTCAGATGCTGCATTGCTGCAGTTTGCTGCACTCCAATTTCTTGTTCTCTGTCAGTGGAGGAGAAATCCTTCATGACTGAGACAATTTTAATTTTTGTTCCTTTTCTCCACATTAAAAAACGACCCTGGTGTCTAACTCTGTCCCGTGGGGAGGCATTGTAAATAGGTACATTAATTATAATTCAGCTGAATCTCATGAGTTGCTTTATATCGTAATGTTGCCATCAAAGGGACATAATTCCCAAAAGAGTTACCTGCCCTTTAAACGATATATAAAAAGGAAAAAAATATGATTTAATTCATTATCGATTTGTGTTCTATTCTATTTTCTCACATACTCACACTCGTGAGCAGGGCATTTTACATTTCATCTGGTGATGAGGATGAAAAGATAGAAGGATTTAAAAGCAACTGTTTTATGAACATATAAAGTTTTTAACAGCAAGAATCGGCACTTATACATGGCAGTTACATGAGGCGAATGTTTGTATTTTTGTTTCAAGAACCGCCGACAGATGTCGCTTGTCAGGGATCAATAACTCTTCCTTTTCGAAAAGTTATTGCAAACTAGAATTATATTTTTATATATTTTTAGATACGCTTGCATAATTTGACCCGAATTTTCGTGAATTCCCGTCAAGCATGGATCGGACGAGACCGGCAATCATTGGTGTCAGCGGAGCGTAGTAACCTTTCCCTGACAAATATATATATATATATATATATATATATATATATATATATATATATATATATATATATATATATATATATATATGGTATTCCGGCATAAAGCTCGAGACAATAGTCTCTAACCCCCTTTCACAACAAAAGGAACTAACTTCCCTATACACCGCTTTTGGTTACTATGGGAACAGTTAATTTTGTGATGATTCGATTTTTAATAATAAACACATTTTATTATTTTTAATATCAATATACAGGACACTTTAAAAGTAAAACAATATTTGTTTAATAGTAATTATTAAAAAAAAAGTTAAAATTATACTTTTGGGCCTTTTTTATCTAAAAAAATGTGGTTTTGTCTTTGAATTTGGCCTTTTTTGCTGAAAGATGTGGCTTCAAACATTTATTGTAGCCTACAATATACAGGATTTTTTTTTTTAAAGTATAAACAATATAATCACATATTTATTAATTTATTAATTTTTGTGATTCGAGGAATAAACCAATAAAATCTATTTTGTTTTTTTATTATTGATGATTTTTTTATTATTGTTGATTTTTTTTTATTATTATTGTTGATTTTTTAAAATTATTATTCGATCTGGAAACCCGCGCAAATTATTAGTACCTTGCCGCTAATTAATCGAAAAATCGTACGCGTTCTGCTGCACTCATGGAGAAAATTGTTGATGATGTTATACCTGCAGCTGACCTGTGTTTTTTTGAGTATTCTCAGTATTCATATGCAATGTAATTCTTTGTTATCGGTGGTGGCCATTTCTATACATGCAAGCAAGCGCATTTAAATTTGTCACAAAAAAGTAGTTTTTGGGATATTAATCAATGTAGTTCTTTATGTTATCAGTGGTGGTGGCGGTGGTGGGCGTCAAAAACATGCTCGTGCTTGCGCGTATAGGAATGCCCACCACTTATAACATAAAGAACTACATTGATTAATATCCCGAGAACTACTTTTTTGTGACAAATTTAAATGTGATATTCGTTTTCAGTATACTCCAAATTATTACTATTAAACAAATATTGTTTTACTTTTAAAATGTCCTGTATATTGTTTAAAATAAAATAAAACAATTATTAAAAATAAATATTAATATTTAAAATAAAATAAAATGTGTTTATTATTAAAAATAAATATTAATATTTAAAATAATAAAATGTGTTTATTATTAAAAATCGAATCATCACAAAAATTAGCTGTTCCCATAGTAACCAAAAGCGGTGTATAGGGAAGTTAGTTCCTTTTGTTGTGAAAGGGGGTTAGAGACTATTGTCGGAATACCCATATTTTATTCACGAAACCAATATTTTTATTGGATTGCAATAAAAAATAAACTTATTTTAATATTTAAGATTATTTTAAAGTTGTTGAATAATATCGTTGTAAAGTGAAAAAAAAAAAAAAACTTACCTTCCATTCCAGGAATTTAAAACGAAACAAAAAAAAAATCGTTTTTCTTTTGTGTCCAACTTGTTAGGATTTCTTAATATAATCTTTAGTAAATTGATCCAAATTTTGTCGTGTGTGTCCAATTCATTAAGCAATTAAATATATGACAATATAAAAGAATCCAAATTAAAATATAAAAAAAACACGATTTAAACGTGAAATTATTATAAGAAGAAAAAAATCAACTGCTTCAGAACAAAGAACTTATGTTCATCGTAAAACGGTGTAATCATTATTTTGTTCCTCGTGTAAAAGATTGAACATTTCATTATGATTTGGATTAGTCGAACTACTGTTTACATCCAAGATGAGAACAGTAATCCAAATAATCCAAATATAAAAAAATGCAAAACTGAATATTTCACATAAACAATTCAAAAAGGATATAATTGAACAAATAGCGAAGTGAATCAAATAACAAAAAATAGATTTGAACCAACAAGAAACAAAACAATAATCACATGATTACATTATGAAAATTGCGGCTTATTTTTATCAGATTCGATTTTGTTAACTTTACGATGACCTAAACTTATAATTCCAGACTTAAATCTGATGTTTTACATGCAAATAACATCAAGCGACTTACGATGAAAGTGTAGTACATGTTTCTAGTTTGTTTGCGCATTTCAGACGTGTCGCCTGATAGTGATAATCATTCTGGCTTTACTTGTCATGTTTTGCGCCCTCCCATGTATTACGTCCTCTTTTGTTAGAGAAGTAATGCAATGTAGGAAAATGTCCCGACTCGCAGATGTGAGTAACCGAAAAAAATAAAATATAACAGAACATAAATCGATACTTAACAACCTTTTGCTCTCCGTGTAATTTGCTGAAACGCTACTTATATATATATATATATATATATATATATATATATATATATATATATATATATATATATATATACATATATATATATATACATATATATATATATATATATATACATATATATATATATATATATATATATACATATATATATATATATATACATATATATATATATATATATATATACATATATATATATACATATATATATATATATATATATATATATATATATATATATATATATATATATACTAGCTGTATCCTGCCACGCGTTGCTGTGGCTTAATTTCGTGTAATGGAACATTCTAATTGCCTGTTTCTTATATTCTTAGTACAGCAATCCACTCCAAAAAGTAAAAAGAAAAGGCGAACAAAAAATATGGTACTCTTGCAGAATTTACTTGTCATGATTTGTGGCTTTTTTACGTTTTGGGAGATTAGAATCTATATGATGTTCACTATTCTGTACTTTCACCTAACAACTTTTGTTCCTTATGTTGTTATGTCCCTTGGATCCGTCGGAGTTGCCCCCCTTTGTTCAATGTTTATAATTTAAACTCTCGGACGTAAACGTGAATAAACGAAACTTGGCCAGTCGGCCATGTTGGTCTGAACAGTCACATATCCTTGTCCTATTATTATTAATAATAGAAACCTGACATAACATGGTGTCAGAAGAAGGGATTTACTAACAAATGTGAGCAAAATACGGGGAAAGAGTTATATTTAATATCGAGCCTAAGAGCCGTTAAAAAGAAAATGAAATACGTGAAGTCCCATAATAACCCCCCCCAGTATGAATAGCCACGTGAGTCCACCAGAGCCCTTTCCATTCGAGTCATGGGAAAAATGGATACGACGGTTCAACCGTTACTGGACAGTGTCCAGCCTTGACGAAACACCAAATGCTTGTCAAGTGGACACCCTAATATATTGTATGGGTGATAAAGCCGAAGACATTTTCGCAACATTCTAACTTGCACCAGAGGAAGCCCAGAACTTCAATATAGTGGTAGCAAAGTTCAATGACCATTTCAAGGGTGATACGAACGTAATTTATGAACGGGCCAGATTCAACCGAAGGTGTCAAGAGGAAGGTGAGTCCATTGATTCATCCATTACTAACCTCCACACACTAGCTAAAAACTGCAATTTTCGAGACCTGCACGAGGAATTAATTCGTGATAGAATTGTAGTTGGGTGTACAGATCCTAAGCTATCACTAAGTCTGCAAATGAGTCCGGACCTCACCTTGGATGGGGCCGTCAGACGCGCACGACAGAGTGAAACAATAAAATCACAACAGCATCTCCTGCGGTCCCCAGAACATATCGTTGGTGAAGATCCATCCGACAATAATATTGCAGTCCACTACGTTAGTGACAACCGAATTTGCAGACAAGGTCAGGGTAAACACATGACAAGACCCGGGCGAGAACTGCACTACGAAAATCGACAAAAAAAAATGAGCGCACACAGCAGTATAGACCAGAGGCTGAGTGCCACCGCTGTGGTAACAAAACCCCACACCAGAGACGCACGTGTCCTGCCATCTCAGCCACCTGCCACAATTGTGGTAGGGTTGGCCACTATGCTCAGTGCTGCTGCACACGAAGGCTGCATGAAATTAAACCTAGCTCAGATTACTGTGATGGCGATCAGAATGCGTACCTTGGTGTTCTGACGATATCAGAGATCAGCATAAGCAAGCCTTGGCGAACCAATATCGCCATCAATGGAGTGCCACTGAAATTCAAGCTGGACTCTGGGGCGGATGTGACCGCGATTCCAGAGCACATATATAAGTTACGGAGAGACCTACCAGACTTCTCAGATACCCACAAAATTCTTCATGGTCCAAGACGTATTCCACTTAAAGTGACTGGAGTGGTCACTGCAACTGTCTCGCATGAAGATCTTTCAGCAGAACAGAGGATATTTATTATCCCCAATCTCGAGGAGCCACTGTTAGGAAGGCCAGCCATCGAAGCACTTAAGCTCGTAACTGTCCACCCAAAAAGCAGCCAGAAACGCCCATTCAACCCAAAAATAGAAATTCCAGACTTATTCACAGGCCTAGGCACATTTGGAGAAGAATGTACCATACTCTTACATCCGGATGCGAGTCCATACTCAGTACCCACACCACGACGCGTACCACTACCCTTGATGAAGAAAACACGGGCTGAGCTCCAGAGAATGGAGAAACTGGGGGTCATAAGCAAGGTTGACACACCCACCGAATGGTGTTCCCCCATGGTTGTAGTACCAAAAGCAAATGGAACGATTAGGATATGCGTAGATATCACCAATCTTAATAAGTGTGTAAAACGTGAACTCCACATGCTCCCCACGGTCGACCACCTTTTGGCTCAGTTAGGGGAAGTAAAAATCATGAGCAAGTTGGATGCCAACAGCGGGTATTGGCAGATTCCACTTTCATCAGAATCTAGTTCGCTGACGACCTTCATAATTCCATTCGGACGATACCAATTCAACCGCCTCCCGTTTGGTATTTCATCAGCGAGTGAGATCTACCAGAGACGCATGTCACAAGTACTAGAGACCGAAATTGGAGCCATATGCATGCAAGATGATGTTTTAGTATATCGAAAAAACCAACAAGAACATGATGCCCGGCTAAAGAGCACACTGAAAAAACTCCAGGCTGCTGGTATTACACTCAATTCGGGAAAATGCGGAATATCCAAGTCGTCAGTAAAATTTCTTGGACATAGTGCTGACGGCCTGCGACCTGATCCGGAAAGGCTCACTGGTATCTCGAAATTCCAAACACCAACGAACATGACAAAAACCCGCCGGCTCTTAGGGATGGTGAATCAATTAGGAAAATTCATTCCAAACCTAGCAAACATGACTAAACCATTAAGGGATTGATTGAGTCATAAATATGCGTTTGTTTGGGACAATGCACAACAGGATGCATTCTCCTCCATTAAGAAAGCATTGTGTTTAGCACCTGTGCTATGCCTGTACAATCCATCAAGTGAGACTGTGGTTTCTAGCGACGCTTCATCTAATGGGCTGGGAGCAGTATTATTACGACAGGATGACACAAAATTACATCCCATCGCCTACGCTTTACGAGCCATGTCAGAAACTGAAACTCGTTATGCACAGATGGAAAAGTGGGCCCTCTTGTTGGACTACACTTCACAGTGGAGACAGATCACAAAGCACTGGTGCCACTACTAGGTACTAAGGACCTCAGTGAACTTCCAGCAAGGATACAGAGGTTTCGAATACGTTTAATGAGGTATGCATACACAATTCGCTATGTCCCTGGTAAGGAACTATACACAGCTTATGCTGTCAAGAGCGGTATCTGACAACTGACCCACCAAACAAGACAAGGATCTCGAAGAGTTAGCAGCAGCATTCGTCCACACCATGATGGAAGCTTTACCTACCACAGAAAAACGCCTGAAAGAGCTGGAGGAAGCCACTAAAACTGATGAAATCAGCAACTGCATATTACAATATGTAAGAAATGGCTGGCCATCAAAGGATCATGTCCAAGCATCAATTAAACCCTATTGTGCCTACCATGGCAGCATCACGTGTGAGAATGGATTACTGATGTATGGCACACGGATCATAATCCCATCGCTACTGAGACCGACTATTATTGCCAAAATCCACTCTGTTCATCAGGGAATTACCAGGTGCAGACAAAGATCTCGCCAGTTCATATGGTGGCTAGGATTATCTGAACAAATCAAAAGAACTGTAGAAAACTGTCCAAGATGCGCCGAGCTAAGACACCAACCGCCTGAACCCCTCATGACAACTGAGCTTCCAACAAGATCATGGCACACTGTAGCCTCTGATCTGTTTGAGTTGAAAGGCAGCAGCTATGTCATACTTGTCGACTATGTCTCTCGATATGCAGAAATCGCCACGCTTACATCAATGACTTCCAGCGCAATGATATAGAGTTTTACAGCTATTTTTGCCAGGCATGGGGTACCTGCCATCCTCAGAACAGACCCAGGAAGCCAGTACACTTCGAAGGACTTTGCCAAGTTCGCAAATGACTGGGGTTTTAAGCACGTTACAAACAGTCCCCGCTATTCCCAAAGCAACGGAGCTGCAGAAGCCTGTGTGAAAACAATGAAGAGAATGTTAAAGAAGGCAAAAGACCCATATCTTTCTTTGCTTACACACGGAGCGACAACAATGGACTGTGGGTTTAGCCCCAGCGAAGTGTTAATGGGCCGACGTCTGAGAACAAACGCCCCGACTCACTCGGATCTACTAAAGCCCAGTTGGCCCGATCTTGAGAATTTTAGACAGAGGGAAAGGAACCAGAAGGCTCAACAGCAACTCACACACTGCCTATCAAAAAAGCTAAAGAGCTACAACCACTCGAAAATGGTACACCGGTATGGGTCAGAAGCTCCAACCCCCCAAACCAGGAAGGCATCGTTGTTGGAATGGCAAATACACCACGTTCCTACATCCTACGGACCAAAGAAGAAGGGACAATAATCCGACGCAATCGACGACACATTGTACCCAAACCACCAGAAATGGTCGAGGGTCACACATCGGAAACCCATGAAGACAGTCATCTACCTAGGGAAGAAACAGTCAAAACAGCATGCCCCACTCTCACCTCTCAAGAGTATACAACAACCAGATCTGGGCGTCAGTCAAGACAACCTATTAAACTAGACCTATAATATATGTATATACAAATATATATATATATATATATATATATATATATATATATATATATATATAAGTAAATAAATGAACTCTTTTCTTTTAATAGATATATCAAGTGTGTGTGTGTCTGTGTGTGTGTGTGTGTGTGTGTGTGTGTGTGTGAGAGAGAGAGAGAGAGAGACACCATATAGTAAAAGAACATTAAACATTATTAAATAAAATAAAAAGGGAGATGTTATGTCCCTTGGATTGGTAGGAGTTGTCCCCCTTTGTTCAATGTTTATAATGTAAACTCTCGGACGTAAACGTGAATAAACGAGACTTGGTCAGTCGGCCATGTTGGTCTGAACGGTCACTTATCCTTGTCCTGTTATTATTAATAGAAACCTGAAATAACAGGGAGGGGCAGGGGCACTTAAAGAATCAACAACTGATAAACTTAAAATGTTTAATTGTAAATATAGAAAAAATGGTGCTAATGTATTTTTGGTACTGCGGTTTTTTCAAGTTACATTCAAGTTTCACGATATCGTTTTTATTATTACCCTTATCTCCCCATGTTAAGAATGGCTTTCAAAATAATAACCTCATTATTTCAGCGCGCATCCAAAATACGTAAGTACTGAAAAAGGTTCAAGAAAACATAAGACTGGCTTAACGGAATAACAATATTAATTGGCCCTCTTGCAGTTTAAGGAAACAGAAATATGAGAAAGAAAATGGGGCATAAGCACGGCTACCGAGAGAGGACGCTGGTGCACATGACAGCGTGACGTCATTACCTGATCAACATGTAGGTAAAGGGTGCCTAACGTTTCCTGTGTTCAACCACGTGCCCATAAAAAATATTTTTCGTTGGCTTAGAAAATGACTGTGGTAATTTTATGAAGGTAGTCCAAACGTGCATGTTTTTCTTCTCGTAAAGAGAAAAAAATTCTCCATTTGGATGATATCACTACAATTATTAGTATTGTACATTGGGATCATTTTAATCTAACAAAATATAACAATAAATGAACTTGTTTTTGAACTTTTATGTCTAGCGAAGAAAGTCGAATATTTCATTTTTTTTTAAACTGCAAAACAAACAAATTTTATATGAGAATACTCTTCAGTCCGTTCTTTCAATAATAGATATATGAGCATTTCCAAATATTTTAAAGTTAGAAGCATTTTTCACGACAGTTATTTTTTGTTTTATTTTTTTTTTGTTGTTATTTTTAAACTAAAACGATTGATAAATTCAATATTTTAGCACCGGGCATAATTTATTTCTTTGAAATATATTTAAAACTTGAAGTTTTCGTTTTTTGTTTATATATATATATATATATATATATATATATATATATATATATATATATATATATATATATATATATATATATATGTTTTAAGAAAAATAGAAAAACCGAATGAAATTATTAAAAAAATCAACGTTTCGTCCTTATTTCAGAGGACATCTTCAGGATAATTGAAATAAAAATGTAAGAAAAGAAAAAGTCACAGATCGTGCGAAAAAGACAGTTTTTGAATCCTACCCATGTCGGGAAGGACATACGCACACATATTTGTCCTTCCCGACATGGGTAGGATTCAAAAACTGTCTTTTTCGCACGATCTATGACTTTTTCTTTTCTTACATTTTTATTTCAATTATCCTGAAGATGTCCTCTGAAATAAGGACGAAACGTTGATTTTTTTAATAATTTCATTCGGTTTTTCTATTTTTCTTAAAACATAACGTCAACCACCGCTGGTATTTTTTCATTCGTTATACATACATATATATATATATATATATATATATATATATATATATATATATATATATATATATATATATATATATATATATATAATTTTATTAGTAAATAATTTACATGATGAATTGAGAAATATAATAGGAAATTCTCTATTCTCTCCCGAGGCATACAAACACAAATCCATCTTAAAAATTCATTAACTAATCAGTTTTAATTAAAGTTTTGATATGAGCTAAAAATAAAGAGTACATTAAATGCTATTTTATAAAGAAATATTGTTTGGTATTTGTGCCGTGTACGCACCATGCTGAAATAATAATGTTATTATTTAGAACGCCTTCTGAACAGTGGAGAGGTTTCTAACTATTCTGCACATACACCTAACAATTTGATAAAAAAATACCATAAACACTTAAATTAACTTGGAAATACTATCGAAAATATAGCACAAGGCATACACTGCACAAGCACTATTATTATTATTATTATTATTATTATTATTATTATTATTATTATTATTATTATTATTATTATTATTAACAACAACAACAACAACAATAATAAAAAAAGGTTCTTCATGGGGAACATTGACCCTGTGTAAACGGGTTTTAATTTAATGGCCACTCTCTAAAAAGCGGATCCCCAAAAGGTTTTCATTGGTTTATTTAATCTACAAAAAAATGTTGGAAGGTACTATTTGAGGTAGAAAACAAGCCAAAAGCATTATTTGAATATGTATGAAAAAATGAATGCAACAAAAAATTTTAAAAAATTATGTGGAATATATAATAATAAAATAAATTAAAATAAAATGAAAATAAAATAAAAACAAGCCCGAAATAAAAGTATGAATCAAATTTAATTAAAGAAATAAAAAAATAAAATAAATACACGCTTGATTACAAATATGGGATATAAACGAAGAAATTTAAAGAAAACCTCACGGAGCAACGATCAAATTAAAACCCATTCATGCAGGGTTCACGTTCCCCGTGAAATTCCCTCCCTACTAAAAAAAAACCAACAAAAAAAACTGTAAATTACATCGACTGGCGCCACACCAGTTAGTTGTGAAGAGTCAAGGAGGATGAAAATTCCGAAGTAAGAGAGTACTAACCAGATCTCCACTGGAAGAGTGCAGTTCAAATCTGGTACATTGAGGAGGCGTTTTATCACCCAACTCCCAGGAAACACCAGTGGCACTGGCTGATGCCAATGAGAAATCAATGGCAAACGGCTGTTGCGATAACGTGCAATCATCTGCACGAGTGGTCAAAAGGTAAAGAACAATGGAAATCTGGGAGACTTGTTGTCACTTGGTCTCCAGCAAATACTGCAGGTTACTGCCAGTGAGCGATCACTGGTGATTATTGCCTCTGAGACAACTCCTAATGAATTAAATAATAATAATAATAATAATAATAATGGCCTCTTCCAAATTCACTACCACCCTGATTTAATATCGTAGATGTTTACTATATTTGCTTAGTTTTTAACCAATGTAAACATTATAGTATGACTGAGTTTTAGATTATTTTAGTCATGTGAACTTCATTTTCGTATTCAGGTATTTTGTACTGATAGAAAAATGAAGACTATATTTTTCAGTTAACAGGCCTCCTATATCTCGGTGGCCGTGGCGGGACACTCGTTCAGGTTCACCAAATATTCTGCTTTGCAATTTTTTATATGAAAATAATTTGAATTATTGCGACTACTACTTGAAATGCTGTACATACGCCAGCTCGTGAGGTAAGAGGGTGCTATAACGGCATAACACAATTTATGGGGTAAATAACGCTTTGGAGAGTTATATCCCTTTGATTGCAACACTTAGAATAATTTAAAAAAAATATTGTCAGTTTTAAAACATAAACCTAATTTTTTTATATATTCATATATTGACGCAGAAAAGAAGCATTTACTCAAGAATTCCAAACATTGACAAATATATTGTAAACGTGATACGAAGACAATTCCGCACACTTAACTAATGACAGACATTTTTACACGAGGAACGAAATAATGACTACACCGTGTTATTACGATGACCTTAAATTCTTTGTTCTTTAGCAATTGATTTTCTCTTTAAATAATTTCACGTTTAAATCGTGTTTATTATCTTTTAATTTTGATTCTTTTATATTTTCATGTATTTTATTTCTTAATGAATTGGACATACAAAACAAAGTTGTTGTAATGTACTAAAAAATCCTTACAAGCAAAAGAAATGTTGTGTTTTGAACACAAGAGAAAAATCGAATTCATCCTGATTTTTTTTTATTCGTATTAAATTCCTGGAATGAAAGGTAAGTTTCTTTTTTTTACATTTAAAAATTATCATTCAATACTTTTAACAATTCTCTTAAATATGAAATTAAGTTTATTTTTATTGCAGTTGAATAATAATAATAATAATAATAATAATAATAATAATAATAATAATAATAATAATAATAATAGTAATAGTAGTAGTAGTAGTAGTAATAATAATAATAATAATAATAATAATAATAATAAAAACAACAAAACAAAAGCAAAACAAACAAAAAGTATGAATTTAGGATTAAAATAATCCTCTTTAAAATATATCATTAAATCTCACATTTAGATTTTTATCAAAAAATATACCTAGTGATTTCTAATAAAATAATAACGTTTACACAAAAAATTATTTCAAAGTTGGTCGAATTGTTAGACAACTCAGCACAACAAATTTATCATTTTAACATTTTTATTTTTTATTCTTTTTTTTGTTTATACTTAATTATTTTGTTTGCTATTTGAATAAGAATCAGTTCATTAAAAACAAAAAATCCCTCACATTTTTTTCTTTTTCGCTTGTTTAGAAAAATATATATACCATAACAATTTCTTTCCTTGTTAAAACAAAAATATTAAAAACGATAGCAGACATTGAACGAAAGCTATTATAGAAAGTATTATATTTTTACAGTGTTACTTTTCTTGTCAGCGAGAATTTAAAATGTTATATTTGTTGGAAGCAGATCTGAGTACACCTGTAAACAGTTGAATAAAAAAATAATCAACTTCTTAAAGATAAACTGCACTTTCTCCATCACTTTATTTTTTAAAAATGTATATACATAAAAGGAGCCCACATTTATTGGCTATCTCAATTAGAAGAAACTTAATATATTATTGAGAAAACTTGAAACGCTTACCTGCGACTCTCAGGAAGAGTGGCAGCAGAAATTTTTTGTGGGGGTGATGATTCTTTTTATATTGGTAGTTGTTACGTTTAACTTATTTGATTGGCTGACTGGATTATAAGAATGATGGAGTGAACTTAATTTTGGTTGTGATTTCAGTTTGCGATTGGAGTTGAAGGAAATTGAATCGTTACCCTTATTACCAGATCGACAACATTGCACAATTTTTACGTAGTCAAAGGTTGCAACAAACCATTATTGTAAACTCATTGTTTACCTCTACCTTTCAGTGGAGAAAGTTTCCACAGTATAAAATATATCGGTAATTTACCCCTTAAAAAATAAGGTGCTAATGCAGAGATTGATCCGCTCTATTTTTTAAATCATATTTCCACGTTTAATTAAAGTTTTATGATATGTTTTTTTTATTCAATTCTAAGGTTAAAGTACACAATAGGTACAAAACACCACCCCTTCCCCATGTTAAGAATGGCTGTTATTATTTCAGCACAGATCACTCTCTGCATGAGTACCAAAATAATTAAAACGTATTTTGTGCTACTACTTTTCAACAGCCCTAAATATCCACAGAGAAGGAATTAAAAAAAATATATCATTTAAGGTGTTAGACTGGGAGATTGCTTTCTTATATAAATTTCACTTAAATGAGCCCTCATTTCTTGGACAGTTAGCGGTAAAGAAAACATGTAATCGTTTGCAGATTCCAATTCTTTAGCGAATGGAGGGATGAAATGAGGCGTTCATTTTTTTTATTACACTTTGTTTGGGGTGTGTGGATTAGATCCAACTGGTGTTAAGTCTTCTGTACGTTGATCTAACAATTTGATAACTAAAAGATGTCATATAAATATAGTTGGGTGTAATAAAACTTTGAAAAAAAGTGTCAATAAGACATATTAGATGTGTTACTGCAAATATTTTCTTTAATTTTCGATTCTGAGCCATTATCTGGACTCCAAAATAACCAAAGCGTGTTAGTCATTTTTTCTTGTACTAAAGTTTAGGCATTTTTCTAAGATGTTTGTTCACTCGATTTCCCCTTGTATTTGTTATAGAGCGTGATGTCATCAGCAAATGTAACCATTTTTGAGACAATTTTATCAGGGAAGTCATTTGTGAATATAAGGAATACTAAAGGTCCAACGATTGACGCTTGTGGCTAACTTGCATATATATTGTGTTTTGATATACGATCAATGAGGAAAACTAGGATCTTTCTCTTCTAAAAAAGGATTAGATTATATCAAGTATTCATCCATTAATATAATAACATTTAATTTTTAAAAGAAATTCTTCGTAACAGACCGTCTATGGCCTTAGAGGAGTCTAGAGCTACTGACCCAGCATCCTTGCTTTATCCAGTGCATGCTACATGTGTACAGAGATTACAGTTAGGATATCTGCATGGAACACGCTTGCTTAAATTTATATTGTCTGTCGGGAAGGAGTTAAGCATCCATGATGTGATCCTTATTTAAAGAATTCAAGATTTTGACAAAGAGAGGAGGTGACGAATGGGGCGTATATCTATTCATATATATATATATATATATATATATATATATATATATATATATATATATATATATATATATATATATATACATTATTTCATACAATTTACATAAAAATATCATAAATTTACTGTTTCATGCTTAAAAGACAAATAGCTAGCTTCGCATAAGACCAGAAATCATTACTTGTTTTCCAGTGTCTTTGAAGACTGAAACAAAAAAATTCATTGTAGCAACTTATCGTAATTGGGTTTACCTTAATTGAATAAAGTAATATCTTACTTTTTTCTATATTTACAACATCTTTGAAATTCAATCGTTTTTACTTTTGAGTTTTTTTATCTTTGAATATATATATATATATATATATATATATATATATATATATATATATATATATATATATATATATATATCTTGGAACATACATAGGCTACTTATGGATTTCACTGTAGAAAGTAGCCGGCAAAATCCGTGAAAAACATGAACAAACTTATCAGGAGTTAAAGGTCCCTTGGATTGGGGTTAGGGTTAGTATTTGAGTAGACAAATCATTAAATCTGTGCCAAATTACTTCCCGTCCTGTGTTTGGTCTCTGGTTTAATGTCTGCATTTCCCCTAGTTGTTAAGCATGGTTTACATCACAAAAAGTAATGTGGTTTATGAAATCCCCTCATTTCTTAAAATGTCAAATCTACACTTAACACTATTTTCTATATATCATTCTCTACAGATTTATTTTATGTTTTTATTATTTCTAAGACATATTTTAACCATTTTACTTCATTTTTTAAAACAATTTCTAAACTTCTGCTATGCTAAATTGATAGTATAACGATTCATCAATTTGCAAAATTGTCTGTAAACTTATATCGTTAAATAAGTAGATAAGTTCTGTCCATTGCAACAACCTTTCACGGTTTTGTTCTTGTCAAATTAACCAACTGCATTACAAACGGATTTCCTCTTACGATAGAGGGTAGAACTTAAGTAGTCTACTTAATATGTACAATTCATACATACGAAACTAATCGTCTATACTGGATCCTCATCAGCTCACAGCTTACTTTCAGTATACTTGCACTGTTAATTTCTAAAATCTTATATTACTAAGACATTTTCTGAATAAATACAAAAAGTTTTCCCGATCAGCTCAACACCCAGTGATCGTACATCCTTATTTAATTCGTTATATCACTTTGAATTTTACCATAATTTTTCATTCTATCTCTATACTAAGATGAACGCCTTCTAATACTCTATTCAACTACTTTTAAAAAATTAGACAAATGCAGTTACAATATCAGACTCACTTGAGGTGCTTTGTGCCTGACCTAGTTTATGGACTAGAGCAAGAAACCATGACACTATGTACCTGTAATTTTTATCAAAACTGTAAAAATACCCTTGCTAGTATACTACGTATATCCTATAGATACTTTACCTCCAAGATGACTGCCTTTGTCTGTTTTGCATGACAAACATTTTCTTTTTTTTAATCTACCCTAAACTCTATACCCTAACGTGCAATTATACTGTGCTGTTATTTAAATAATCTCTCCTGTTCATTAACTAAATGCTTTATTTCCGAAGTTGCCATTAAATCTAATCCATTGCACGTAACTTAGCTTGAGTTAGCTTAATCTTAGTAGACTAACTTTTCGTAATCGAAAATTTCTTTGCTCTCAACCCTTAGACTTTTCGTAAGATTTCTAATGCATGCTTTAGATTATACTCTTCTCCAATAGCTAAGCTTTAAAGTAAATACTTACTAGCCATAGTCTTATGCATAGATTTCAAGTGATCTATAATAAACAGCAACCCTTAATATCTTTCCTTTTGATAGGAGATCGTATCCATAAACTGAACTTATACTCATTGTAATACAAACTTCCGGATTTTCAAAGAAAGGTGAAGCCATCAAACAAACTCAATGGTTAAAATTCCATATATTCGCATATACTAAAAATATGCCACTTAACCATCCATCTATACTTAATTATACTTACAGAATACACCATAACTTATATCGTTCAGATGTACCTGTACTGAAGTGTACAACAAATCAAATTTTGTTTCTTGTATCTATATTGAGGATATATCTTATCTTTCAGTCATATTAAATACTCAGGTTGGGCACCAAATTTTAATTTCTAATACTATATTTAACCATGCATTAACTCTGAAATTCAGTGCGGCTTTAGGTCAGGAAAATGCTGTGTAGTAAATCATATTCAACATGTTATCCTATTCCTAAACTAACATAAACTATATTTAACCATACATTAACTTCTCTCTCTCTCAAACCAATCAGCAGAAGATCTAAACATTAGTGGTGTCTGAAAGTCAGGAAAAGGCTGTGTAGATATGATATTTTCCGCTCGCCAGGTACAAAAGCAACGTATTGAGCAACTAATGTCTTTTGCTTCCACTCCATGAATTTTTTCTTATCCCATTAACAAGCATATGAAAAGCATAGTAATGTCCTTTTTAATCACTTCGAGGAGTGTAATTTTTCAGTAGATATTAACCGAAATAACCTATTAATATTAGCGACGCATGTGGGGTCACAGAAATACCTGCATTAAAACCCGGGCGCAGAGCAAACTCTCTTGGTGTTGATGGACCTGTAGATCTTCCTAGGTCATCCGTCTTAGAGAAAGTAAAACTCTGAAGCTAACCCTAGATGGGAAAGCCTCTTCCGCCCCAGATGACAACATTCCTAGATCTGGTGACTCAAACATATTAAAGGTTGGCAAACTTAAACTGGGTAAGGAGGAGATAGGACCTTGCACTCATCCCCAGAAGGCTTTCCTGAGGCAACAATCCCATAGGTGAGGGCAGCTGATGGTCTATTTGTATTGCATGTCTGATATCCTGCACAACCACTTGTCCAGCACCCCTCACTCATCCTAACTGAAACTTTTAAATGAAATGACAGCTCAAGCAAAAATTACGTTTAAACCAGGACCAAACTCAAAGTAAACCAACCTGCCTCCTTCCTTGAGGTTTGCATTTATGAATATCCGCAGGCTTAGAACTAACTTAGATGATGTTGAATCATTTCTCCAAGTAAACACCCCGGATATCTTAGCATTAAGTGAAACTAACCTACAATCCTCCATTCCCTCTAACAACTTTAACATGCCTGGTTATCTCCCACCCTGCCATAAAGACTAAAACAGACATATGCATGGACTTGGAGGCTATATTCGGAACACCCTCCCCCTGACTAGAGAAACAAAATTCTAATCAGACGACCAGGCTTTTCATGTGCTTCAGGCTAAACATGCAACATAATATTAGCTACTAGTATTTACTCTCAACCCAGCACTGTACCCTAATAAACAAAGTCTCTGACAGCATAGATATAGCATTCTCCCTCGATACTAGTGCACCAATACATGTATTTATTGACTTCAATGTCTAGCGCAGTACCTGGCTTGTATTCTCTACTTGCACAGACGTAGCTAGTAACACAACACGTCGTTTCTCTATATCCCATTCCCTATCTCAGACGGTTACATTTCCGACACGTTTCCCAGACCAGCAAGATCATGCCTCACTTCTAGATCTATCTCTGACCACAATTCTCGATGATTGTACAATAAATGCCCACAGCCCACTTGGGAATGCTGATCACGCTGTGATAATGGTAGAAATTGCTCTAAATTCTCGCTCTAAATGGAAAACTCATTGCTTAAAACAATGAGGTATTAGGGAACTCATCAGAGATGACCCATGGCGAAATATCTTTATCTTCCAGCGGAAAAGTGTGCGAATGAGAAAACTGAATGGCTTTAACTGCAATTGAAGCACAGGTTCCCACACGGAAATTCTATAGCAAGCCCCATTCTCCCTCATGTTTTACTTCTGCTTGTGCGGCTGTCATTGCTCAAAGGCAGCATGCATACTTTAGATTTAACCGACAAAAGTCCAGTTCCAACAGTTAAAAGTATATAGAAGCTAGAAGTAATTGTAAAAGATAAATAGCGACAGTTTAGACAGAATACACTGAAACGACCAGAAAATGCATCGAAACACAGGAATTAGGAACTCGTGATTTTTGGAAAATCTACAACAGTGTAGTAAATAATGGGCTGTCAACGATTCTCCCACAAGCAAACAATCATGAGGTTGTTTGCACGGCAACTGACAAGGATAACCTGCTTGCCAGTCAGTTTGCATCAAACTCCACACTGGACCTGGCACACCACTCCCTTCTCGACTATCCTTTGCGGACAGACACCACATTAGACGATTTCAAAACCACCCTTTCTCAGGTATATGGTATCATAAAAAACCTAGACACCTCAAAAGCAAGTGGACCCGATCTCATCCCGGCTGTGCTATAAAAAAATACTCCGCTGGGGTTGATCCAGTTCTCTCCAAACTTTACAATAAATGCCTTAACAAATCTTGCCTTCTCGGAAAACTGCTTCTGTGGTACCAGTCTTCAACAATTCTGGTGAAAGAACTGACCAATTAAATTATTGCCCCATTAGCCTTCTTCTGCTCATCACCAAAATATTTGAGTCCTTAATTAATCAAGTCCTAGTCCAACACGTAACAGCTGCTAAACTCCTGACTGACAAACAATATGGATTTAGGCAAGCCCATTTCACAGCAGATATCTTAACTGTAATCTCTAAATGTATATACCGTTCACTGAACAAAATAGGGAGAGTATTCCTGATATTCATAAATGACACCACACTCTATAACAGGCGCAAGGGGAAAACAAATGAACACATATCTAAGGAAATGGCAGAAACACTAGAGGATAACCTCCAATCGGTAGTGGAATGGGGACAAAGATGGATGGTCACATTCAATGCTTCCAAGACTAAGCTTGATTCCTTCAATAATTACAAGAAACCTTCTCTACCACCAATAGCAATGGCCAAAAACACATTACCTGAAAGTACTTCCTTTAAACTTCTCGGCCTAACGTTTACAGGGAACATGCACTGGAATAGATACATTGAGAGCATTGCCAAGGCTGCTGCAAGGAAGGTAGGCTCTCTCTAAGGTGCTAGAAAACTACATATGTCTGAAAATATCCTGTACCTCTATAAGGCCACTATTCGCCCATGTATGCGTAGCAGAATTAGCAATAACCGAAATGAGGGGAAATAGAGAGCTTACTTCGGATACGTCTGTTGTGTTTCGGCCTGAGCGGAAGAGAGAGTTCCAAGATGGCGTCCATCGGTTTTTATTAGCGTTTACCCCATGCAATTCTCGTAGAATCTGTCTGCTCTCGCGCGATTATGCAAATACATAATCCCCAGCTGCTATAAAGGCAGGTCACCGGAAAACAATCAGGGGGCGTCCTTCAGATTGTGTGGTTCTGGTGATTGGATTGTTCTTTGTGATGAGCCACGTGTCTACGAGAAGCGAGTTTTTTTTCTTTGTTTTTTGTCTTCTTCAAGAGGTGGGCGATACTGACCATTTCCTATCTGATTTTTTTTTTGTTTTGCCTCCTACATGTTGCTTCAAGCTATTTTGGCACGACTCGTTATTCTTTGTTAGCCATTCTCCGCAGATGACGTTGTTGATTTCGAAGCCTATACTTTTTCCTCTGTATGCTGTTGCTGTGTTCATGATTGCCTCCCATTGGTTTTGTTTTACCCATGTTGTCATAAAGTATGGTACGATGTAGTCCTCGGATTCCAGTTGAGCCCAGGCTTATTCGCCGATGTATTGGTATTTTCCGTTACTTTTGTATCTTTTGAAGGTTATGTCGCTGGTTTTGATCATGTTTTTGAATGTTCTTTTTAGTGTGTATGTTCGTTGGATGTTTCTTGTTGCTGTGGGCAGGTGGAGTCCGATGTGGATACCCTCCCATCCGTTAGATCACGATTCCGAGTTTTGTTCATTAGTACCCTCGTCCATTTGCGGCCTATGTATATTGTCAGTGCTATCAGCAGCATCCACGGCGGTATTATCTTGGAAATACTTGTCCCAGTGCGTTTGGCTCTAATATCGGTACAAGCAGCCGTTCTTATGATTCCTGTGTCCTGACTGTTTCGGATGAATTCAGCATCAGCGTCCTCTGTAGTGGTGTCTGGATCGTCGTTTGCAAGGTCGTGTAATTTTGCTGCTAGATCGAGTTTGTGCTAGATCGAGTTTTTAAATTTTTTCGGTCTGTCTCTGGTCCTAGAAATTCGTATCAAGTACTGTAAATTCTAGTTTTTTGTGGTGTCTTTTCTTTGGGATGTTTTCTGATATAGTTAAATGTAGGTCATTATGTGTAACTATTGCGTCACATTTATTTATAGCTCGGATAATATTTTATTGTTATCTAAGGTCTGGTTACTAGTAATGAAACTATTACTTTTACATTGATGGGTCTAAGATAGGGTGTACAATTACTACACGATTCTACCAGTGAAAAACAAATTCAATAGCATGCTGGTTGAATCGTGTAGTAATTGTACAGCAGACCTTAGACCCATCAGCATAAGCCTGACGAATCCTATAGTTGGATGAAACGCAGAATATTCAGTGTAGCTTAATCGCCATATATATTTTATAAATTACTATATATATATATATATATATATATATATATATATATATATATATATGTGTGTGTGTGTGCGTGTGTATCAACGTTTCTGCTTTGCCACCAATATAGGAATGATAAAAGTACTTTATATAATTTTCTCTAGAATGCATTATAGTATCCACTGCTTTTTTGATAATGCTAGAAGTTATTCGGTTCTTTCTAGTCTCTTATGCTTTTGCGTTTAATGATTTTGAGTTTAATCAATTAATTTAATGTTTTGAGTTTAATCAAATAATTCTGACAACATTAAACACAATTTTAATACGTTCATATAAATACCAAAAATATTGACTTTTTTCAGATGTTCGTGCTTGAAGGCATTTATTGAATGTTTCAGGAATGATTTTCTTAAAGATCATATGGAAAAGTATTGCTTTATGTGGAAGACAACATCGACATCAGTGGAGACATTTTACTGGACATTACCATTTAACAAATCCTCTGAAATGCTGTTGAAAATCCTTCTCATCTTGAATGCTTACTGGAGCTAACTTGAAACCTACTCGATAAAACTTGAAAGCCTACTTGAGAGAACTTGAATGCCTACTAGTAAAAGTTCTAGATAGAACTTGAATGCCTAAAAGTAAAAGCATGATACTGGATACTCCACGAGACTAGATAAATTCTTGTCCTAAAATCAAGTAAGACGGACAGACTAAAATGAAACAAATATAAAAACATATGAATATGGTTAATTGTGAAGAGGAAAATTATGTTTCCAATTTCTTGACGAACCCAGTGTTTGAGAAATAAAGAATTTTAATGGAACATTCTTATATCTATGCATCCCATATAGAGTTCAAGTGTTAATCCCAGGTACTGAGCCTTTTGATTTCTGAGAACGTCGACAGATTAAAACAAAACGAAAAAGGGAAAACCACATTTTTTTAAGTATGTTGATATTCTAATTTTGGTTAATCAAATTTAGTGATGAATATGAAAAGCCACATTTTTGTGAAGTGTGTGCATATTCTTGTTTTCAGTTTTTTTTTATTTAGTGTTTTAGATATAAATAACTTCAATGTTACACTCGAATGTCGTTGTATCTCATATAGAGTTCAAAATTAGCTCCAGGTAGTGGGTTAGGGTAGTGGGGCGCTTGATTTCTCAGAAGTTCAGCTGATATAAAATAAAATGGAAAACAGAAAAAAGTCACATTGTTGTGAAGTGTGTGGACATTCTTTTTCTATGAAATCACATTTACTGAGACATATGAGAACTCACACGGGAGTAAAACCATATTCTTGTGAAGTTTGTGGATACAATTCTTCTCATAAATCGTGTCTTGTGACACATATGAGAAGACACACTGGTGAAAAGCCATATTCTTGTGTAGTATGTGGAGATTCTTTTTCCATGAAATTAACTTTAGTGATACATATGAGAACTCATACGGGGGAAAAACCATATTCGTGTAATGTGTGTTCAAGTTCCTTTTCTCAAAAATCACATTTAACGACACATGTAAAAACTCACACTGGGGAAAAACCACATTCTTGTGAAATGTGTGGATATTCTTGTTCTGAAAAATCAACATTAGTGAGACATATGAGAACTCACACTGGAGAAGGGCCACATTCTTGTAAAGTGTGTGGATATTCTTGTTCTGAAAAATCAGCATTAGTGATACATATGAGAACTCACACTGGGGAAAAGCCACATTCTTGTCAAGTGTGTGGATATTCTTTTTCTCAAAAATCAAATTTAGTTTCACATATGAGAACTCACACTGGAGAAAAGCCACATGCTTGTGAAGTGTGTGGATACTCATGTTCAAAAAGATCAAACTTATGGAAACATATGCGAACACACACTGGGAAAAAATAAAAGCACGAAGCTGGGTACTCCAGTAGACTAGATAAATTCTTGTCCTGGAATCCAGTAAGACTAAGAGACCAAAATGGAAGATATACTACCTTGTCCCCCTCGCCAATCATTTACAAAAAACACCCGTCTAGCTGAATCCACTGTCAAAAACTTTCCCCACTCTTTATCTATGCCTAAATCAAAACGTAGATTCCATGAACAAAGCTTCTTTCTTAGAACTGCACGCCTGTGGAACTCTGTTCCGTCTGCCTCCTTCTTGCTGACTACAACTTGGATGTCTTCAAGTCCAACATAAACAAATTCCTTATGAACCGCCCCCTTAAGTAGACACTCTAAAATATCCACACTAACTTACTGTACTTACAATAAGCCTTATCCATGAGTGGGTTCCGGACCTTGATAAGTGGTGACCACCTTGTAAAAAAATGTATGAAAATGGTTAATGTAAGAGAAGAAAACTATGTTCTCAATTTCTTTGCTAACTCAGTGTTTGAGAGATAAAAAGGTTTAATGGAACATTCGAATATCTATATATCTCATATAGACTTCAACTGTTAGCCTCAGGTCGTCGGCTCCTTGATTTCTGAGAACTTCAACTGAAGTAAAATAAGACAAAAAAAGCGAAAAGCCATATTCTTGTAATGTTTGTTTATTCTTTTTCTCAAATATCAATTTCAGTAAAAATTGAAGTAAAATAACACAACGGGTAAAACCACATTCTTGTAAAGTGTGTGGATACTCTTTTTTTCAATAAATAAAATTTAATGACACACATGCGAAAATGCCTACAAGACACTGTTATCGAGTGTCTAAGGTCTCCCTGTACAGGGGTTTGTCAGAAAAATCTGGCATGAGGATACTTTTTCCAAAGAAGTAAACCCTGCCCAAATATTCAAAATCACATAGTATTCGCAGCCCAAATAAGATCTCCTCACTATGGCTAACCCATATTAGCTTTTACAAGGAATGGTGCACCTTCTCTAAGTGATGTTACCCAAGGTAAGAGCACGAAACTGGATACTCCACCAGACTAGATAAATTCTTGTCCTGGAATTCAGTAAGACCAAGAGGCCAAAATAAAAGATATAATACAATATATGAAATGTTAATTGGGGAGAGGAACCTTATGTTCTGAACTTCTTTATTAACTCAGTGTTTGAGAAATAAAGAACTTAAGTGGAACAATCGAATATCTATGTATCTCATATACAGTTCAAGTGTTAGCCCCAGGTTGTGGGCCCCTTTATTTCTGAGAACTTCAACTGAAGTAAAATAAAACAAAAGAGAGAACTTGAATGCCTACGACAGAGAACTTTAATGCCTACTAGACACTGTCCTCGAGTGTCTAAGGTCTCTCTGTACAGGGGTTTGTCAGAACAATCTGGGATGGGGATACTTTTTCCATAGAAGTAAACCATGACCAAATATTCAAAATCAAATGGTATTTGCTGCCCAAATAAGATCTCCTCACTATGGCTTACTCACATTAGCTTTTATAAGGAATGGTGCACCTTCTCCAAGTGATGTTATCTCAAGTTAAATCATGAATCTGGATACTCCACCAGACTAGATAAATTCTTGTTCTAGAATCCAATAAGACCAAAAGACCAAAATAAAAGATATACGTATAAAAATGGTTAATTGGGGAGAGGAAAATTATGTTCTCAATTTCTTTACTAACTCAGTGTTTGAGAAATAAAGAACTTATATGGAACATTCGAATATTTATGTATCTCATATAGAGTTCAAGCGTTAGCCCCAGGTTGTGGGCCCCTTGATTTCTGAGAACTTCAAGTGAAGTAAAATAAAACAAAAAAGGGAAAATCGAAAAATGAAAGCTTGCAAATAAAAGCGAACTGAGAAAAACAATAGAGATTGAAGAGCGACCCAAATTAAACAAGTTCTAACCTGGGAAGGAATTCAAAGAGTTATTACAAAACATAAACGTCGGACTTTTTATGGTGTAAATAACACTGCTATATTTCACCTTAACTGACATAACTCATGTTAACTTTTTATGGTGTAAATAACACTGCTATATGTCACCTTTACTGACATAACTCATGTTAACTTTTTATGGTGTAAATAACACTGCTATATTTCACCTTAACTGACATAACTCATGCTAACTTTTGTGCAGCATTGTATATGCAAAGAAAGCTAACCCCAAATCTCACTGAAACACCAAAGTGGAAGATCAAGCTTCAAAGACAAATAGATACTTTCAGAAAAGAAGCTCTCAAATAATTTCCTATACTGTGGACCAAACAAGATCCCCACATTTCCCAAAAAAGCAATGAATAGAATGGAGAGAAAATATAACATTGAAGATCATCAGCTTCTAGAAAAGAAAGCAGAATATGAAACTGTAATTAAGGGATTAGCTGAACAGATCAAGGGTAAAGACTAATAAATATTTGTTATCCACATAATAAAATATTAAATAAAAATTTTATCATGAAATATATGTGGTCTTGTTAATATTTTTGTTAAATAGAAATGTTATCATTAAATCTTGTTATCTTGTTTATATTTTTAGTTATTCTTTCATCTGTTAGAGACAACTTCGTTAAAGACAAGTGTTCAGCAATTTATTAATATTTATATTGTTTTTACTTAATTTTTTCATGAACTCTGAATAAAATTAACATATGAAGCTCATTTAATTTTGACATCAGTAACTTAACAATAAAATTATTGCAAAACGTTATACATGCCGCAAATTTGCTTTGTCTAGATCAAACCCACCGACACAGAGCAAGGAGTGGGGCATGCACAATCATGAGATAACTAATTAATATGCGCGCATTTCTTGTGACCTTTGACATAGTCTTTCGTCTCCTTCTCTCTTGCTTGGCATCAAGCAGTGCACACGTACAAATTCTCGTGCTCCAAAAACATACATCATCGTATGACGTAAGACTTGCATTTCTACAAATGCTTCTGATGTAGTTGTTTCTGTCGTACTCAACCAGGTGGTAAATGGTCAAACTGGGCACTACTCAGCGCAAATACAGTATTTTCAGTGAAAAACTACACGCCATGTATTTAGCATTAAAGTATTTTTGTTTTATGTTGGAAGGGAGACAATTCACAATTTTCATCGACAACAAACCTCTGATCGCTTACCTTACATCTTCTACCTCTAGTAAACATACACACAGAGAATTGTGACACAATATTCTGCCGACATTCAATAGTTATCAGGAAAAAATGAATAATGTAGCTGACACCCTTTCCCGCTTCTGTGACCTCAACAATTTTGACAAACATCTGGATTTAGGAATGACACACGTCATTGTGTAGCGGGGGACATATCGGGATACATTAATGGGTTCATGTAATACGGGGACATATAATACAGATATAACACTGATAATGATAATCATGATGGGAAGACATTTATAACAGTTCTAGGATGCTTCTTGGGAACTTCATATATAACAGTTCTTATAACAGAATGATAATGACACACACACACATATATATAATATATATATATATATATATATTACATCATGACAACGACTGCGACAATTCTTGGAGGTTTCATATTAATACGGACTGGGTGATATATGAAGCAAGTACTTAACACAGAGGAGGGAGGTCACATAATCTTCGAAAGATTACAATGTTCGTTATAAATAACGATAAACACATTTTCCTTTTGTTTGCGATGAATGATGACACAAGACAACAGTTACAACATAAATGGTGATTTCTTTCTTCATTTGATCGGCCGGAATTCGATGAAATCAGGAATTCATCTTGGACCTATCTTCTTCTACCTTCGCTTCCAACTCTTGCCTTTCAACTCTTGGCTGATCAACTGACTGCCTCTAACTCTGAACCCGCAGAATCCTATATTGAGAAATCTCCTTTGTTTATTACGTCAGAAGTATGTTTTCAAATGTGACTAATTTTCACGTGACTTTACATATGATTGTCTAAACACATTTTTGGCGAACAACAGAATCCTCAATTGTAATTCTAACCTATTTTTAACAATATATCTTTAACTGACATAAACAATATTTAACTCTTTCTAATAGAATTATCAAAATAGAATAGACTTAATTTCTAACATTTAATTTCTTAACTTTGCATAAACGTTGAATCTAATTTCATTTTCACTTCTTACTTACAGGGGAAGGGGACAGCCCTTTCCATGTAACAACGGCATTGACAGACTTTGTGTCCAAATCAAACATTCTGTTGAAAAAGATTCCTATTCCTTTTCAGAAAGCTAATCTGGTGCGATATCTGTTGAAGAACCTACTTACCTCATTTTTGTTGTAAGAAAGTATTTCAACACATTCACGACTTGACACAACCCAGCAAGCAGGCAACCGTCAAGCTTATCACAGCTCATTTGTTTGGCTTATCATGAATGGCAATATACGTAGATGAAGTGAGGCACGTATGTCATGCAAAACTACAAAAAGTTCATCGTCATATAAACTCTACCCTAGGCAGCTTCTCTGTGCCTGACGCAGGTTTCTCCCACGATCCCCTGGACATTGTTGGACCACTGCGACCTTCTGATGGTCATCGCAACATGCTCACCATGGTAAACTTTTTTACACGTTGGCCAGTAGCAATTTCTTTGTATGACATTTCAACAGACGTCGTAGCCCAGGCATTCGTAGAGAACTGGATCTCTAACTTTAGTGTACCCACCACTGTTACCACTGACAGATGTTTCCAGTTTACATCACAACCCTTCTAAGACATTTGCCAATCCTTCAAACGTTCTCACATAGCAACAATCGCCTATCATCCTTCTGCTAACTGGATGGTAGAGAGCTTTCACCATCGACTCACAGCTGCATTATCAACTCAGACCAAACTGCATCGCTGGAGGGGGTAATTATAGTGAATTGTTAAAACGCTCAACGCGTTTTGCTCGGGCACTCAGACACCAAGAAAGCTATGCACGGTGGCAGACATGCGCAAAATAAGGTCATCAGGCAGAAAAAAGTGGACACTTATTACCCGTTGCAAAGATATATAATTTCCAACAAAAATTGTTTTAAATATATTTTATAACAAGCCAAAAATTTCTTCAGATGAAATTAGAAAAGATTCGTTAAAAATTTTAAAATACAGTAACGGTCGAAATAAAATTAAAATCCAGTGTTGAATATTAATCTTTATTTTATTTTTGACATTTTTTACTGATTTTATTGTTTTATAAAGATAGACAAAAACATTTTTGATGAGAAAAAATGATACTTAATGTTATTTTTGTAAATCATCAACGATCTGATGAGTAGATCTCTCACTCCTGATGCAATTCTCTACCTATATAAAAGCCAGGTACATCCAATGATGGAGTACTGTTGCCGCATCTCGGCAGGAGCTGCTAGAAGTTCAAAATAGACTGTGGAACTCTTCCGATTAACTGCTTTCCAGCTGACTACAATCTGATTGTCCAACGTAAACAAGTTCTTGATGAACTGTCACCTAAGTAATCCAATTTTCAAAATTCTCACTACTTATTTTTACTACGCTATAATCACATTGACTAATGTATACCCATTAAACCTTATCCTCGAGTGGCCTCTGGGTCTTAGTAAGTGGTGGTTACTGTGTAAAAAATCCTTTACTATTTCTCAATAAAATATATTCTAATAAAATCTTTAATAAGATAACTTGTTATTGTCTTTTCAAATATTTTTTTCGTATTTGTAAACAAATTGATAATGCAAAAGGCCGGGGAAGACAATTCAAAATGTATACTGATGCATATATACATATACATAACGTCCATATATACGTGTCGCGTTGTATTGCGTCTATGTAACCGTGTTCATGTAAATATATTAATGTATGTATAATGTTTTCTTTTCTGTGTTGTTAGTATACAATCTCTGATGTTTTCTGCTTGCGGGTGGATACACATATCGATACTGTTTACAACCGGAACAAATATAGTTCTTTTTCCATGACAAATAGACATCTTTGCATTACACTTCACACAAAAAGGAAACATACCTTGTCCCATTGACCTTCGCTCTCTTGGTGATTTTTACCTTACAAGAAATACATCTTCTTCTGAACGAAAGACTATAACACAAATATATATTATTATATAGTTTTATTCCATGTGTGTGACTTTTCTGTGATTTTTTTCTCAGTTGCACCCAATTATATTCTTTGTGATTATTTATTTACTAATATTATATTATTCTCTTTTTCTCTTTATTATGACAATATTCATTTAGAATTGTTACATCAATCATGAGTCCTTTCAAGTGTGTTCGATGTAATGTTGTCTAGTTTGAAGTTCTCATATAAATAAATGCAAATTCTTAGAATAAGACTATAAACATATTTTGCAAAAAATGGCTTTTACTAATTGTGCGATTTTAATATGTATCAATGAACTTGATTAAAAAAACGAGAATATTCACAAATTGTTCTCAAATATGAATTTTTTGTGTTGAGTTCTCATGTTTCAATAACTTTTCATTATTTATAAGAAAAAACACACATTTCACAAGAATGTGGCTTTTTATCTTCTAATTTATCACTTTGTTTTTGTTGGGACTGGAGCCTTTCACCAGATGCCAAACATACTCCAATTATTTAGTTACGCCAACTGAAATATCTTTTTAAGATTCTAACTGCCCATTGTTGTGCAATTGTTTGTATTTCTTTTTCACTTGGTTCACCGAGTAGATTAGCCAGATGTTCAGGCCGCATCATTAGGGACGCTTACTTTAACTTGAGTTGCTACTTTCTCCCTCTTGTCCCATATCGCTATGTCCGGCTTAATATCCCGTTTTCTATGTATGTAGATGTAGGAATTTTGTAGTCATAATGGATGGTGTATGACTTATTACCAACTGTTGTTTCTGGTACATGTTCCCAAGATTGCTAATACATGAAATATTCAAGATCTTACAGTGGAGTTACTTAAACACTCCATTGTCACATTGTATAATAGTCGTTACCAACAGGACATTACAATTGGATGTCAAGAGGTTAACATTCTCTACTTCTGTGTGGCAGAATCATCAATTGTTATTACTGAGTGAGTTCTCATGTGTCTCACACACTTCACAAGTATGTGACTTTTCCCTTCTTTGTTTTATTTTACTTCAGTCGAAGTTCTCAGAAATCAGTGTAATGACCATCGGCTAGAAGGATCTTGCACCCAGACATTAGGTGGCTTGGGCTTTCAACAGCCGAGTGACAGAATCTGCATTGGTCGGTTTTTTGCAGACCAGCCATTTTCTTAAATCCATTTGTGAGCAAGCCTTGGTTTTTTGCAGCTATAATTAATCGTTCTTCATCAAATGGAAATTTGTCACTTTTAAGCCATTCTAGTGAGGCCTCCTTGTCAATGTAGCTCTGGTTCAGTTCTTCCATGAACCTCCCTGCTCTCTTATGTTGTTTCCATCCTTCTAGTCTTGTCTTCAGTTCCCTTTTAGTATACTCATTCGCTTTTTTGTTTTATTTTACTTCAGTCGAAGTTCTCAGAAATCAAGTGGCCCGCAACCTGGGGCTAACACTTGAACTCTATATGAGATACCTAGATATTCGAATGTTCCATTACAGTTCTTTATCTCTCAAGAGTTAGTAAAGAAATTGAGAACATAATTTTTCTCTCCCCAATTAACCATTTTCATACGTTGTAGTATATCTTTCATGTTGGTCTCTTGGTCTTACTAGATTCCAGGACAAGAATTTATCTAGTCTGGTGGAGTATCCAGCTTCGTGCTATTACTTGAGGTAATATCACTTGGAGAAGTTGCAACATTCCTCAGAAAAGGCAAATGTGGGTTAGCCGTAGTTAGGAGATCCTGTTTGGGCTGCGAATGCTATGTGATTTTGAATATTTGGTCAGGGTTTACTTCTATGGAAAAAGAATCCTCATGCCAGATTGTTCTGACAAACCTCTGTACAGAGACACCTTAGACACTCGAGGACAGTGTCTAGTAGGCATTCAAGTTTTCTCCGTCAGTGTGAGTTATCTTATGTCTAATTAAGCTTGATTTTGTTGTAAAAGTAGATCCACACACTTCACAAGTATGTGGCTTTTCCCCAGTGTGATTTATCTTATGGGTGACTAAGACTGATTTTTGAGTAAAACAAGATCCACACACTTTACAAGTATGTGGATTTTCCCCAGTGTGAGGTCTCATATGTTTGACTAACCCTGATTTTTTAGCAAAAGAACATCCACACACTTCGCAAGCATATGGCTTTTCCCAAATGTGAGTTATCTTATGGCTGACTAAGCTTGATATTTGAGAAAAAGAAGATCCACACATGTCACAAGTATGTGGCTTTTCCCCAGTGTGAGTTCTCATATGGATGACTAAGCCTGAATGTTGAGAACAAGAATATCCACACACTTCACAAATATATGGCTTTTCCCCAGTGTGAGTTCTCTCGTGTATCATTAAATTTGATTTATGAGAAAAAGATCCGCACACTTCACATGTATATGGCTTTTCCCCTGTATGAGTTCTCATATGTATGACTAAGTGTGATTTTAAAGAACAAGAATATCCACACACTTCACAGGTATGTGTCTTTTCACTTTTTTTAATTTATTTTACTTCAGTAAGTATTAAGAGATCAAGGGGCTCCCTCCTGGAGCTAACACTTGATTCTGTTATGATTTAAATTTATATCCGAGGGCTCTTTTAAGAATAGATGCTGTTCCCTTTATGGCTGCTATTTGTATTTCGTTACAGCTTGGTCTTCCAGGGATTGCTTCTAAGTATCTATGAAGATTCTTTTTTATTAACCCAGTTGCTCCTATCACAACCGGTATAATGTTTATTTCTTTCAGAGACCATGTCGTTTTTAGATCATTTTTTAGGTCCTGATATTTTGTTATTTTTTTCCCGTTCAGCTCTGTTAAGGCCAAAATCATTTGGGACTGTAACATCGATAATGAGCGCAGTTCTTTCAGGCTTGTTCCATATTACAATATCTGGCTTGATGGCCTTGTCTTTTATGTAGCTCCCCGCCTGTATGTCTTTGTCATAGAACACGGTCACTTTTCCATTTGATGTTATTGGTGGTGGTTCATGTTCCCAGATGTTCGTCGCTCTGTCAAGCTGCATCACTCCACAGATTTTCCAATGAAGGTACTTACATACTTTGTTGTGGCGGGCAGTGTAGAGGCCATCTGCCAATAAGATTGGGCATGCAGACATTAGGTGGCTTGGGTTCTCAATTGCTGAATGGCAAAACCGGCATTGGCCATTTGCTTGTAGGCCAGCCATTTTTTTAATCTATTTGTGAGTAAGCCTTGGTCTTGACTGGCTACAATGAGTCTTTCCTCATCAAATGGAAGTCTCCCGCTCTTGAGCCATTGGAGTGAAGCATCCCTGTCTATATATTCCTGTTTAAGCTCTTCCAGAAACTTTCCTGCTCTTTTATGTTGTTCCCATCCTTGCTTTCTTGTGTCTATTTCGATTTCGGTGTATTTCTTTCTCTTTTTTCTTTCAATCTGTGTTGCTGGATTATCATATACCTCGGCAGTATTTTCCAGTATGACACCCCCAAAGTTTTCGCCAAGCTTCGTGACTGAGGTTTGTTGAGGTAGACGTTCATGGTGGTCCCTCACTATTTCTATTGTCTATCTGTTGAGCCTTTAATATACTGCCCCATGCTTACTATGGTGGCTCGATATGCATGGTTTATTTCAGTGAGACCGAGGCCACCCTCTCTTCGTGGAAGGTATATCCTGTCCATACATTGATTTCGGTATATTATTTTATGCAAGGTTAGGAGTTTCCTGGTCTTTGTATCTAACCTATTGATATTGTATTGGGGCCAGTCAATAATACCAAACCCATATGTGATGACAGGGATTGCAAGTTGATTTATGGCAGTTATTTTGTTTTTCGGGCTTAATTCGGATTTGAGTATCTTTTTAAGGCGTGATGTGTATTCTTGTTCAACCTTATGTCTCATTTTTTCATGCTCCACAGTTAGATTTTCCTCTATACCGAGGTACTTATATGTGGCATCCTCTCGTAGGTCTTCAATAAAGCCATCATTGAACCGAATATTTTCGGATGTCGTCTTTTTTCCTTTTTTTATTGTGCATTTGGCACATTTGTCAAATCCAAACTCCATGCAGACATCCTCTGTAAAAGTCTTTACATTTTCAATCAGAGAGATAAGCTTTTTTTCTGTCTCTGCATAGAGTTTGAGATCGTCCATAAAAAGTAGATGATTTACTCTTTTACTTTTTCTTTTTTCCTTCCCCTACTAAGACTGTACCCAGCATCACATTTTTGAGGAGCTTGCTGAGTGGGTCAATAGTAAGGCAGAAAAGCAATGGTGACAGGCTATCACCTTGAAATATACCTCGCTGGACACTGAGATTTGAAGTTTGTATTGTCCCTTCCATGTGGTGTAGAGCCATTGATGTTTGCAACATGGTCATTTGTTTTTTAAGGAATGTCCTTATGCTCTCATCAACATTATATATCTCCAAACATCTCAGTATCCAGGAGTGAGGCATACTATCAAATGCCTTCTTATAGCCTATCCAAGCCATTGATAAGTTTCTTTGACGCTTTTTGCAGTGCTCCAGGATGGTTTTGTTGAGGAGCAGTTGGTCCTTTGTACCAAGTTTATTCCTGGTGCATCCCTTTTGTTCGTTTTCAAGGTCCTCACCCTCGGTCAGGTGTTGATAGATTGCATCTGCAATCATTCCTGTAAGCCACTTGTATGTGGTTGAGAGGCAGCAGATAGGCCTGTATTTATTGGGCAAGTGAGTCTCTTGGCTCTTGGGTACCAGAGTCGTTTTACCAAGAGTTAACCATTCTGGTGGATCTTCCTCACCGCTGACAACACGAGTAAATGCCTGTGCATAATGTTCATGAAGTGCTGTGAGTTTTTTAAGCCAGAAATTTGGGATCTTGTCAATTCCTGGGCTTTTAAAGTTGCCAAAATGGGTGATTTTTTCCTTAGAGCATCTTTCGTGATTTTTAGTGGTGGCATATTTTGTTTGCCCTTGACAGCCTCTTTAATTGTATATATCCACCCCCTCTCTGTGACGGTGGCGAATTTACCTTGATGTCCTCTTTAATTAAATTTCTGTACACCATCCTTGGGTTCTTGCCAAACAACTCATTCAATGACTTGGACTCAATTTTCTGTTGTTTGTTTTTAATTTGTACAGCTAAAGCTTTTATTTCAGCTTGGTTTTCTGCTATTTTAGCTCTTAGCTTCACTTGGTTGTGAAGAGAATAGTCAGTTTTAAGTTTATTCATCTTCCTTTTTAATTTTTTCCCTGGGCTGTCACATAACAGAAAGGCAGATATCCGGGATGTTTCCTTTCGGAGTTTTAATATTTTCTATTGAAGCCTACTTTTCCAGACTGGTTCTTTTGTTTTGGCCTCAAATTTTCCCTCTTTTTTCTCTTTATGCTGAGGTAAAAGTTTCCTCTGCATAAACCATGGTGCCCCAAAAGTTGCATGGTTTGTTTCAGTAAATGACGCATTAGTTGGAACAATTTTTGTGAGAGCATCATTCCCTTTCGTAACAATGATCTTGAAGGCTTTGGTACAATTTATTTTCACCAGTCTGGGTCGATCTCCAACAGCCAGGCATCGTGCAATTTCTATTTTATTCGCCAGTTCTTCCTCGAGCTCACTCTGGTCGCCATCCAGTGTCATGTTTACAGGTGGGGCATTGCGGTGTTGTTTTTGCCCATGTTTTAGTTGAGATATTTTCGGAGGTGAGTCTTGAGGAGATTTACTGTCGTTTATTGGGCATTGCCCTTGATAACGCGTCTCCTCTGTCAATGTTAGGTCTGAGACCATGTCGGGTAGTTGACATGAAATGGGTTCTGGTGTAATATCACTGGGAAGAGGGATGGGGTTGCTTATTGGGCAGATGTCATCCTCAATCATCAAGTGAATGTCTCTAATCATGCTGGAAATCTGCTCCGTAGAGAAAGCATAGTTCTTCATAAAGTTAAACTTCTGGCATGTGAGTTTTTCTCTTGCGATGCCTTTTTTATTTGGACAATGATGCTTAAAGATTTTCTCCAGTGTGAGTTCTCATATGTCTCACTAAATTTCATTTTCTAGAACAAGATTATCCACACACTTCACAAGCATGTGGCTTTTTGCCAGTGTGAGTTCTCATATGTCTCACTAAATCTGATTTTATAGAACAAGAATATCCACACACTTCACAAGAATGTGGCTTTTCCCCAGTGTGAGTTCTCATATGTGTCACTAAATGTGATTTTTTAGAACAAGAATATCCACACACTTCACAAGAATGTGGTTTTTCTCCAGTGTGAGTTCTCATATGTGTCACTAAATGTGATTTTATAGAACAAGAATATCCACACACTTCACAAGAATGTGGCTTTTTGCCAGTGTGAGTTCTCATATGTCTCACTAAATCTGATTTTCTAGAACAAGAATATCCACACACTTCACAAGAATGTGGCTTTTCCCCAGTGTGAGTTCTCATATGTGTCACTAAATTTGATTTTCTAGAACAAGAATATTCACACACTTCACAAGAATGTGGCTTTTCCCCAGTGTGAGTTCTCATATGTGTCACTAAATGTGATTTTTGAGAACAAGAATATCCACACACTTCACAAAAATGTGGTTTTTCTCCAGTGTGAGTTCTCATATGTGTCACTAAATGTGATTTTATAGAACAAGAATATCCACACACTTCACAAGAATGTGGCTTTTCCCCAGTGTGAGTTCTCATATGTGTCACTAAATTTGATTTTATAGAACAAGAATATCCACACACTTCACAAGAATGTGGCTTTTCCCCAGTGTGAGTTCTCATATGTCTCACTAAATGTGATTTTTGAGAACAAGAATATCCACACACTTCACAAGAATGTGGTTTTTCTCCAGTGTGAGTTCTCATATGTGTCACTAAATGTGATTTTATAGAACAAGAATATCCACACACTTCACAAGAATGTGGCTTTTTGCCAGTGTGAGTTCTCATATGTCTCACTAAATCTGATTTTATAGAACAAGAATATCCACACACTTCACAAGAATGTGGCCTTTTCTCACTGTGTACTTGCATGTTTTACTAAACTTTATCCAGGTTCAATATTATGTATTCTGTTATGAATATTACAGAATTTCACTTTAGCATTATTTCGAAAATATTCTCCTTCACAAGAATAAAATATTTAATGGAATTGAATATTGTACAATCTTGTCTTTTGGAATAGTAGTATTCGCATACATATATGTGTTGTCTTTTATATCAATAATTTTCTATAGTAAAACATACTGATCAATGAAAATGTAATAATATATAATGATATATATATACATATTCGCATACATGTGTTGTCGTTCATATCAATAATTTTCTATAACAATCATCAAACAGGAACATCTGTAAATAACAGAAATAAATGAATTTCAATATTTTAGTATCATCGTTTATATATTGTTTTTTTTATCAAATCTTGTTTACTCAAACCTTAATATGATACACAGAAGAAAATAATCGGATGTTTTATAATTTGACACTGAAAGAGTCGATACAGGTGTTTTTAACATATACTTTAGAAACAGTTACACCTAGAATTCTATTTGATATTCATCATAGTGAAAAAATAAGAAACATTGATATATATATATATATATTGATATGCATATATATATATATTGATATACATATATATATATTGATATACATATATATATATATATATTGATATTGATATATATATATAGATATATATAGAGAGAGATATTGATATGTATATAGATACAAAGAAATCCCTTCCCTATATAGATACAAAGAAATCCCTTGCTATCTTTCTGTCTCTTTCCTGTACGACTCCTCCTTCAATACTAGTTAGGTTTGAAAAGCATATTGTCCAGTTTTGAATTGTAAAAGTTTATGTATAATATATTTTGTAAAATAAAATAGTTATGCTTCATATATATTACAATTGTGTCGCGTGTCATTTTTCTTGTGTCTGCAATAAATGCCTTCATTGAAACAACAAAGCAGTCCGGAAAATGAAGAAGGAAAATTCCAGTCAGAACGTCACCAAGGGTGAAGAGGTCAAGACGTTTCCTGGGAGAAGAAGGAGCCACACAGCACATCCAACATCTCAGGTATTATTTTCTTGTTACAAAGTTCCTAAAGACTGGCCCATCTTTACATTTTCCCAAGATCACTTTAAGAGATTTAATATAACACGTCAGTCATTCATACACCTCACTGACCGGCTGATAGTGGTATAAGAGGAGCATATCGGTTGCAGCTTCTTACAATATTTTTTAATAAACAAAACGTTTGTTACGTTGTTGGGAGATTATAGTCTACATGTTGTTAACTATTCTGTACTTTCACGTAACAAATTAATAAACAAAACATATGTTTGTTACGTTGTTGGGAATTAGAGTTTATATATTGTTAACTATTCTGTACTTTCACATACACATTTAATAAACAATTTAAACGTCAAAGTGAAAATGCGTTGGATTTTTTATTGCCATAATATAACAAACGTATTTAATAAATTATTCGGTTGAATGTTAAATGCATATTTAAAAGTCAAAGTGAAAATGCGCTGGATTTTTTTGTCATCATACAACAAATGTATTTAAAAAATTATTCGGTTGAATGTTAAATGCACATTTAAAAGTCAAAATAAAAGTTTGTTGGATTTTTTTGTTGTCATCATACAACAAACGTATTTAAAAAAAATATTCGGTTGAATATTAAATGCACATTTAAAAGTCAAAGTGAAAATTTGTTGGGTTTTTTATTGTCATCATACAACTAACGTATTTAAAAAATATTTGGTTGAATGTTAAATGCACATTTAAAAGTCAAAGTAAAACTTTGTTATGCTGTGGATTTTATATACGTAATCAAAAGCTGGACTTTCGAAAAAATGATGCTATTGAGAAGTGAAATATGCATTAAAAGCTCGGACTTGTGATTATTTGTCGGACTATAGAGAATTTTTTTATTTGCACATGCAAGTCAAAATTTGAAAATTAAACATTCTATAGAACTTACAATGGCAATTCGAGTGCGTGATGCTGAAATTCGGTCATATTTTAAATTTGGTTGTATTTGAACAAAAAAGTCGTTGCTGTTATAAGAACTTTCAATGCAATTCAGTTGACTTGTACAGAAAAAGTCATCGTTTTTAAATGAGAAATTTAAAAAGAAATTTGGTTGCATTTGCTAAAAAATTGTCGCTCTTAAATGAAGTAATTAAAACAGTGATTTCTGATTGGACTAGGAAGTGTTACTAGCAGGGATATCTTAGTTTCCTAGGAAGCAAGACTAGCAGAAATATATGAGTGGGATAGGAAGCGAGACCAGCAGGCATATATCTTAGTCAGCATGGAAGTGAGACGAGCAGGGATATCTGAGAGGGCTAGGGAGCAATACTAGCAGGGATATCCGAGTGAGTTAGGAAGCGAGACTAGCAGGGATATCTGAGTAGGCTAGGAAGCTAGATTAGCCGCGATATTTTAGTGGGCTTGGAAGCAAGACTAGCAGGGATATCTTAGTTGGCTAGGAAGCAAGAATAGCGGGAATATTTGAGTGGGCTAGTGTAGCGATATATGAGTGGGCTAGGAAGTGAAAGTAGCATGGTTATAGGTTTATGAGGTGATCTTTAAGGGTCAAAGGGGAATGTGGTTTGATGTGATTTGCATATCAATAAGGTTAGACACTGGAATGAGGGAATATAAGGCCGGCAGTCAAGATGGCGGCTGTTGAGTTCTGGAGAACAGAAATGAACATGATGGAACTTAGAATGTCATCTGAATGCTGATAAGATTCCAGTTTTTTTATTAGAATCATGTGGTATTTTTCCACTGTAGAGCATCGGTTATCTTAGGTTTGCCACAATGGATTGTTGTGACTTGTGCCGTAGGTAACATAAAAAGTATAACCTTGTCGATCTGCTAATGTTAGAAAAGATTTCATCTCCACTGATCATAACTTCGGAATGATTATCCACACCTTCAGTCTGATCATGTGACTTTTTATACCAAAATTATCCAATCAAATGAGTTGGACGTAATGGCTACCTCAAGCATAAAAAGAATCAACATTGCCATAAACTTTTTCTTTGCTTAAGCTCTTCCAGACAGTCACAGATAAATGTCGTTCATCACTTTTTCTGACAAATAAATTATTTGGTTGAATGTTGAATGCACATTTAAATGTCAATGTGAAAATTATCTTAAGGATAAGGGTGAGGGAATATAAGGCCGGCAGTCAAGATGGCGGGAGTTGAGTTCTGGAGAACAGAAAGGAACATGATGGAAGTTAGAATGTCATCTGAATGCAGATAAGATTCCAGTTTTTTAGAATTATGTTGTATTTTGTCCACTATAGAGCATCAGTTATTTTAGGTCTGCCACAAGGGATTGTTGCGACTTGTGCCGTAGGTAACACAAAAACTATAACCTCATTGGTCTGGTGATGTTAGAAAACACTTAATTTCCACTAATCACAACTTCGGAATGATTAACCACACCTTTAGTCCGATCATGTGACTTATTATACCCAAGTTATCCAATCAAATAAGTCGAACGTAATGGCTACCTCAAGCATAAAAAGATCAACATTGCCATAAATATTTTCTTTACAGATAAATGTCGTCCATCACTTTTTCAGACAAGTAAATTATTTGGTTCAATGTTAAATCACAGGAAACATGAGTTGGAACAATTACATCGAGGGCATTGCCAGGGCCGCTGCAAGGAAGGTGGGTTCTCTCTACCGTGCTAAAAAACTACTAACACCCGAAAGTATCCTGTATCTCTATAATGCAACCATTTGCCCATGTATGGAGTATTGCTGTCATATTTGGGCTGGTGCATCGGCTACTAGTCTCTAGCTCCTTGACAGGGTTTAAAAGAGAGTCGCAAATCTGATAGGCCCTAAACTGGCATCTAAGCTTAAGCCTCTGTCCCATCGACGAACGTTGCATCCCTGCGTTCTACAAGTATTTTAATGGTGAATGCTCTGATGAACTGCTAGCACTTCTGCCCTCACGACGTGAACAAACATTTTCTTTGCTTAAGCTCTTCCAGATGGTCGCAGGTAAATGTCGTGCATCACTTTTCTGACAAATAAATTGTTAGGTGAAAGTAGAGAATAGTTTAAAACATGTGGGTCTAATCCTACCTTCGTAAAATCAAAACAAAAAGCGATACAAGGAATTCCCTCTCCCTTTTCCTGCCATAAAAATTTGAAACTGCGAACGATTACAAGTCTCTTTGACTGACATTTGGACAGGACATAGGTAGCAGTATCAGAATTTTTGTAGGAATTTTTGACACCCCTAACACGAAACTGCGAATACAATATAAAAATCTCGGAATTTCTCTGTTAAAAGTGGGTTATTTATTTTCTTTATGGATTATACTTCCAAAATAAACTATTACAGTTGTTTTAAAAGTAATAGAAATATTTTTTTTAAACAGTAATGAATTTTCCGAACTCAATATTTTTCAATTTTTAAACTTTAAAAATCTATCAAAATTTTTCTATTGATTCTATTTTTACGATATTTTCAGGGTCAATGTGAAATTTTATGTTCTTTCCAATAAATCGAATATAATATTTTAGACAAACGTTTTTTTTTAAATTCACGACCCCCCCCCCCGATCCCAATTTTTAAGTGTCTATTAAAAAGTAAATAATTAATTTAGTCACCCGAAAGTAAATAATTAATTTACTCACAAATTGAAGAGAAAAGGTCAATACATAATATATTCAAATTTAAAAAAAAACAAAAAACATAGTGTTCTTTTAGAATTTTACCTGTAAAGTTTGAAGTTTAAAACCTTTTTTTAAACCACGTTATTTGTTTGTTTTTTTTTGTTTTTTTTTAATGGAACCTTGGTCCTTGCTCCTTTAATTGAAAAATAAATTAGGGCTTGAATTACATTTTTCGAGGAGTTATAAGCTTGGAAAGACAGGGGGTCAAATAATTCACGCCTCCCATTTTGTAAATGTCTAATAATAATTAATTTAGACCCCGATAAGTACATAATTATTTACTCACAAATTGAAGAGAAAAGGTCAATACATAATATATCCAAATTTAAAACAAAAAAATATACTGTTTTTTAGAAATTTACCTGTAAAGTCCGAAGTTTAAAACCTTTTAAAAAAAAACACGTTTTTTTTGTTTGTTTTTTTTTAATGAAATCTTGGTCCTTGCTCCTTTAATTGAAAAAAAATTAGGGCTTGAATTGCATTTTTCGAGGAGTTATAAGCTTGGAAAGATGGGGTGGAATTATTCGCGATTTCTGACACTGCTAGGACATAGGTGCTAAATTTATGTTAAATTTATATAAGAAAGTGTTAAATATCTATAATTTGTGTTAATGTTATTCTATTTTTCGGGATATTTTTTATGGCTTTTCAGACGCAACTGCAAACAAAAAGGAGAGTTTGATATTTTTTTAGGATTAAAACTATGGTGGCTTCGATTGTAAACATTTACCACTTATTTTTTTTTACATTAAATTTTAGTTAATTGGTGATTGTCAATAAATGGGTGCTCATTTTTATGTAAACTTTATTAAAGAAAGTGTTACCTATTCTATAACCTTAAATATTGAATAAAATGGTACTAGTGCACAATTAAATATCGAAAAAGCAGTTTAAACCAACTTTGAATGAAATTATTTTGTTTATGGTAAACATTATTATTTTACTAGAAATCACGTAAGTTTTACTTAAATAAACACATTTTTGACAAAAAGATCTAATAGTCAGATTGAATACTATATTTTAAAGGGAGATTGGTAAATATGAAGAATTACTCCACTCTCGAAAATTCCTTTAAAATTATCACTCTTATAGGTTTTCGAAGTCACAGGGTTTCGGGGTTGCTGAAAACGAAAATAATGTTTAAAATTACGGCAAGTAAATAGTTTGCAAGATATGAAGAAATGTTAGTTTTTAAAAAGTGGAGGATTACTTTTCTATGTTAATTTAACCTAAAATGAGCACCCACTTTGTGACCACGATTTTTTTCGGGGGGCGGGGAGACTTTATTTCCATCATCGGAATATCCTTTAAACTAACGTTTAAAATTCCAATAAACACGTAGTTTCCAAGATATGAAGAAATGCACTCATTTTATGGTCACCTTTTTTTACGGAGGGGACTGCCAGTTTGTTTTTCGTTCATTTTTGGAGGGGGATATTCAATTATAGAACTTGTATAGTTTTTTAATATGTGCTTATGCAGTTTAATTAACCGTGTTAACGTAAGTAACATGCCGACATTAATCGAGCAGAAGAACTGTTTAATATTTTACAAAAATCCTGTTTACATTTGGTGGGAGGCAGTGGAGGGGCAGCAGCCACAACAATCCTGCCCCTCCACCGCCTCCCATCAAATGTAAACAGAATTTTTGTAAAATATTAAACAGTTCTGCTCAAAACAGTTAATTAAACAACTATACAAGTTCTATAATTGAATACCCTCCTCCAAAAAAGAACGAAAATTAACCGGCAGCCCCCCCCCTTAAAAAATAAAAAGGAGACGATAAAGTGAGTGCATTTCTTCATATCTTGGAAACTACTTGTTTCCTGGAATTTGAAAAGTTAGTGGTAACTTTAAAGGATTTTCCGAGGGTAGAAAGAAAGTACCCATTTCCTTCCGAAAAAAAATCATGGCCACAAAGTTACGTTAAATTACTATAGAAAAATGATTCCCTACTTTTTTTAATACTAACATTTCTTTATATCTTGGAAACTACTCGTTTTCCGTAATTTTAAACGTTCATTTCGTTTTCAGCGACCCCGAAAACCTCTTTGAGTGGTAATTTTAAAAGAATTTTCGAAGGTGGATTAATTCTTCATATTTACCAGAAGATTTTTTTTAATCGGAGATTCATAAATTTTATTCAAGTTTGTTATAAAGTATGCCGGGATCAATATTTGGGTTTGTATTACTGTACACATAGATTCGAAAAAGTTGTCAAAAAACAAATATATAACAAATAAATGTTATCAAAGGCAAGATAAGTTACTTTTCTACCCAACTGGATATATTTTTCGTGTTTTATTCAATGTAACATGTTTATTCAGATCGAAAAGCAGAGTGTTCACCGATGTTGGAAAATTCAAAACGGCGCCCGATTCTTTCTTTAACACGGGAAGTTTGGGAAAATGTATTATAAATAATAAACTAGACAAAATACTGTTAGAAATTCGCTCAATATATGTTACCGTGACATAGGTTGACATACATTTGGTGTTTTTTAATAGTATTGTGTCTAGTTTATTATTTATAACACCTTTTCCCAAACTTACCGTGTTAAAGAGACAGTCGGCCACCATTTTGAATTGTCCAATACATCGGTAAACACTGCATGTTTTTCGAGCTGAATAAAGATGTTACATTGAACAAAAACACAAAAAATTTATCCAGTTTGGTAGAAAAGTAACTTATCTTGCCTTTGATAACATTTATTTGTTCTATATTTATTTTTTGACAACTTTTTCGAATCTATGTGTACAGTAATACAAACCCAAAGAATCAATATTTCTGAGGTGCAAAAAATAAACTGTTTTTCTGTTTCACATTATTCTTAAAAGTTATTCAAACGGATTTTTAAAAGCGTAAAAATAAATTACATTTCACATTTGATTGCAATAAAAATAAACTTATTTAAATATTTAAAATTATTTGTAAGTTGTTGACTGATATTTTTACAAATGTTGAATAAAAGAAAGAACTTACCTTTCATTCAGGAAATTAAATACGAGAAAAGTGTCGTTTTTTTTCTTTTGTGTTCAAAACAGAAAATTTGTTTGTTATGATCTCTTTAGTAAATTGATAAAACTTTTTTCTGTTTGTCCAATTCATAAAGAAATAAAATATATGAAAATATAAAAGAATCAGACGTTAAATTATTAAAAGAAAAAAAAAAACAACTGCTTAAGAACAAAGAACTAAAAGTCATCGTAATAATACGGTGAAATCATTATTTTGTTCCTTGTGTAAAAATGTCCGAATTGTTTTCCTATAAAGTTTAGATTGTATTTGTCAATTCTTGAACCTTTTGAGGTATTTCTATTGTAAATTTATATTTCGTATTCAATTCTTTAAAAAAAAATATGAAGCTTTAAAAATCAGGTTTATTTTTTTAGATAAAACATTTCATTATTATTTGGATTAGTCGAATTACTGTTAACGTCCAAAATGAGAAAAGTATTCCGAATAATAATCCAAATAATGTTCATATTAAAAATTGTAAAACTAAATATTTCACATAAACAAATCCAATAAGAGGAAGGAATTGCACAAACAGTGAAGTCAGTCAAATGACAAAAATAGATTTGGTCCAAGAAATTAAACTATGACGTCATGATTACGTAATGTGATTTGCAACCTATTGTTCTCAAACTTGATTCGGTTAAACTTACGATGACCTTCTTCACTCATTATTCCAGACTTAAACTTGCTTACTAATCTGCCTGTTTTACATAAAATAGGCATTAAACGAACAACGATGAAAGTGTAGTACCTGTTTTAATTTGTTTGTTCATTCCATTCATGTTTTGCGTTATCATCCTTGTAACTAGTTCAAGAGAGGCTTTATTTGTCATGGGCTGTGCCCTCCTCCTTTGATAAAGAAGTAGTTTAATGTTGTAAAATGATGCTCCGGCTCCCGGGTGTGAATATGGTAGAGAATAGGAAAGGACACAAATCAATATTTACAATTTACTGCTCGCCGTGTAACTTTTTCAAACGCTTTTTTATTTACCTTACATATTGTTTCAGGGGAAGGTAACTCTTCTGGGAGTTATGTCCCTTTAATTGCAAACATTGGTCACCGGATATACGAGAAGAGAGACCCTCCCTGGACTGAACACGATAAACACTACACATTGTCTCACTGTAAATACGTTAATAAACTTCTCTTCTTTTATTTAAATCTACAGACCCTACCTGGACTGAACCGAGGCCGCCGAGATATATTATTAACATTAAGGCCGGTCAAATATGAAATGTGACGTCACATGGGAAGTTTACGTTGAAGTCACGTTAAAGTCATGTTTGGGAACTGGGCCGTATCGAACGGCCATTTTGTTTTATTCCTCGCTCTAATAAACACTTGTGCCAATTTGTTTGCTTTTCTTTTAAAATGCCTAGTTGTTGTTGCGTAACCACTATGCAAAGGTAATTACGCAGATGGACCCAAAGTGAGTGTATTTAAATTCCCTGACGTAAGGATTTACGTGATAAATGGACAAATGCTATCAAGCGAGAACATTTCGAGCCTACAAAATCAAGCCGGGTAAGTGTTGTTTACTTTTTTTCTTCTGTAAAAAAACAAAAAATATATATATTTTTTTCTTTCGTTTTTTTTTCATTTGTGTAATTTAAAAAAAAAAGTAATTTTATGAAGAAAAAAATTGAGAATTTTTTATATATATAATTATTTCTATTAATTAATTTTTTATATATATAATTATTTCTAATAATTAATTTTTTATATATAATTATTTCTATTAATTAATTCTATAGTTTTTTTATATCAATGAGTAAAATTAATAGAAATAATTACATATAAACAAAAATTAATAAACTTGGTGCACGTGGAATTAGTGCATTTTTAATAATATGTTTTTTTTAACATTTGCTTAATCGAATTCTATAATTTTCGTACCGTACAATTCTATAATATTTCCGTATAAATTACAAAAATTAATAAAAACAATTCTGTATAAACAAATTTAATAAATAAATATAATTATATATAAACCAAATAATATATAAACCAAAACAATGAAATGTAGTAAGAAAATATTTTAAAACTCGACCGTATTGAATTATTCCTTTGATATATTTTTCACCATACTCTTTAAAATTAAGGAATGATTGTATACGTTTTTAACGTATAAAATTCTTTCAAACAAGTTTTCTATACAATTGTAACCAAATCAAACTTTATTGCTGTACTAAACCTAAATCTTATAAAGATTTTAAAAAATCGGTTCAAATTCTGTAGAAGTACATTTAAAAGTTAACAGTCGTTTCTCTCCGATTGCGTTTGTTTTTACTATTAAAGTTAAAACAAAGTTCAACATTATCTTAAACATTAATCACTAACAAATTCTTGATGAATATTTTTTTAAATTTCGTTACATTAATAACATTGCAAGATTATATAAGCGTGTAGAATGATGAACAAGACATTTGAAATGTTGAAAACAGGTACAACGCTTTATATATATATATAGATTTCTTTTAATTATATATATATATATATATATATATATATATATATATAAAATATTTATAATATTTATACATCTATATTAAACTGGTTATTCAGAGAAGACACCATGCTATTCTTTAAATGGTATTTTGAAGTCCACGTTTTATGGTACCTTCGTTTATTGCATTGTTAGGTGAAAGTATAAAATAGTTACAAAACAGATTCTACTTCTTCATGTTAAGAATATATTTGTAAATAATAACGTTATTTCAGAACGGTACCTTCTGTGCATGAGTACAAAAAATAATATAACTGTCTAAGAATTTGTTAAAATAGAGGTTATTAATTGTTAATCTTGAAATTTTAAGTTCTATGACTAAACATTTTTTACATTCCCATCAGTGTTTTAAATTTATTATTTTACCTAATTTAATGCTATACTCATTTACTGTATAACTTATCACTTATTTTTTTTTTAGGTATGTGAACTGCATTTCTTTCAATGTGATATAATGCATGAAACCTCATGTTACGACCCCAAAACTGGAGTGACTCTTACTGCAAAATTAATCCACCCTTGCGGAAAGATGCAATTCCACAAGTATGTGTAACCCAACCGTCAGTATCTAACAGAGAGTCTGCCAATGCCAAAAGAATGCGGCTAGAAAATGAGGCCGTAAAACATGCTTTGGCTGAAAGCATTGCCGACGATGTGGCATATAAAAAGAATATTAAGTTTGAAAGCCTTGAAGAATTAGAAGAAAAAATTTCATTTCTGGACCAGATGTATTGGACTGTAGTTAAACATGACTAAACACTCATGATATGTCACATCACGAAATCACCCAATCCCAAAATAAGTCTTTCTATAGTGATTGAGCATGATTGCTCAATACAGGTTTTCTGTAATGATGTGGAAATGCATATGATAGGGCAAGATAAAATTCCTACTCATGTAAGTGACATCATCACCTTAGAAAATGTCTTCAAAAATATGAAAAAACTGGATATAGAAGAACACAGAACCAACCTTCCAAATGTATTTACCTCATTGACTCTGATAATATCTTTTTTAACATTGCTCATAGATCAAACTGAAAAAATATTGTGAAGTATTAAAATTTATACGTGAGCAGTTACAACTGCTGACACAGAATAGGTTTGATTATTCTGCATAAATGTTGATATTTTGTTCACTATTTTATAACTGCTCTCCAAAAGGATAAAAACTTTTAAGAGACAGCAATAAACTCATCTTACCCTGTCCTTCTACCATCAGGAGGTTAACTTTATCAAAATACATGGATCCTGTAGTTGAGCAACATGACAAATTCTTGATGTACATTAAGAATAAATTTAAATTGTTATCACAACAAGATGAGGCAGTATCGTTACTTGTTGATGAAATTCCTTTAAAGTCATACTTTGACTTTAAAGGAGGGAATATTGTTGGATCAGCGTATAATACTTGTGAGGCTGCAACAAGTGCTTTTGCTTTCATGGTGAGCAGTATCTGTTCAAAATATAAAGACGTTGTGCATAATAAAAATAATAAGAAAAATGTAAAGGAATGATTTTAATAAGAAAAAATATATATAAAAATGGCAGAGTATCATTGTGTCAACGTATTATAAACAACCCCAACCTCCCATATTAAAAACGGCTTACGGAGTAAACACCACCAACCTCATAAGCCGCTCTTAACACAGGGAGGTTGGACTGTGTTCCTTTCGAAAGCCGTTCTTAACATGGGGAGGTTGGATGTGTTTATACTACGTAAGAAAAATAGAAATAACTTTGCATACACAAGCAAAACAAAAGAATATTTATTGCGGACTTATTCTCATCTTTATTGGTTGTTGTTTCACGACGTTTCGCCCAACTATTCCTCTGGCCTTCGTCAGGTGGTAACCGCGACGAATAGAAACGTCGAATCTCTTAACTGCATTCTCAGCAATCCCTGCCATCTGTAGTTTTCGTCGTCTCACCACGTTTTGGCCAAGTAACCTCTGATCGGCTTTGGGTAGGATTGAAACCGCTATCTTCAGACAATGCTCATCTGGAACCGTAGTCTCTATCAACTGCGCCACTTGGCCAAAACGTGGCTTAAAATTTTAAATGCAAAATCAAGTATCATGCTTCACTTGTGATCTAAATAGAATCATTCATTTCAAACGCGCCACAGTCATGTCAAAGAACCACTGTTGGTTTTATGCGCCGGACCTTTCTGCTTGAGTGGTGATAATGGCTTGAATTTAAGTTTAAAATACAAAAGACAAGTATCTTGGTTCATTTGTGCTCTGAACAGAAACATTCATTTTGTCATTTTTTGTCATATCAAAGAACCGCCTGGTGTTTTTATATGTCGAGCCTTTCTGCTTGTGTGTAAATTAAACTTGCCACATCTCAATAATGAATTCAAATTACAATAATATATATAAAAAAATTTGACAAAACACCTTCTGAAGTATCTTGGTTCATTTGTGCTCTAAACAGAAACATTCATTTTGTCATATCAAAGAACCGCCTGATGTTTTTATATGTTGAGCATTTCTGCTTGTGCGTTAAAACTTGCCACATCTCAATAATGAATTCAAATTGAAATAATATATAAAAATAAAAATTGTAATACTGACAAAACACTCCCCTTCCAAAGGTTAAAATGGCTTTGTAAATAAAAACCAATATTATTTCAACACCAAAAATACATAAGTACCAAAATTGTACTTTGTATTATTCAACGCATTTAACATTAAAAAAGAACATTTACTCATTTTCAAACTTCGGTACTCCTGCAGATTTAAGTAGGATCTTTTTTCCGGGATTCTCTTTGGCCAATGCCCAGCGAACGACAAAGACCGGCGAATTATATTAAATTATATCGATAGATCAAAAAATAAATGCGAACGAACAGACGTTAAAAAGAATTAAATAAAAAGTAAAAGAATGATTTTAATAGGAAAAATAAAAGAAACGACAGAGTATCATTAAGCCCACGTATTACTAAAACCCCAAGCCTCCCTATGTTAAGAATGGCTGTCGAAATAAACACCTACCAACCTCAGAAGCCGTTCTTAACACAAGGAGGTCGGGCTGTTTATTTCGTAAGCCGTTCTACACATGGAGTGGTTAAATGTATTTATACTTCGGTCGGGCAGGTCGTAAGAAAAATCCACAAATAATTTTGCATACAAAAACAAGAAATAAATGGAATGAAATTAATTGTTACAATAATTTGTCACAACAGCAAACGTGTGTTTTCCTGTATATTTTTATGTTTAATCGATAGACAAATGTATAAACATTCTTGTAAAAATAAACTATCCCCGTTGCATGTGATTTTGTAAAAAAATACCCAACGTTTTTTTCAATATATTTTTATTCGCTTTACAAATGTATAAATAGTCTTTTAATAATAAATTTTAATAAATTTTATTATTTAGGGGAGGAAAATCAACGGTATGGCAAACAATTTTATCAATGCAAAGTCAGTTTCGTTTACGAAAAAAAGCCAACTCCATTCTCGTTGTATAATTTGGAATTTTAACGCTAGTTAAATGTGTAAACATTCTTGTAAAAATAAACATTATTCAATTTCAATCCTTATAAAATACAATGCACCGGTACGATAGGCAGAGCTTTATCACACAATTATTTTTGATTTACAAGCGTAAAAATTGACGTCAGCTCCGTTAAAAATAAAAACGACTTATTTCACACCGTATCTCTCATTCCCACTCTGTACCTGTACCTCTCTATCTGTAACTGTCGCTCCCCCCGAGTGTCTATAAACAGGACTTGTATCGCGTAGCTGGTCAGCATTTATGATTTGGGACTGTAACATTTTCACAAGTAAATAATAGAAGTTCAGAGTGTAAAAGCGGAACAAATCCATGAGTAATAAATAAAACTAGGCACCGCCAAAATTGGGGGGGGCAGGTCAGTACTTTTTGACGGACCGTCTTTTTAAAAATCTACCAAAAATCAGGTAATTATCCGATCAATACGAAATTTTCAGCGATTATTAGGAGAAGAATGAACTTTATAACAGTGTACTTATTTTTCATAAACGATATTTATATATATATTTTTTTTTGCTTACAAAACCCCCCCTTGTATTGAAGTGGGAACAAATATGCTTAAAATAATCATCTGAAACTGAAATCAACATATTGTGTTGTTGTAAGGGACAGAATTATAGATTCAAAAAAAAAAAAAAAAAAAATTGTTTGCATACCTTATTTTGACGTCTGAATATCAGAACTTCGATTGTGTTTAATTATCCCGCTTTTGAGTTTTGAAGTGTGAAATTCGGTGAATATGTTAAGTAAAATAATTAATTTAAGTTAAGCAAAACAAAAAAAAAAATTTTTTAATATTTATACGAAAAAAGCCATTTTAAAATTTTTGATAAATAAATTAACAATTTTTTTTTAGCGAGCCGAATAATGCATGACCATTATTAAACAGGGCATGCTTTGAATAATTGATATAAAAAAAAAAAAATCGATAAATGTTGTGCCCTTTGTGTTAAAAATAGCATCATTTTTTTCGATCCCGTTTGAAAACGTTTGCCGCCTTTCGACTACGGTGGACCAAACGCGCTGAAATAATTTTTTTTTATTCTGCTTTAAATTGCCCCCCCCATTTTGGGGAGTCTGGCCCCCACACACATATACATTAAAAACCAAACTCATACAAATGGTCACCCATCTGGTACTGGCCAGCCTCAGCTTTATAATACATTGAAATTTTCGTCACTGAAAAATAAGTTTTTTTTGGCCTGTTTGGTCTTCCATAGTTTTCCTCTTATAATCCGCAAACGTAAACAGAGTCGATCTCGACTCTACATGAACGCGAAATATCTGGTTACCTATATGAATAAGTGGAATTATTTGAAATTCAGGTACTTATATTATAATATTTTTGCATATTCTCTTAGAAAATCATCCTAAATCTTAGTTAGACAATAAATAAATTAATTAATTATTTCAAAAACCTTTTTTTTTTAAATATTTAAGTACGTTTTTTGTGCAAGACAAAAAATGTCAATTGTTAACTTTTTGGGAAAATTTAACATTTAAAATTTAATTAAAAATAGTAGAAAAGTTTTACATTATTCTGTTTTCTATATGATAAAATTCAGGGTTTTATCTTTCTGGAAAAAAAAAGTTACTCAGAAATAATGGATTTTAATAAATGTAATTTAGTTTTAAAAAACAACAACAACTTCATTTTGCGGCCATTTTTGGCGGTGCCTAAATAAAACGTAAGATTATTGTGCACGTACCGAACAATGGCGGCGTGTTTAATAGTTGATAAGTGTTCGTTTATTTGGTGGAATAACCGAATGTTGGTATTGTAGAATGACTAGTTCTAATCCAATCAGTCAGATATTTAACAGGGAAAAATCATTATTTTGTCGGATTTAATGGGTAAGAATATGCGTATGTGTAAGAAATGTGTAGTCGTGAAAAGTATGTAAAAGTATAAAAGTACTCGGTGTAGAATGGTGTCGTAAATATATAAATGGTGGCGTAAGAGTTGTCGGTAAAGTGAGGATGAAATTTTAGCTACTTTCTCTTTAAGCTAGGAGCATAATGATCATGGCGCTCCTAGGACTTAATGTAATTTTTTTATTATAACGAAAATGTAATTGCGGTCTATAGTTAGATAACGTAATGACTAATGACGTAAACGTGGTAAGTTTTTATGTACCATCTGTTGTCAATATAAGGTAGTTTCGTCCAAATAGGGAAAATTGCGTCTCTTATATTATTTATATACAAGATAATGAGCCTGTAGGTTCTCTTCTTTAGCCACCCCAACGCTGTAAGAGGCGATAAATTGTTTTAGCTGCAACAATTTCTTCTCTGTAAAAATTCAGCCGATTCTGGAGCTTCCGTTATAAATATGTGGTCTTGTTTTTTTTGTTAGTTTTGATTTGTTTTTTTTTTTTCTTTTGCTCAGGACGGCCTTTGTTTTTTTTAATTGCGAGACTCATAATTTAGAGTTCTGCAACTTAAGATATCTGGTTAAGCTGCAGATGGAGTGTGTTGTATGTTACAACTTTGAATAGCATCAGAAACTCTTTATTTCTGTCCTTGTAATTCTCGTAGTTTGACAACCGAGATCTTCTCTACATTCCTATACTCTGGCCATTGAGAATCGGGTTTCGCAATTTCTAAGGTTACTGTTCAGTTTTTTGCAATTGCTTTGCCATTGGAAGTAGCGAGGATGAACCAGTGAGCGACCGTTTAAGAGTTTTTACATAATTAACTGTTGATGATAAGGGACGTATAGGGGAGTCAATTCACAAATAAAATCATGGTTGTAAGTGATGAGATGTCATGGTTAAAACTGTTCAAATGAATCAACAAATGAATGGTAGCGTAGTTTAAAATGTGTTTCTGGTACATGAAGCCAATTGTGATTCTCTTTTTTTAATTATGAGAGCTGGTATTTGTCTTTTAATTAAAAACCAATGTTTTGTTGTTTTTGGAGTTTGTTTTGCTCAGGACGGCCTTTGTTTTTTGTTTTTAATTGCGAGACTCATAATTTAGAGTCCTGCAACTTAAGATATCTGGTTAAGCTGCAGATGAAGTGGGTTGGATGTTACAACTTTGAATAGCATCAGAAAATCTTTATTTCTGTCCTTGTAATTCTTGTAGTTTGACAACCTGGCTCTTCTCTACATTCCTATACTCTGGCCATTGACAATCGGGTTTCGCAATTTCTAAGGTTACTGTCCAATGGTTTGCAATAACTTTGCCATTAGAAGTAGCGAGGATGAACCAGCGAGTGACCGTTTGGGAGTTTTTTCATTATTAACTGTTGATGATAAGGAACGTATAGAGGAGTCAATCCGCAAATAATATCATAGTTTTAAGTGAGGAGATGCCATGGTGAAAACTGCTCGAATGAATCAACAAATGAATGGTAGCGTAGTTTAAAATGTGTTTCTGATGCATTGTTGAATGAAGCCAATTATGATTCTCTTTTTTACTTATGGGAGATGATATTTGTCTTTTAATTAAAAACCAATGTTAGTAAATAGATCGAGATTGAGGGAAGTATGTTAAATGATTTGACACGTTGTTTGCAATAGCTTTGCCACTGATGGTAACAAGTTACGGCTTGATAGTTTTGCATTATTGGCTGTTGATGATAAGGGACGTATAGGGGAGTCAATTAGCAAATAAAATCATGGTTGTAAGTGATGAGATGTCATGATCAAAACTGTTCGAATGAATCAACCAATGAATGGCAGTGTAGTTTAAGATGTGTTTCTGATGCATTGTTGAATGAAGCAATTGTGATTCTCTTTTTTAATTATGAAAAATGATATTTGTGTTTTCATTAAACTTATGGGAGCTTATATTTGTGTTTTCATAAAAACAAAGACTTTCATCGCTGACAGTTTATTTGAAGGTCGAACCAGTGTATTATGTTTCTTTTCAATGACGTCACTTTCTTTCATTTTCTCATCCAGGATTTAAATTTATTTGCGACAAAGTTGGATTAGTGACAGCAAAACATTTTCTTTTGATCAAAAATCCATGGGTTTTATGAGTTTTTAATTCTCTATTCTTTGTTGCTACAAATGATGGAAATACACGGATCTGCATAGATTTTATCAAGACTTTATATCTGAAATCGTCTTATTTCTGTCCTTTATTTTGGGTGCCGGCATTTGTTTGTATTTTTTCATATTTTTTTTCAGAGTAAATTTTTACGTTTCAATAAAGATGATGTAAACATTGAGTTTATTTTTGTTCTTATACAAGCTTACCAAGTATGAGTTCTGAAATGTTTCGCAAGATATTGTTTACGGGAATTTTAATATTAACATTGTTCACATGAATATGGTTTTCACATTTTATGGTGTCTCATATGTTTCGTTAGCTGTTGTTTACTAAAACATGAATATACACATTTTTTACAAGAATATGGGTTTCCCCTAACGTGATATTTCATGTGGTTTGCTAGATAGTGTTTGTGTGCACATGAATAATCACATAGTTTACAAGAATATGACTTTTCTCCAGAGTGAGTTATTATGTGTCTCGTTAGATTTGATTTAGTTGAAAATGAACATTGACATTGTTCACAAGAATATGGTTTTACCCCAGAATGAGTTCTTTTGTGTCTCGTTAGATTTGATTTAACTGAAAATGAATATTGACATACATTACAAGAATATGGCTTTTCCCCAGAGTGAATTCTTATATGTTTCGTTAGATCATACTTACATGAAGATGAATATTGACATTGTTTACAAGAATATTTCTTTTTACCAGTGTTAGTTCTCATATTCATCGCTAGATTTGGTTTCTTAGAAAATGCATTTTCCCTTTGTTCCCAAGAATATGGGTTTTCTCCAGGGTGAGTACTCATATGCATCTCTGGATTTGGTTTCTCTGAACTTGAATATTGATATTGTTCACGAGAATATGTCATTTCACCAGTTTTAGTACTCATATTCATCGATAGATTTTGTTTATCAGGACTGGAATAATCCCATTGTTCCCAAGAATATGGCTTTTTTCCAGTGTGAGTACTCATATTCATCGGTAGATTAGGTTTCTCAGAATGTGAATATTGACATTGTTCACTAGAATACGACTTTTCCTCCGTTTGAATACTCATATACATCGGTAGATTTGATTTATTTGAATTTGCATATCGACATTGTTCACGAGAATATGACATTTCCCCAGTGTTAGCACTCATATTCATTGCTAGGTTTTGTTTCTCAGAAAAGACATCTTCCCATTGTTCCCAAGAATACGACTTTTCCTCCGTTTGAATACTCATATTCATCGCTAGATTTTGTTTATCAGAACAGGACATTTCACACCAATCCTCAGTGTGGTTTATCATATACCGTGTACTTGAATTTTTCAGTAATTATTATTTTGAGAAACAAGAATAACAATATTTTTATGACAAATTATTCGAATTTTTTCTGACAAATATAAGATTGTTTTGCCACAGATGATAGTTTATATCTTCAAACACGAATATGATTTTCTCTGTAGAAAATATTAAAGAAAATATAGATTCGTTCAGATTCAACACAAGCGTTCAACCAGGAACATCTGCAAAGAAAAAATAAATATAATTTTATTAATTATTGCCAATATCATTTTAAGTGATTTGTATTAAAATATTTGAAATTTTCATCGTTATGGAATTTGTTTGATTGTTTAAGAACAATTATTTAGAGATTTCGCTTTTATATTAATACAATCATAACTACGTATTTTATATTGATACACTCATAACTAGGATTAATGTATTTTATATTGATACACTCATTACTAGGATTAATGTATTTTATATTGATACACTCATAACTAGGATTAATGTATTTTATATTGATACACTCATAACTAGGATTAATGTATTTTATATTGATACAATCATAACTAGGATTAATGTATTTTATATTGATACACTCATAACTAGGATTAATGTATTTTATATTGATACAATCATAACTAGGATGAATATCTTTTATATTGATACAATCATAACTAGGATGAATATCTTTTATATTGATACAATCATAACTAGGATGAATATCTTTTATATTGATACAATCATAACTAAGATGAATATCTTTTATATTGATACAATCATAACTAGGATGAATATCTTTTATATTGATACAATCATAACTAGGATGAATATCTTTTATATTGATACAATCATAACTAGGATGAATATCTTTTATATTGATACAATCATAACTATGATTAATATATTTTATATTGATACAATCATAACTATGATTAATATATTTTATATAGATACAATCATAACTATGATGAATATCTTTTATATTGATAAAATCATAACTACGATCAATATCTTTTATATTGATACAATCATAACTACGATGAATATATTATATTGATACAATCATAACTATGATGAATCTCTTATATTGATACAATCATAACTATGATGAATCTCTTATATTAATACAATCATAACTACGTATTTTATATTGATACACTCATAACTAGGATTAATGTATTTTATATTGATACACTCATAACTAGGATTAATGTATTTTATATTGATACACTCATAACTAGGATGAATATCTTTTATATTGATACAATCATAACTAGGATGAATATCTTTTATATTGATACAATCATAACTAGGATGAATATCTTTTATATTGATACAATCATAACTAGGATGAATATCTTTTATATTGATACAATCATAACTAAGATGAATATCTTTTATATTGATACAATCATAACTAGGATGAATATCTTTTATATTGATACAATCATAACTAGGATGAATATCTTTTATATTGATACAATCATAACTAGGATGAATATCTTTTATATTGATACAATCATAACTAGGATGAATATCTTTTATATTGATACACTCATAACTAGGATGAATATCTTTTATATTGATACAATCATAACTAGGATGAATATCTTTTATATCGATACAATCATAACTAGGATGAATATCTTTTATATCGATACAATCATAACTAGGATGAATATCTTTTATATTGATACAATCATAACTAGGATGAATATCTTTTATATTGATACAATCATAACGACGATGAGACATAAGTTTCAGGGATATTATGAATGGAGATTCGTGGCAAGATATCTGCTTACATGATATTTGAACTTCTGCATGTCAGTATAGTTAGAAAAGCAGAAACCCGGGAGCGAGTTTCAAAGCCTAGCAGTACTGGGGAAGAAACTATTGGAGTAGAAGGCTTTTTACACCTAGTGATCTCTACTTTGAAGGGATGACATTTAGGTGCTTGCCGTGTTTGTCGGGGGTGCTCACGTCGAGGCGTACAAGTGCTTGTAGTTCGTCCGAGCATTCATAATTAAAGTACTTTTAGACCAGGCAGAGGGATGCAACATTTCGTCTATGTGACATAGGTTCTGAACTGTCATCTAAGCTTCAGCCTATCAGGTTGGCGACTCTCTTTTGAACCCTGTCAAGAAGTGAGAGACAAGTAGCAGATGCACCAGCCTAACTGCGACAACAATACTCCATACATGGACGAATGGTGGCCTCATAGAGGTATCAGATACTTTAAGGCAAAAGTAGTTTCTAGCACGGTACAGAGAGCTCACCTTTTGGCATCAGCCTTGGAAAAGCTCAATGTATCTATTCCAGTTCCTTTTCCCTGTAAATGTTAGGCCGAGTAGTTTAAAGGAAGTACGTTAGGGTAATGTTTTTAAACATTGCTATTGGTGGTAGAGATTTCTTGTAATTATTGAAGGGAACAGGCTTAGTCTTGGCAGAATTGAATGTGACCCTCCATTTTTGTCCCCAGTCCACTACAGATTGGAAGCCATCCTCTAGTGTTTCTGCCATTTCCTTAGATATGCGTTCATTTGTTTTCCCCCTCGAGCCTGGTATAGAGTGTGGTGTCACCAGCAAATATACCCATCTCCGAAACAATTTTATCAGAGAGACAAATGAGGTACCTTCGCATTTCTATCACATTTCTTTCATTTACGACCGTCAAGGACAACCTGGATTTTTGTTTTCTAAGAAGGATTTAATTACATTATGTATTCTTCCCGTGATACCATATGATCTAATTTTCCTTAAAAAAACATTGTGCCATACCCTATCAAAAGCCTTAGATATATTGGGGGATACCGCTCTACGCTCCATTGTTTTGTCCAGTGAACGGTATATAGGTTCAGAGATTACAGTTACGATATCTGCTGTGGAATGGGCTAGCATAAATCCATATTGATTGTCGGTCAAGAGTTTAGCAGATGTAAGGTCATGGACTAGAGATTAATTAATGACTCAAATATTTTGGTGAAAAGCGTGAGAAGGTCAATGGAGCGATAATTTACTGGGTCAGTTCTTTCGCCAAAATTCTTGAAAACTGGTTCCACAGAAACGGTTTACCAGCAGTAAAGAAAGCAAGATTCGCTGAGGCATTTGTTATAAGGTTTGGATAGAACTGGAGCAACCTCAACGGAGCATTTTTTTCATAGCACAGCTTGGATGAGATCGGGTCCACATGCTTTTGAGGTGTAACTGTCTAGGTTTTTATGATACCATGTAACTGAGAAGGGGTGATTCTCAAATCATGGTGGCTGTCCCAAAGAAACGCCAGGGAGGGAATGGTGCGCCGTGTTAGAGGCAAACCGACTGGCAAGCAGGTTATCCTCTCGGTTGCCGTGCAAATAACCTTATGATTATGTGATAGTGGGGGGAGGAATCGTTGACTGCCCATTATTTACTACACTGTTGAAAATTTTCCAAAAATCACGGGTGCCTAATTTCTGTGCTTCGATTCGTTTTCTGGTGTGGACCATTTATAGACTTGCACCAAATATATATATTTTTTTTAATCTCGAAAAACAATGTAAAAAAAATCTGTGGGCATTCGTTGTACAATCATTGGGAACTGTGGTCAGAAACACGTGTAAAAGTGAGGCAATTTGATCTTACTAGTCTTGGAAGCGTGGCGGAAATGTAACCGTTTTTCTAGTAGGGAAGCTATGCGTTGTGCGATCAGCTGCGTCTAAAGAACCTAAGCCAGTTACTGTGGTAAGCATGAAAGTCACCAAATACATGTACTTGTGCGCTATCGAGGAAGAGTGCTATATCTATGTTGTCAGAGACTTTGTTTATTAATGTACAGTTTTGGGTTGAGGGAGAGCGATAAAGAAAATACAAGTAGCTAATATTATGTTGCATTTAAGTCTGAAGCACATAAACGCCTGGTCGTCCGATTCCTGTATAGTTTCTCTAGTCGTGGGAAGGGTGTTACGAATATAGACTCAAAGCCCGTGCATATGTGTTTCTGAGTCCTTACGGCAGAGTGGGAGATAACCAGACATGTTAAAATGGTTGGAGGAAATGGGGGGTGGGTTAGTTTCACTAAATGCTAAGATATCCGGGAAGCCTACTAGGAGAAATGATTCAACGTAACCTAAGTTAGTTCTAAGCCCGCTGATATTCTTAATTGCAAGCCTCAAGGGAGGAGGCTGGTTAGTTTTTCTGAAATTTGGTCCTGGTTTAAACGTAATTTTTAATTGAACTGTCATTTCATTTTATTTAAAAGTTTTAGTTAGAGTGAGTGGGGGGGTGTTGGACGAGTGGTTGTGCAGAATATCAGGCATACAAGTAGAAGATCAGCTGGCTTTGCCTACAGGATTGTAGCCTCATGAATAAGTGCATCTGTTGATGAAGTTGCGGCTTTAAGCACTACGGGCATATAGTCAGAAAACAAGGTCGACCAGTCGACCACTGCGTGATTATGTCGTGTGCCTGTGATAGCACCTCTACGCCTGGCTAATAGGCAAAAAGGGAATATGAAAGCCGGGCAATAGAGAGAGTATCTCCCCCTAAGCAGTTTAGGTTTGCCGACAAGTAATTTCTTTGCATCACCAGCTCTAGGAAGGTTGTCGTCCAGGACTGAAGAGGCCTCCCTCCCCTATGTTTAGCTTCAGTTTTCCTTCTTCAAGAGAAATAACCTGGGAAGATCTACAGGTCCATAACCACCAAGAGTGTTTGCCTCGCGCTTGATTACTAAACCAGGTATTTCTGCGACCACGCATGTGTAGGTAGTGTTAACCGGTTATGTAGTAGGTTATATATCTACTGAAAAATCACACTCTTCGAAGTGGTTAAAAAGGGCATTGCTATGCCTTTATTGTTAATGGAAGAGGGGATACGTAGGAATTCATGCAGTGGAAGCAATTAAATTTGAAGCATGGTTATACAGTATTGATACAATCATAACTATGATTAATATATTTTATATTGATACAATCATAACTATGATTAATATATTTATATTGATACAATCATAACTATGATTAATATATTTATATTGATACAATCATAACTATGATTAATATATTTATATTGATACAATCATAACTATGATTAATATATTTTATATTGATACAATCATAACTATGATTAATATATTTTATATTGATACAATCATAACTATGATTAATATATTTTATATTGATACAATCATAACTATGATTAATATATTTTATATTGATACAATCATAACTATGATTAATATATTTTATATTGATACAATCGTAACTATTATTAATATCTTATATTGATACAATCGTAACTATTATTAATATCTTATATTGATACAATCGTAACTATTATTAATATCTTATATTGATACAATCGTAACTATGATTAATATATTATATTGATACAATCGTAACTATGATTAATATCTTATTGATACAATCATAACTATGATTAATATCTTATATTGATACAATCATAACTATGATTAATATCTTATATTGATACAATCATAACTATGATTAATATCTTATATTGATACAATCATAACTATGATAAATATCTTATATTGATACAATCATAACTATGATAAATATCTTATATTGATACCATCATAACTATGATGAATATCTTATATTGATACAATCATAACTATGATGAATATCTTATATTGATACAATCATAACTATGATGAATATCTTATATTGATACAATCATAACTATGATGAATATCTTATATTGATACAATCATAACTATGATGAATATCTTATATTGATACAATCATAACTATGACGAATATCTTATATTGATACAATCATAACTATGATGAATATCTTTTATGTTGATGCAATCATAACTATGACGAATATATTTTATATTGATACAATCATAACTATGATGAATATCTTTTATATTGATGCAATCATAACTACGATGAATATCTTTTATATTGATATAATCATAACTACGATGAATATCTTAATTTTCTTAATCAATTGTCCCCCCAAACAAAGCACAGTGCCACATTGAATAGGGGGCTATTATCGGGGACATAAGTTTCAGGGGCATTAGGAAGAGAGAGGATTAGCAAGATTTTTGTTCACATTACACTTGAACTTCTGCATATCAGTACAGTTGGGAAACCAGAATCCCGACAGGGAGTTCCGAAGTCTTGCTGTTATTGGAGAGAAACTATTGGAGCTTTTCCTGTATGAATGAGAGGTAGAAGGCATGTTTTAAGAAACCTAAACTTCCTTATTGTGAAAGTATATTTTGTTTTTCAACGATTTCTTAAGTAAAATGTGAGACTAGAGCAATTTGAAAAAAGAAAAGAAAAGATGAAAACGGAACGAAATTTTAATTTCCATTCCGTTTTTTAAACAACCCAAAAATTTCGACAAATTTTACCTTCTATTCTACTAGTATCATCTTAATGGATATTTTTTCGTATTTTTTTTTAATTTATAATAATTTTGACACGACAGGTAAGTACGTAATTCTGTTTTCTTCTTAAATGCGTTTGTTTAAAAGATCACTAATCTAAACACGCATTGGTGTTTGTTTTTAATGTAGGGGAATTCTGGACAAAAATATTTTTATGCCAGAGATATGAATGCTAAATTGTAGTTTGTCATTAACAATGGCTGGCAAATATTTTTTTTCAAGTTTGTGCATCTAAAAATGTGAACTCTGCATTATAGAAACTTTCAAGTAAAACCAATGGTATACACTTAATTTCCATGTAACACTTATGGACATATCCAAAAATTACGAAAAACGATGCAATTAAATATAAATGAAAATACGTTTCGAATACAATTAACGAGAATTGAGATTTGCTAAATAAAAAAAACGAAGAATTCGAATCGTAACAAGGGAGTTATTTTCTGAAAATTTTGCAAATCTTAGCACAACTTCATTTTCGTTAATTATCTTCGAAATTTGTTTTCATTAATAATTAATGTTTTTACATTGTTTTTCGGGATTAAAAAATATATATTTGGTGCAAGTCTATAAATGTCTACAAGTAATCTTTTTTACTATAAAAATCTGAAAAAAAAAATCATTATAATGTACATACTTGTCACTGCATGAAGATGTCATATTCCAAAAATCACGTAAATCGATCAAGTAGTTTTTTATTTATTTAAGAAAATCAAATATTATGAGACATTTTATCGAAGAAAAACTTTACGCCATCTTGTTTTTGAATGATACACTGCTAGCGACACCTATTAGGAATGTTTGGAATGTAACATCAGTAAAGGGCAGACAATCGACTTTCCACGTTATAGAAAAAAACTTGGGCAATTAAGACATTTCTAAGTTTTTGAGGATGTTGAAACGAAAAACCCATTTAAAATTCCAGCAAACGAGTAGTTTCCAGGATATGAAGAAATGTTAGTTTAAAGAAAGTGGGGGATCACTTTTCTATAATTTAACGTATAATGATCACCCACTTTATGGCCACCATTAGTGTCAAACTTGAATTTACGCCGCTGAGATACACATTTGCCGAATTTTTGTTGGAGGAGCGTCAACGTGTGGGTGCTCAATTTACGTAAAATTCTTCATATCTTGGAAACTACTCGTTTGCTGGAATTTTAAATATATTTATTGCGACGTGAAAATAAAATAGAAACGATTGTTTTGTTTCACTGACAATTCAATATTTCGATGTCCAAATGTATATATGTGGCGAACGTATTGAATCATTATAATGTACATACTTGTCACTGCATGAAGATGTCATATTCCAAAAATCACGTAAATCGATCAAGTAGTTTTTTATTTATTTAAGAAAATCAAATATTATGAAACATTTTATCGAAGAAAAACTTCACGCCATTTTCTTTTTGAATTATACACTGCTAGTGACACCTATTGGGAATGTGTGGAATATAAAATCAGCAAGGGGCAGACAATCTACTTTCCAGAAACAAAAACTTGGACAGTTAATACATAAGTTTTTGAGGATGTTGAAAACAAAAATTACGTTTAAAAGTCCAGCAAACGAGTAGTTTCCATGATATGAAGAAATGTTAGTTTAAAGAAAGTGGGGGATCACTTTTCTATAATAATTTAACGTATAATGACCACCCACTTTATGGCCACCATTAGTGTCAAACTTGAATTTACGCCGCTGAGATACACATTTGCCGAATTTTTGTTGGAGGAGCGTCAACGTGTGGGTGCTCAATTTACGTAAAATTCTTCATGTCTTGGAAACTACTCGTTTGCTGGAATTTTAAATATATTTATTATTGCAACGTGAAAATAAAATAGTTTTATTTTTTTTCATCAGATTATTAATGAAATGTCACTAATAAACCAGATTATCAAAAACTAAATAAATAAATGAAATAGAAAAAAAAGACACAAACACATTACATTATTTAACTTTTTTTTTTTTGTTTAACTTGCTTCGTTTCTAATATTAAGTTCCCATAAATCGATACTCTACTGTCGGAAGCATCGACTTTTTTCGGCTAAAGTTCGCAAATATTGATTTTCTGAAAAAAGCTGTTTGGCTTTCAGAAAATGCCAATAACGGGCTATATTTGGCAAAAAAAAAAAAAAGAAAGAAAAGTAAAGTCGATGCTTCCAAAATGAGGCAGTCTTGCACTTACACCCGGCAAAGTCGAAAGTAAGTTCGACAACTCTAGAAGGGTCATATCAGTATTTTACATCGTCACTCGATTAAATAAAGTACCTATTTACTATCCCTCCCCACGGGACAGAGTTAGACACCAGGGTCGTTTTTTAACGTGGAGAAAAGGTACAAAAATAAAAAATTGTCTCAGTCGTGAAGGACTGATCCTCCACCGAAAGAGAACAAGAAATGGAAATGCAGCATCTGAAGAACATATACTACACTTTGATCTTGACCAAAAGAGTCTAATACGAAGGAGTTGTTATTTTTATCTTGACCAAAAAGGCCAAATAAAGTAAACGGACAAAATGTACATTTTTATATATTCATAACCATTTATTAAAGAGAAAAAGGAAACATTTTTTTAGAAAATGTATTATTGTCTTAACAGAATAAATAAAATACAATCTGAAGTAATGAACCACGTAACAAAATATACATTTATATAAGAAAATAAGACAGTCTTGCAGTTAAGCAAAGTCGAAAGTTCGACAACTCTAGAACGGTCACATGAGTATTTACACCATCAAATCATGTGTTATTTTGTTAAGAAAATAATATCGAACAAATTGGAAGAAACCAGGTGTATCAGAATTGTTGACACCCCTAACACGAAACTGCGAATAAAATATAAAAAACTCATAATTTATCTTTTAAAAGTGGGTTATTTATTTTCTTTATCGATTATACTTCCAAAATAAACTATTAAAGTTGTATAAACAGTAATAGAAATATTTTTTTTATTTGAAAAAAAAAAAAAAAAAAAAAAAAAACAATAATGAAATTATTTGAATTTTACGAGTTCAGTATTTTTCAATTTTTAAACTTCAAAAATCTATCAAAATTTTTCTATTGATTCTATTTTTACGATATTTTCAGGGTCAATGTGAAATTTTTATGCTCTTTCCAATAAACCGAATATAATATTTTAGACAAACGTTGTTTTTCTTTAATTCACGCCCCCCCCCATTTTGAAATGTCTATTAAAAATGAATAATTAATTTACACACCAAAGTTTTATATATCACAAATTGAAGATTAAAAAATCAATAAATAATATATTCAAATTTAAAACAAAAAAAGAAGTGTTCAGAAATTTACCTGTAAGTCCGAAGTTTAAAAACCTTTTTCTTTTTTAAACACTTTTTTTTTTAATGAAACCTTGGTACTTGCTCCTTTAATTGATAAAAGATAGTGTTTGAATTATATATTTCGAGTAGTTATAAGCTTGGAAAGACGGGGGGGGTTGAATTAATTCACGCCCTCCCCATTTTGAAATGTCCATTAAAAAGTAAATAATTTATCCAGCAAAGTTTTATATATCACAAATTGAAGTGAAAAGATCAATAAATAATATATTCAAATTTAAACAAAATAATTTTTGTTTTGTTTTTAATATAAATTTACCTATAAATCCGAAGTTTAAAACCTTTTTTTTTAATCACGTTATTTTTTTTTTTATTTATTTATTTTAATGCAACCTTGGTCCTTGCTCCTTTTAGTGAAAAAAAAAATAGGGGTTGAATTACATATTTCGAGTAGTAATAAGTTTGGAAAGACAGGGGGTCGAATTATTCAATATTTTTCACGGAGTTTCTGACACACCTACGTAAACGAACAAAATACATTTGTATATATTTATTACTATTTATTCAACAGAAAAAAGAAACAATTTTTAGAAAGCGTATTATTGTCTTAACAGAAAAAAAATATGATACAAAAAAATGAAACTGTCGTGTGTAAAGCGTAAAACTTGAAATAAAATATTTTAAAAATATTTTAAAATATATAAATATTTTTTTAAATATTTCAAAACATTAATAATTCGTAATATCGTGATAAAACTTTAATAATTTGTAATATCCGTAATTGAGAGTTTTATCCTCAAATTAAATTTAAGAAATTATTTTTTTTAAAAAACGTGAAACTTTGCTGTGCGTAATAAAAGAAAATAAAAAAAATATTTAAATCATTTTTTAAATATTTTTTTTATTAAATATATATTTTTTATTTTATGTTTTAAAACTTTAATAATTCATAATATCGTGATTTGACGGTGTAAATACAGATGTGATACTTCTAAAGTTGTCGGGCTTACTTTCGAATTGGCCGGGCTTAACTGCAAGACTTCCGAAAATAAAACAACTTTGAAAATTAAACAAAGTGCCCTACACTTTTAATAAATAATAATTTAAAGATATTAAAACCGTGAAACTTTGCCGTACGAAAGCGTAAAACTTGCAATATATAAAATATTTTTAAAATATTTTATATATTTTTTCGTAATATCATGATTTGTCGGTGTAAAATACTAATATGACACTTCTAGAGTTGTCGAACTTACTTTCGACTTCGCCGGGCGTAAAGTGCAATACTGCCCTAAATGGGGCATCGATTTGTTAGAATGTTGAATTAGAAACGGAGCACCCCTTAAAAATGTTATTTATTTTTAAAAAATATGTTGGATAATCTGGTACATTAGTGACCATTCGATAATAATCTGTTGAAAAAAATTAAGCAGACGAAAATAAAACATTACAGAGGACGTACAACTTTCATATGAAAAAAAAAGCTATTCGTTGGAACTTCTGCAGTTTATGAACCGTCTTATTTTTTTTTAGATGAAAGTTTCAGATTAAATTCCAATTTGTGGTATTGTTAGATGAAAGTACAAGTGTTGTTTCTGATTGGTTTTTAATAATAAAATTATTTCAATTTATTGTTTCGTAGTGTTTTTCTTTAAGGGTAAAAATATTAAATCTATGTTTTCTCAAAGCATTTTTCATGATTAAAAAATCATAATACACATTTATTTTAACACCTAATGGTAATACCGCATACCATTTAATATATTTCTGAATTTGCTTTTCATACGACGCCGCCATTAATTTCTGTAAAAATTTCTTCACATATACAGAATACCGACCGTACTATTTTTAGTTAGGATTTTCAAATTATATTCAATTTTTACCGTGTATTGTCAGAAAAAAAAAAAAATAACTTCTCTGTTGGAACATCTGCAGTTTACGAACTGTGTGTGTTTTTTTTAGATAGGAGTTTCAGGTTAAATTCAAATTTATAGTATTTATTGTTAGTTCAAGTTCGAAATGCCCCCCTTCCTCTTCTGATTGGGTTTCTTAATAACGCTATTATTTCGATTTACAATTGAACAAATTGTTTCGTAATGTTTGTAATTTATATAACAGTAAAATCATTTTTAAATGTTTTTATAACACTAAGTATTAGTATTTTTCAACACTAAAAAATTCATAAATATACTTTTTTTTATACCGCATAATGCCGTATTTCATATAATATATTCATGAATTAATTGTTTTTTTTTTTCGTACGACGGCCTCATTAATTTCAATAATAATAATAAAAAAATCCTTCAGTATATGCAGAATACGGAGCGTACTATATTTTAGTGAGGATTATTAAATTAATTTTTTTTTTTTTTAGGTAACAGTATATACAGGGTCCCCCCCCCAAAAAAAAAACCCAGGACATTCAATTGTTTTTCTGAGCATTTTACAGTCAACAGAGAGAGAAAAAAAAAGGGCCAAAGACCCTAGCGTTTTGATATGATGTTTTGAACTAGTTATGACCAAAGTTTCATTTCATTCGGACAAAACACTAAGAAACGGGGCCTAATTAAAGTTGGGGCCCGTTTTTTTTTTTTTGGGGGGGGGGGTCACCCTGTACAAACGTCCATCCTTTTTTGGATTGTTTTTTCTTTTAATGTAAATAAGGTAAATGTTACCTTACGCGAAAAAAGAACACCGACCTAATCTGTTTTTTTAGGGGTATTCGAGGTCGCTGACAACGAATCTGATAATCAAACCCGCCGCAAGTTTACCGTTTTTTGTTTTTTGGGGCAAACCGCCGGTGAAAACTTTATTTTTTGATAAATTAAAAAACACATTTTTTTAAAACTTTCTTATTTGAAAGATTCCTACGCGATGTGATACGACACCCCACTACGCCCGTTCGCACGCGACCGTATCATGTAAGAAAAACACTACCAAAGGCGGTGAAATGGCACAAAATAGTCCCAAGGTCTAGGGGTTCATACCATGCAAACGGTAAATTTGCGGCGTGTTTGATTATCAGATTCGTTGTCAGCGACCTCGAATACCCCTAAAAACCAAATTAGAGGTCGGTGTTCTGTTGTAACGTAAGATAACATTTACCGTAAAGAATTTGAAATAAGGTTTGAAATATGTTTATAGTAATTATTATCTTTCAGATTAGCAGAACGATATTTTCAGTAATTTTACGAAAAACCTTTAAATAAATTCATTTCTTTTAGTGGCCAAATATTGCTAATATTCTATTAAGCATGAAATACTTTGACGAATCGATACAAAAAAAAAATTAATAACTGCGCATTTTGCTAAAAATACGATAATTTATTTCAATGTTATTCAATATCACTTCACCTGTGGTCAACTATAGATGGCGAAAATAGTTGTTCTGTATTAACAAACAATTAGGGTTTGTATTACTGTATAAATGGCGGCTGACTCTCTCTCGGAGAGGGTAAGTTTGGGAAAAGGTATTATAAATAACAAACATTTGTTACCTCCTCCTTTTTCCAAAATTACGAACATGCCTGCACGATGCAAATTGCCAAGAAACTAGGAAAAGGGGCCAAAAGTTAATGTTTTGTTTAATTTTTTTTCCCCCGTAGTGTTTTTCTTTAACCGCTCACTTATTAAATCTATGTTTTCAAAATAGAATTTTTCCGGATTAAAAATTCATAATATACTTTTTTTGTACACCTCGAATTACTGCCGTATTCCATATAATATATTTCTGAATTCATTGTTCTTCATACTACGGTGCCATTAATTTCTGTTAAGATACCATATTTTTCTTCAATATATGCAGAATACAGACCGTAGTATTTCGTTTTACACCGTCAAATCATGAATGTTGCGAATTATCAGCTTTAATATATATATATATTGTATAACTATTTATTAAACAGAAAAATGAAACAATGTTTAGAAAGTGTATTATCGTCTTAACAGAAAAACGAACAAAATAAAATGTGAAGTAATGAACCACGTAATAAAATATAAATTTATACAAAATAAAACAACTTTGAAAATTAAGCATTTCTTAAAAAGTGTATTTGTTGTCTTATCTCTATATAAATAAAATGAACTCATTTTTTCCCGTCGGATTTTGACATTAATAGGATTAAAAATCAAGATATTTCATGCAATTATAATATGCACAAACGGCAGAACAATATCTGAGGTGTGTTATAGGCTTATTATTTCTCAAATTCCTCGATAATCTTAGATTTCTATACTTTTTCTGAGAAGTCACGGCCAAAATCGGTTAAAATCAATGGAAGTGGTAAAATATGTTCTCTCTAATAAAGTCCTCCTCCCCCTGCCACCACTTAACATTGTTTGGGGATCGTTCACAAGGAACAGTTGAAAAGAGAACACCGGTTTGGCTTCGTAGTTCTTTCATGTAAAGTTATTTAAAATCACTAAACTAAGCTGCAGTAGCAGTGTCAGAAATTTCGTGAAAATAGTGAATAATTCCACCCCATCTTTCCAAGCTTATAACTCGTCGAAAAATGTAATTCAAGCCCTATTTTTTTTTTTTTCAATTAAAGGAGCAAGGACCAAGGTTTTATTAAAAAAAAAACAAATAAAAAACAATGTGTTTTTTTTTTTTTTTTAAGTTTTTAAACTTCGGACTTTACAGGTAAATTTCTAAAAAATCGATTTTTTTTTGTTTTAAATTTGAATATATTATTTATTGACCTTTTCTCTTCAATTTGTGATATATAAAACTCCGACATAAATTAATTATTTACTTTTTAATAGACATTTCAAAATGGGTGACACTTGGGGGGGGGCGTGAATTTAAAAAAAAACGTTTTTCTAAAATATTATATTCGGTTTATTGGAAAGAACATAAAATTTCACACTGACCCTGAAAATATCGTAAAAATAGAATCAATAGAAAAATTTTGATAGATTTTTAATTGAAAAATATTGAGTTCGGAAAACTCATTACTGTTTAAAAAAAATATTTCTATTACTTTTAAAACAACTGTAATAGTTTATTTTGGAAGTATAATCGATAAAGAAAATAAATAACCCACTTTTAACAGAGAAATTACGAGATTTTTATATTGTATTCGCAGTTTCGTGTTAGGGGTGTCAAAATTCCTACAAAAATTCTGATACTGCTAAAGCTGCAGTGCTCTGTGGCGTAGTGGTTAGCGTGCTGGACAATTCACATTATATTTTCACGTTCGCGCCGACCTACCGTAGTCGTTTTTTTTTTTTTTCCTAAACAACTGGAATGGACTTTTCTTGGTGGCCGAACTGTTAACGTTGCAGATGTTTTTTTTTGTTTTTTTTTTCACACTTTATTTTCCTACTTTTACTCATGACTCCGGGTTTGATCCTTCCTACTTACCTACCATAACATTTTTTAACCCCCCCCCCCGTCCCGGAAACAAACACTCGGGCAACGCCGGGTACCCCCGCTAGTGTTATAATAATTCATGGAAATTATATTAATTATATATTTTATATTAATTACATTTTTTAAAAATTTGATAATTTTTATTTTAAAACTAATAATTCGTAATATTCGTGATTTGACGGTGTAAAATACTGATGTGGCCCTTCAAGAGTTGTCGAACTTTGCCGGGACTTAATTGTTTTTTTTTTTTTTTTTTTTTTTTTTTTTTTTTTTTTTTACAAAGGCATCACCACATTATCAAGGCCCAGAGGCCACTCAAGGATAAGGGTTAAAGAGTGTACAGTAGAAGTTGGTCAATATAGTAATCATTAGTAATGAAAATTTGGTAAATTTAATAACTTATATGGAACGGCTCATCAAGAACTTATTTACTTTAGACTTGAACACAACCATATTGTAGTCAGCCGGAAAGCAGGAAAACGGAAGACAATTCCACAGGCGTGCAGTTCTAAGAAAGAAGCTTTGTTCATGGAATCTACGTTTAGGTTTAGGCACAGATAAAGAGTGGGGGAAATTATTGATAGTGTTTACAGCTAGACGAGTGTTTCTTGTGAAAGTTTGGCGAGGGGGGACCATAGATTGAAGCTCAGTTGAACACTTTCCATGAAAATAACGATACATCAGAGACAAACTCGCAACATCTCTTCTGTGAGATAGAGGTTGCAAGGAGGAGAAAAGGACATCTCCTACGAGGCTACGAAGTCTATTTTGAACTCTATCAAGTTAAATTCAATGTTTACAGTATATTGTTAGCATTTTTTTTTAATTAACAAACTTTTGTTGGAACTTCTGCAGTTTACGAACCGTTTTTTTTTTTAGATAGGAGTTCCAGGTACAATTCAAATTTATTGTATTTATTGTTAGTTTAAGTTAAAAAATAGTTAATTTATTGTTAGTTTAAGTTAAAAATAGTTAAATGGAGTTCCATTCCTCTTCTGGTTGGGTTTGTTTCGTAGTATTTTTCTCAAGTTATATAACAGTAAAATCATTTTTAAATGTTTACAGAAATAGCATTTTTCAGTAATGCCGTATTTTACATAAGATATTCCTGAATTCATTGTTTTTCATACGACACCGCCATTAAATTCTTAAAAAGAAAATACAGCAAAGGTCATGAAATGTTTGAAAAAAAAAAAAAAAGAAAATAACGCGCGTTATTTTAAATGTGTATCTCCTTATTAGTACGTTTTTTTTTCAGAACGGATAAAAAAAAAATGCAATTATGGATATAATAAAATATCTTGCATGTTATTTATGTGCGGAAATAATAAATTATTGCTCAGAAACTTATCATTTAACATGGAGAGTGTGTTGGAAATATTCTGTACTTTCACCTAACAATTTAATAAAAGCGATACCGTAAAACTTGAATTTCTTGATTAAATAATTCTAAAAACGCTATGGAGTTCAGTTCATCGAATTCCCTTATAAAATTTTTTTCACAAAGAGAACGACAATATTAATAAAAAAATGTTCCTTCCTTTTCTTTTTAAATGTAATTTATAAGTAAATAAAGAACGTATTCTAATCTTTAAAATCCATAATCCAACGAAATGGTCAATTGCTTTTTAACGCACAAACAACTCCCCCCCCATTTATTAATATTGGAGGATTGTCATATAACTCATTTTGTTCTTTACTTTTATTAAATTCAACTTTGAAGTTTTCTGTAAAAATTCCTGCTCATTATTGACAGTCTAAGTGTGTCAATTATCTTGCTTGCTAGAACCTCGACGATGACGTCGTTTTTCAGCTGAAAGGCCATCTCTTACGATGGTCGTGCTTTTTTTTTTACCTACCTGGATAGTTTTATTTTGTTTGTGTGTGTGTGTGTGTGTGTGGTTGAGCATGTTTTAAAGCGTCTATTTAATTAAAAACACAAGTAATGACGAGTTGGTAAGTTAGAACGACAAGATGGCCGACATTCAAACATTCAACTGGGAAGTCTCGATAATCACTTCAATCATGAAAACAAA
>NC_136527.1:159839265-159846765 GCF_053919585.1 Euprymna scolopes | reverse complement strand
TTCTCCTAACAAATACCCCGGATATCTTAGCACTAATGAGACTAACCTACACTCCTCTATCCCCTCTAACTACTTTAACATGCCTGGATATCTCCCACTCTGCCGTAAGGACTCTGACAGACATATGCACGAACTTGGAGTTTACATTCGTAATACCCTTCCCTTGACTGGAGAAACAAACCTAGAAACGGATGATCAAGCCTTTATGTGCTTTAGACTAATCATATATATATATATATATATATATATATATATATATATATATATATATATATATGTTAAAATATATAGTTATTATATATTCAGATATATTGCATATATATTCAGATACACACACACACACACACACACACATATAATTTTTTTTAAATATATATTTCTAATAATAAATCTATGTTTTTTATTGCAATTTCACTCCAAAATTAGTCCAGCCAATCTAGCTCATTTTTTGGCTCAACCTCAAACAAATGGCTAACAAAGGTTTTTAAATTGCATTGTGCGAGAGAATATCTCCTCTTTCAGATAAAAAAAGTTTACCAAAATTGACCTTGCGGAAAGAGGTCAACGACCGCCATCTTTAAAGGGTCCCCCCGATTCTAGTTTCCCTCTCTCAACTCAATTATTGTAAGTATATCTTCAAAAATTACAAATATATAAATGTGAAATTTTATAAATCAACAGTTTTCATGAAGTTGAACATAATTATAAACTCATAGGTTTGGTTTTATTTGATTTTGGTTTACGGCATATCAACCCTTTTAGATTATTTGATACTAGTCCAGTCAATCTAGCTGTTTTTTTTTGTCTCAACCTCAAATAAATTGCTAACAGAGGTTTTTAAATTGCATTGTGGGCAGGAATAACTCCTCTTTTAGATAAAAAAAAAGTTTATTAAAATTAACCTCGGAGAAAGGGGACAACGGACGCCATCTTTAAAGGGTCCCTCCGATTCTAGTCTCAATTACTGTAAGTATTCTTTTTTTTATTAGCCGCACCTGCTTGCCGTCCCTGTCCGAAAACAAGCAATAAAATATTTTAATATTCTGGTGGTCATAAACCTGGCGCCTATAGGCTGTGGTACTGGTCAAGTCTGAGCAAACTCTCTCTCCCATAAAAAAAGTTTATTAAAATTAACCTTGGATAAAGGGGTCAACGGCCGCCATATTTAAAGGGTCCCTCAGATTCTAGTCTTCTTCTCTTAACTCAATTACTGTATAGTCCAGTCTTTGGTGTTGTGGCTGAACATAAAACAAATTGCTAACAAAGGTTTTTAACTTGCATTGTGGGCAGGAATATATCCTCTTTCATATAAAAAAGTTTTCCAAAATTAGCCTTGGGGAAAGGGGTCAACGGCCGCCACTTTTAAATAATTTGGGCCCTGTCGTAAAATGCGATATCTAGCGAAAAGGATGATACGCAAAATTAACAATTACCATAATGTAAAAGGACAAAATATCGACTGTGTCATCTTTTTTGCTAAATCGCCAAGGCCGATATATTGGCCTGAGTCTAAAGGGTTAAAATTCAACTTAACAGTATTAAAATTTCGATGCATAAAATTCCTGACAAGTATATCCGTTAAAACAATTAATTACAAAATAATCATTTTTGCTGATAAAAAAAACTTTATTAAATTACACAGAACAAGTTTATGAACGGACCAAAGAACATTTCTTGTCAAGAACTAGTCAAAGGTCACATCATCATCATCATCATCATCATCATCATCATCATCATCATCATCATCAATATCTGGCTGTGATGAGTTGGTACAATGGAGGCCTTTGCAATATCCACACAAGTTTGAACAGTGAATGCCATGTTTCCTGCAACTGCATCTTCCTGTAGTACACCCTGAAGTACAGTTACACCTAATTATAGCCAACAAATTTATAGGGCCAGGTGGTAAGTCAGTCTTAACTGGTTTTAATTTACCATCTGAAAGTGTCCATCCCCACTCGTCAGGTTTTAGCTGGTTTCTACCTTTCCATTCCTGAATTTGGAAGTAAACTCGAAGGCTGTGGAATTTCGTAGCTACTCTTGTCGGTGGCAATGATTTGGCCTGAATATACTTTGAGCTATTTGCAACCTTTTCCTTAAAGTGCCTCAGTCGAAGATGATTGATGTTTTCCCCATTATTACCATTGTATAGGCACACTAAAGCCTTCTCCCCAGCTTCAATAACCTCTTCTGCACTGCTGTCTTTGCCAAACACTTTAGCCAGTTCGAGGAAGTTTCTATTCTTTCGGAGGGATGCTGCCTTCCCAATTCCGTGAACACTGGATGTAGAATCACAACCCAGTAGTGCATGAATGAAAAGAATGTTGGAACAAACCGCATCTCCCAATGATTTCCTCACCTCTTTGATGTTCCAGACTTTCACTCTTTTTTCACTAGCTTTTGGTTGTGGCGTAAAGAAGATGTTGTAAATATCATCGCTATTGGTATGATAACATAGAAGGACCAGTAGGTCAGTGTCATCTGCTATCAAAATGGTTTCTCCTGTCTGTGCCAGTTCTAGAAGAGTCTTCACAATCAATACGTCAACGTCTCCAGATGCATGGATTACTTTACAACCTGCTTCCTTCAAACTCTTTCCCAGCAAGTTGATAAACAATTGTTTGTTTTGTCGATTAGCAAGGAAAACATTCTTTTTTAATTTGAACACCATGAAAGGAGTCAGTGACACATTAACTCCAACAAGCCCCCCTGCTCGGTGTCGGTGAGTCGAGTCCTTAATGGATGGACCACTTTCATATCCATCAAAGACAACACATGCTTTTCCATATCTATTTGTGACATATCTACAGTATTGGTCACAGATCTCATTAAATGTGCGACCTTTTTGCCAAGGGAGACGCTGAAGTAGTGCTCCACCATCTAAGAGATACTGTGGATCTGATGACTGTGTACCTGATTGTACATGAGAAGTCAGTTCCCATATAGCGTCCACCAAAGCAGATTTTTTTTGCCTGTCGTAGTAATCCAAAATAATCAAAAAGAGCAGGTGGGTAACCACACAGCTCATATTGAAAATGTTCTTGCTGCTCCTGGGTTGAGTGTTCATTATTAGATAGCACACACAGTCTCTGGAATAGGAGTTGTGGATCAGTCTCAACAGTTTCATCTTTGCTGAGTGAAACTTTTGATCCAAGTGTAATTGCTTGATCCTTTTTTTTTTAAGTGTACTCTTGTACATTTTCTCCAGCCATTGAACCTATGATTGCCTCTCCTATGGAGTTTACTCTGTCCACATTCACCTTTTTGTCTCCAGTTACTCCACTTGAAATGCTGTGAATGGACGGATCTTCCGTTAAAGGGTCATATGTCTGGAGAAACGCAAGGACCTTCCATGTATCCCTCACATCACGCTCTTTTCTTGCTGAAGTAGCCTCCTGATGCTGGTCACTAGTGCTATAATGAATGCCTGCTAGTTCTTGCATTGTAAACTTGATTTCCGCGCATGCTGGTAGTGATAGCGTCCAAACCAATCGTTGAATTTCATCCATTCCTCTGCCATGAGTAAGGCCTCCAGACGTCGTCAGGCTTCTCATTAGCACCTGTTCAATAACCAGATCCGTTGACAAGCCAGCCCAGTAGCGATAACTCCGTCTAATCACATGGAATCCTTTCGAAAATTTCTGGAATACTTCAGAGTGGGTTTTTGGCAGACCCTCCATTTGCTGCATATACATATACGCCGACTTTGCATATAGGATGTGTCCTGCTGCAGCGAATATTGGCAGCATTTTCCTAACAGCGTCAAGGTGCAATTCCCAGTTCCCGGTGCGCTCTGCTTTGATAAACAGTTGCAGTCTCTTCACCATATCAAGGTGTTGAATCCACAATTTTGCTGTTTGCTGCTCAACCATCGCATCCTTCACATGGTTGATTTTCTGGGTAATCCTGGTTACAGACTCTGAAGACAGAACATTATCCAATCTCTCAGTCCCACCAAGGAGACCTATCAATAGCCCCTGAGCTTCTTTAAGGTCTTCATTTTGATGAAATGACTCTTCTGCATTAGTGTTGAGTTGATCATGCTCAGTGACATGTGAAACTGGCAAATCATAGGCTTTTGCTAATAAAATTGCATTCAGAGCAGCAGCAACTAAAAAGTGAGCACGAATGGCTCTTGCAATTGCTTTGCCACTTAGCATGTGGTTGACTGTGTTTTCAGCATACAAGTTCAAAAAGTTCTTGCAAACCAGAACCTTTCATCAAATGACAAATTGACCCCAGAAAGCTCATCTGTGTATGGAGCCCACCAAGTCGCAAGACAAATGATTTCAGGGGACTGAAACTAGGCTGTGACTCGACTATCATCATTGCTTTGTACCAAGGTGGGTGGTCAAATGTTAGAATTGGTGTTATGTTGTTTTTTCTGGCTAAATCACTAATGTAATATAAAGTTGAGTACACACAGGTTGGGTTACCAGGGTCCATGTCAATCATTGGCAAAAAACTGTTGCTGATTTTCCAGGATATGTTCCTTTGTACACTGACTGCATAAGGCCTGACCATGCGGGTCTGGACGGATGTAAAATTAGTGAAACCTCCCAAAGGATGTCAACGTTGGCAGTGGAATCGAAAACTTTCTTGACCAGGAGCTTTTTAAATGTAACTGGGGGTTTATTGGCGTGCCGTGAATCTAGAAACTTTATTTTGATCCTTCCAACCTTTATTATCTCTTCTGAAAATACCTGAATCCTTGGAATTGGTTTTGCTTTAACATTCCCGGGGGTAACAGATGCTATGATGCCCATAGAATGGAATGTGTTGAATCCATCAATACTCCTTACATTATGGTCCACATTATCAGCTACGAACTGCACAAATTCAGTTTCAACGGGGAACAGAATTTCAGTCCTATGAACAAGAGCTGCACTTCTTTCGAATTTCTGGACTTCCGAGTAGGATGAAGAGAAACTATGCTTATTCAGAGTGTCAATCAGGAACCTCGATCCAAATTGGTTATGCATTTCTACGGCTAAACCAAACTGTAAAGGTGCAAGGAGAACTCTAGGTCTAACATCCTGCATTATCGCTTGACCTATCGATGCAAGTTTCAAATCATTGTCTTTGCCTGCAAACATATTCCTGAGAAAAATCACAACAAAATAATTAATGAATATTTTAACTTACTAAAATGCTTGGGAAGGGCAGCAGACAGTAATTTATGAAGCCTCCTTTCTTTGGAAATTCAAAATACTATATGAAAAGTGTCTTTTGGGAGTTACGGGGATGGGAGAACGGGGATGGGAGAGAGAGTCTGCTCAGACTTGACCAGTACCACAGCCTACAGGCGCCAGGTTTATGACCACCAGAATATTAAAATATTTTATTGCTTGTTTTCGGCAAGGGACGGCAAGCAGGTGCGGCTAATAAAAAAAGAATACTTACAGTAATTGAGACTAGAATCGGAGGGACCCTTTAAAGATGGCGTCCGTTGACTCCTTTCTCCGAGGTTAATTTTAATAAACTTTTTTTTTAATCTGAAAGAGTAGTTATTCCTGCCCACAATGCAATTTAAAAACCTCTGTTAGCAATTTATATGAGGTTGAGACAAAAAAAACAGCTAGATTGACTGGACTAGTATCAAATAATCTAAAAGGGTTGATATGTCGTAAACCAAAATCAAATAAAACCAAACCTATGAGGTTATAATTATATTCAACTTCATGGAGAAACTGTTGGTTTATCCAATTTCACATTGATATATTTGTTATTTTTCAAGATATCCTTACAATAATTGAGTTGAGAGAGGGAAACTAGAATCGGGGGGAACCCTTTAAAGATGGCGTCCGTTGTCCCCTTTCTCCGAGGTTAATTTTAATAAACTGTTTTTTATCTGAAAGAAGAGTTATTCCTGCCCACAATGCAATTTAAAAACCATTGTTAGCAATTTATTTAAGGTTGAGACAAAACAAACAAAAAACAGCTAGATTGACTGGACTAGTATCAAATAATCTAAAAGGGTTGATATGCCGCAAACCAAAATCAAATAAAACCAAACCAATGAGTTTATAATTATATTCAACTTCATGAAAACTGTTGATTTATAAAAATTTACATTGGTACATTTGTAATTTTTTAAGATATACTTACAATAATTGAGTTGAGAGAGGGAAACTAGAATCGGGGGGACCCTTTAAAGATGGCGGTCGTTGACCTCTTTCCGCAAGGTCAATTTTGGTAAACTTTTTTATCTGAAAGAGGAGATATTCTTGCCCACAATGCAATTTAAAAACCTTTGTTAGCAATTTGTTTGAGGTTCAGCCACAATTTGACTGGACTAAATAGGCAGAATGCCACTTTGATAAAGGAGCAACTATTTGGTACATAATTTCTAGGGGTACTATGTAGGGAGCTGAGCAGCAAGGTGTATGTTTATATTACATTTGAACTTCTGCATGTCAGTACAGTCAGGGAAACAGAAATCCGGAAGGCAATTCCAAAGTCTTTACATTTTTTACATCTACGGATTTCTAATGCATAGGGGTGGAATTTTGCTGTTTGTATGGTTTGTCTGAGGTGTGTACGTCGAAGGGATACAAGGGCTTGTAGTTCGTCGGAGCACTTTCAATTAAATTACTTGTGAAACAGGCAGAGGATGCAACATTTCGTCAGTGGGACAGCAGTTTAAGCCTAACGGATAGTGCGGGATATATTAAGTTGGCGACTCTCTTTTGGACCCTTTTTGAAGTGGAGATAAGTAGCAGATTCACCAGCCCAAATATGGCAACAATACTATATACATGGCAACAATACTATATACATGGCAACAATACTACATACATGGCAACAATACTACATACATGACAACAATACTACATACATGACAACAATACTACATACATAGTAACAATACTTTATACATGGGCGAATGGTGGCGTTGTAAAGGCACAGGATACTCTCAGGCGTAAGTAACTTTATAGCACGGTGGTTAGGCCCATCTTCTTTGCAGCAGCCTTGGCAATGCACTTAATGTATCTGTTCCAACTCATGTTCCTCCTGAACGTTAAGCCGATGAGTTTTAAAGAAGTATTTTCAGGTAATGTATCGTCAGTCATGTCTATTAGTGGTTGAGAATGTCTCTTGTAATTATTAAAGACAAGGAGCTTAGTCTTGACAGTATTGAATGTGACTATCCATTTTGTCCCCGTTTTGCGTGTCCAGTTGTTTTCGCCTCGTGTATGATATTAACAAAAAAAAATCATTGCATTAAGAAGAAATAAAATATTTTAAATCAAGATCTCATGTATTTCTATTAGAGAATAAAAAATGGGGAATTTGTCGGGGGGGTTATAAAAGTGAACTTACTTATGAGTGAAATGTGATCATTTTTCAATTACATATGACTTACTTTGTTGTTAAATAAAACATATCAGAAATAGAAATGGGAGATAAGACCCATGTCAGAGTTAATTACTTATGAGTGAAATGTGATTATTTTTTCAAGTACGGTGACCCATATGACTAACTTTGTTGTTAACAGCA